>NC_137293.1:16716710-17092476 GCF_907165135.1 Oikopleura dioica | reverse complement strand
TTCGGCGGGGCTCTGGATCTTCAATTTTCTCCGGATTTTGGTTTAGCGGATCATCCAGCAAAAAATCTGCGAAGAGCTGTTTTTTGGGATCGCTGCGAGTTTTCAGTTCAAATATTTAAATTCGAAGGCGTCTGTTTGAAAAGAAGATCGACCCGTTCCTTTTCTTTTGCGAGATCTGATAGAATCGGAACCCATCGTTGATAGGCAGCGAATAAGTGAAGGGCTTCTCCGGAGGAAGGCTCGGGGTATTTAGAACCCAGAAAAGAGACGTAGCTATCATCAAAAAAAATTAAACGTCTCTTTTGAAAAAAAATGAGCGAGAAAAGGCCACGTTCTCAAAATAGATCAATCTCAAAAATCGAATGTAGTAATGTAGTATTACGATCTAGTTAAATATAGACTATTTTATTATTTAAAATAACTATATATATCGGCCCTAGTTATTTACTACATTACTATGCTACTACCCTACTACTGTACATTTTCAACTCTGAGTTCAATGGGTCAGTGAAAGTTCTTTTGCTTCCCTGACTCAGGTATTCTACACAGGTCATTGAACCCAGATCAGCGTTCTTCGTATCAGCCAATTACAGAGTCTGACAGTTCATAAAAAACTGTAAAGTCACATTATGCCTGCTTCACACTGCGTTTTTACTGAATATGTGAAGTAATTTATTGGTATAAGTTATACGGAATCACTTTTCGCGCTAGAAAATTTTCAATTGAGAACATTTTTCTTTAAAGCTTTCGGCTGCGCTGCTTTTTCAAATTGTTGTGGATCTGGTCGATGTAGGAAGAGAGCAGGTTCTCCATTTTATACCTTGAATTCGACATAAATCGAGTTCTGCTAAACTTATGCTTACCCAAGAGTCGTCTCGCACATGAGCTTCGAGCCAGCGTGATTAGCTCCGATCGACATGGTGAAATAGTTATCGCCGCAGTCCCAGTCCGAGATTTTCGCGAAATTATGAGTAACCAAGATTTCCTTCGATCCTGGGTCGATTAACGAGACGCCTAAAAGTCCAAATTTTTTAATTTTTCAAGAATGGAGTATATCCACCTAATTTATTAATTGCTATAATGATCGCCATCGGCAGCGTCTGATCAAAGGTCTGTTTGACGTCGAAGAAGGCGGAGCCGAACGTCGGCCACTTCTGGATCACCTTCAAGAATGCCAGTTTGGCGTCTTCTTTCGCCTTTCCAGCATTTTTATTGAACTCAGCGACGATCAAGCGCTTCCACTCGTCCTGTCCCGTCCGCTAAACAGATTCGAAACGAGAATAAATAGGCGGCTGCATACTTTGATCATGTCCTGAGGAATGAGCTCGCGCAGCATTTTGGGAATCGCTGGAAACTGAGATTTGTCCTCCCCAAATTTGACGCGGTAAACGAATGCCGCCAGTTGCGCCGCCTCGAGCTTCGTGCACTTGTGGTAGCCGCGCAGGTACTTTGGCAGTTCTTGATGGAAATGGAAGATGCAGTCTGCGTTCAGATCCTTGCCCGGAATGCACATCGACCACAGTTTTCGCATGAAGAAAACTGAAAATATTTCGGTGAAGAGTTTTCTTACTGTTTTTCAGAACTGAGCCCGACAACTTGAGTCAGGATATGCAAGAGCAAAGCGGCTTTTTTATAAAAGATCTCTAAGACCCTGAGTCAGGTTTCCCGCGCAGGTTGCCGAGTTTAGTTTCTGAATTTGCACCTTGATAAGTTAACTGCGGGCTCTCAAAAGTCCTCTTGTTTTTCCTCAGCAACTCGGTCAGCTGCCTGACGAAGTCAAAGAAGAAGTTATCCTCCTTGACGGAAATGACTTTCTCAGAGATCTTGACGAAGAGCGAAAATCCCTCGCTGCTCTTCAATCTCAATCTATTCGCGATGTTCTGGCAGAAGTCGCGCGCTTTGGTAGAGCTTTCGACTTCGAAGGCTTCATCTGTGTCGTCTGGGAAGTACACTTTGTGAAATATCTATCAAGGCGTTTTTTTTCATTACTAGTTCAAAACAAATCTTGCGAAGAATCCGGAAAGCACGAAATTGCGCCTATCCTGAGTAGTTTTATTCTGAATCGCCTCAACTTCGACCAAATGCGGCGGATATTTTCTGCAACCAGCCCGAATCGTCTTTTGCAGTCTGATGGAGCACTCATCGGCGATCGGGTAAACTGCTTTTCTCGAATTAAAGAACTTGACCAAGTAGGGCATCACTTCTTCCGTCGGCGAGAAGATTCCGCACGCGAGCCACATCAGTTCCCAGCAGCGTTCTTCCGAGTAGGGGATCGGATTGTTGGTCAGTTGGCGCATCAGCTGGACGAACAGCTCGTCTCGGAGGCCGTTGCTGTTCAGGGGGATGTTGAAGATCGCGTCTGTGAGCTCGTTTCCCTGTTTTGGTCGCTTTTTTGAGGGTAAAATAAAACCTGGATAAAATCCTGTTTTTCGAAAATAATTTCAACCCTTCCTTGCTCGGATAGTCGCCGCAGTACTTGAGCACAGTCGTGAACATAATAACCGCTGCGTCGATGATGTCATGTGGCACCGATCGCAAATGTGACGTGCGAATAGGCTCTTGCGTCTTTGCCCAGACGATTTCGCGCTCTTTCTTGGAGAAGTTGAAAAAACCGCCGCCAGTTTCCTGGTGCATCGGGTTGAAGAACTCCATCGCGAATTCTTCCAAAGTGTAGATACAGTCCGTGTTGTCCGTTACATTGAACTTTTCGAAGCTAACTTTTCGTCACTCGCTTGTATTATAGAAATTACGTATATACGGTCGTGAGTGTTATAAAAAGAAATTATGCGAAGTTCGAGAGTAAAATTCTCGGAGACCATAACTATATTTTTTTTCGAACGAATGGTGTATTTTTTGACTGTTAAAATTACTTAACAATCCATAGTCTCTTTTGCTAGGCCTCGGGTGTTTCAGTCCCCGTGAACCTCGTTCCCAGAGATCTTAAATCATAGGGGACACTCGCTATGGCCGCAACTCTGAGCGTGAGTTTAGGTCACACTGTGTCATCGACAATTTCAACCAAGACATATCTCAAACCAAAAGAAATCAAACCGAATGTCCAACTTTTAGAGTTTTTTTTTTGACTCAAATTTGAGTGTTTCGTAAATTGACCAATTTCTTGCGAAAATGATCTTTGACTCTGACTCAAGTCTTTCCATTTCCAATTATCATGTATTACAGCTCCAGACTGCAGTGGATTGAATAGGTAGTGCACTCCTTAGGGTTACCCCCTAACTAGAGCTGGCAGAGGGTTCACCACTCATGCAATCACTTTGAGCAAGTCTACAAAGAACAATAGAAAAAGTGCGGGCGAAGGGTGCACCAACGCCTCAATCACAATTAGTGCACTACCTGCGCAACCCACTGTACCAAGCTTTGAGTCCAGCAACTAGAAATATAAGCTTTTCCTGATTCTGCGGTGCTCGACTGCTCAAGCTTTCCAACTCAGACTTCGACATTTTGAACAAATCAATGGTCCCCGAAGTAGGCTTCGTTAGCGTCGGTAGTACCCAAACGCAATCCGCAGGGAAATCCCCTGATTCCGCCGTAGTCGAGTTTGTTCCAGACGCCCACGAAGACGTCAGCAGATTATTTCCCGCCGGCTCGTCCAACATGATCAAATCGCCTTTCTTGAACTTCAAGAACTTCGATCCATCTTCTCCACTTGCCACCTTATCGGGATTTTTCTGCATCGCGACCACGTACTTGGATCTTGTTCTCAGCCCTTCCATGAATGTCGTTACAAGTTCTCGGACATCGGCGCAGTTTTGAGAGCCGAATTGATAGTCCTTCCCTTGGATCGTCGTTACAATGAAGGCGATTGCTACATCGTCGAGGTTTCTACTGACGGAGATTCCACTCAGCTCGACAAAATCGATTCTGAGCAGTAGTCGCTCTGATTGAGTGAAGACCATAATTCCTGCAAAGTTGATCGCCACGATCCCCTTTGTTTTCGGACCTAGCAGCGATTCGGCATCGCTTCCCATCGGCATAACTTCGTAGAATCTGCTGAAGAGAATCGACCAGTGAAAACGAGCTCGATTGACGATGTGGTCCTTTACCATCTTTGGCTCCCATCTTCCTCGCACGTGTTCTCCTTGTTTGTGGCGGTCGACGATCAAAGCTGCCCACTTGGATGGAGATTTCTTTGACAGGACTCGATCAGGAATCCACTGTGGCACTACTGGCATCACTTTCGACCCGGAAATGTCACTGCCAAACTCGATGTAGTACTGCTTCGCCGCTAGATCCGCCATTTTCTCGTCAGAATCAAACTTGTATTCGCCGAATTTAACGCCTCGGCAAATCTGGTGGTAGATTAAATTAGTAGCGACCTTGTCTTCTTCAGCTTTATGCCACGGGCTAAAGATTTCTTTTCTAAAGAAGATTCTCCAGGGCGCGTGTCGTTCCTGGGCGCCGTCTTTCTTGACGATTTGCTCGAATCTGCTGATCGCGTCCATCACGTGGTCGTTGCCAGATCCGATAGACTCGACGTGATCGAAAAGCGCGATGAACAAGGAAAATCCGAACGTGTCTGTTAAATTAATCGTGTCAGATAAACTCTTTGTCAGTTCTCGTGTAGTAGTTGCACTGTCACAAAGAAGCGACTTCGTTGTACCATCCATGAAAGTCACAGTAATCATGATCGGCTTCTTTGATTTTGCTGCTGTAAGTTCCATCCAGCTAGGGGGCTGCTGCCGGGTCCCGTTCAAAAGTGTTCGGCGAAGTTTGTCTTCGCAGTAAGGCCCGTAACTGGCAGGGCCATTTCGAAGGAAGTTCTTGAGAGTTTTTGTGAGCCGCTCAGTCGGGGCAAAACAACCGAGACAGAGAGACATGAGAAGCCATCCTCGAGCGTGAGAGGGTCGCGAGCTGTTATTGGTGAGTTGCTTCATTATTTGGCAGTAGATTTCATCACGTAGATGTGGTCGGAGAATTCCTAAAATTCCGCTTGAGACTAGAAAATGACGAGTTCTTACCAGATCCTATTATAAAATGGAGTTTTTCAAGATTTGTCGAGGGTTTGTCAACAAATCGTCGAGGATCATGATCTGTGGTCGCTGTTTTTCCAAGCTTGATTTTTATCATTTTGTTCTTGTTATCTTCCTTTTCCTTGTCTTTCTCATCGAGCACTCCTCTTCCTCGAGCGTAGGACAGTCCCATCGTTTCGTAAATTTTCGTCATGACTGGTACAATTTCGATTTCCTCAATGTCGGCCTTGTTGTACTTGGACTCGGGTAACTCTCCCATGAATCTTTATAGGGCAATTAGAGCCTTTAAATAATCTGTTAACTGACCTAAGAATCGTTGTCCAAATGCAGAGAGCCACTTTGCGTGAGTGTTCATCATCAATATGAAGCAGCGGTTCTCTGATTTGGCGCTTCGAAAAGTTACACGTTGAAGCGCTCACGAAGTAGGTCGAGGAGAATTTATGGAACGAGTATTCAGCCAAGTCTTCTTCCACTTCCTCTACAATTGCAGCTCTTCCTGCATCTTCTTCTTCCGATTCTGATTCAGACATCATCGCTGCGGCTTTTTCGAAATGATAATCCTTTCTTTGGTCAAAAAATAGCATGGAAGACACACAATAAGATGCCATTTTTCATTTCTGACCGTCCCTGATACTGCTCTCTTTCTCTCTCCTTGTCTTTCTTCTTCGAAGTCTTGACTTGCGATCTCTTTCTTTTCTCAATCAGAGACTGTAAGGTAGCCTTTTCTGCTGTTTCAAACTCCTCAAGTCTTTTCTTCTTCTCCTTCGCTGGAAGTTCTTCACAAGCTCTGAGGAACAGAAGCTTCCTATAGTTCTTTCTGTCGATCATTCCTCTTGTGTACGCTTGAATTGTGACAATGGCATCTCGCTTGGCGACGATGTGGTTTCTCATCATATGTCCTCTGATGTAGGCCTTTCAGGGGATTGAGCAAAAAGTGATCACACCCTGAGTAACGATAAGGAAAAACTCTCCGTGTCGGGGAATCGAACCCCGGTCGCCCGCGTGACAGGCGGGAATACTCACCACTATACTAACACGGATGAGAGGAAAGGTCATAATTACGATCCAAAAATCAATTGGATTTTTGGTCGGTTGACCTCAAAACAGCTCAATCCGTTCCTGTAAGCCGATAATACGCTTTCTTGCAAAGTTGTATCTAAAAGCGAGTCTTCTGGCCCTCCAGAGAGCTTGCAGTCGACCATAACCTTGAATCATCTCTCTGTAAGCTTTCCTCGCTCTGTATGCTCGCCAAAGCGCTTGAATCTTGACAACGGATCTTTTGAGACGCTGGAAGGTTCTTTTCGCGTACCATCCCCGGATAGCTCGTTGGAGAACGAGGACGTATTTGAGGAGAGCTTTTTCTCGACCAACTTCCATTTCAACATCGTGTTCGTCCTTGAGGAAAACCTTTGTCAATCCAACTCGCCATTCATCGTCCTTGAGGATAAGCCGACAAATCTTCGAGGCAGATTCCTTCAAGTTCTGGTTGACAGCTGAGCGAGGCATCGCGCCGATACAAACCCGGTACCTATCAATAAAGGCAGCGAATTCGTATCGCATCGGATAGCCTTGACGCCGAATTCGGATCGTCTCCATCATTCCAGAATATCGAAGCTGCTGGCAGACCAGTTCCCGATCGAACAGTCCCGGCTGCTTGATGTCGTTTGGTTTGACGCATCGAACGAAGAAAGGCTGGCATTTGATCAATGTTCTCATCAGCGAATCCAGTGATTTTCGGAACTGTTCGCAGAGAGTGGGCGCTCTTTTTGATGAATCGAAGAGTTCTTCAAATCTTTGTGGAAAATGAAATGCAAGAATTTGTTCTTCGAGCTTCGGATGAGCTGAATCAAATCGCCGTGGAATGTGTCTCTGTTTCGCTCGAGGAAACCAGCCGTGTCGTAAGAAACAGTACCAGCAAAGTGCCGGATAGAGAAGCTGGAGACTGATTGATTTCGTGGAGCTTCAAACAACCTGTTCTTTCCATGCGTTCGCGACAGCTTGATCAACATTGTTCTATCAGTAGATCGCGGAAACATAGATTCTTCATCGATCAAGCTCAAAATGTTCATAGGTCTGGCGGCGATCATGTCCAGAATGTCCTGGTTATCAGTGAACTCGATGCTCCGCCAGTGGATCCCTTCTCGCTCGTACTCTTCTTGTTCCATTTTGAAAACGTGTCGGACGAAAAACTGCTGCAAGTTTTCATTTGCGAAGTTGATGCACAGTTGCTCGAAAGAGTTTTTGCCGAAGTTCTCGAAGCCGAAAATATCGAGAAGACCGATTGAGTGACCACGGTTGGGATCATCTTTTCTTTTTCGCTTGACGCCATCTAAATTAAAGGGTTGGTAAAAGGTGAGATAGAGAAAAAGGTCTCCGTGTCGGGGAATCGAACCCCGGTCGCCCGCGTGACAGGCGGGAATACTCACCACTATACTAACACGGATGGCTTACGGTCTCGTAATTACAATACATAACACATACAGAACACGAGCTCTTCAGAATTCTAGTGGACAATCTTGGGATAGGCCTCAATACAGACCTTTAGTTTTGTTGACGGTAGAGTTGACCTTTTCCACAATCCAGACGAAAAGCCTTCCATAGATTCCCTTGACAAGAGCATCTTTTACGTCCCTAGCCATGTTCATATTCATCGGCGAGGTAACAGCTTCGCCTCTCATGTTCAAAGTTCGGTGCGTGATCGACTTGATTAGGACATCATCGATGACTTCCAGCAGCGCGCAGACTTGCTTCACGCCGGAATTGTAAATCAAATGGCAAGCATCGAGGTTGTCAATCATCGCTTCTTCGAACTCGAAGTTTCCAATTTGCAGAAGCGCTGCGAGCAATTTGAACGTTTCTCGCAACTCGACGTCTTTGAAGCCCAGCGTTTTCATCGCATCCATCAGCTTGTGGTACTCGTCAGCGTCGTTGTGGCCCTGAACGAAGAGACACGAACCGTGCCCTTTTCCGTAGCACTTGTTCGACAGTGCCTTGTTCACGTTGTCCTGGGAGAGGTATTGATAGTCTGAGGGTTTGGTCAGGCCCAGACGCGTCTTCTCCTCGCCGCTCATTCCAGCCAACATGTAGTAGAAAATGTGGTAGTTTCGTTCTTGCTCGCTCTGGCGGACGAGACGCGATTTTTCCAGAAGATACTGCTCGATTCTGAATTTTTTTTTACTACAAGTAAATCTAAGGCTTTAAATTTGGAAGAAAAGACGTATCCACGGTATTTATACCGTACTCCAAAATAGGTTAGGTTTTCTTGACTTTACCTTGCCGAATCAATCGCCCCTCTTCTGTTGAATTGCAGCTCAATAAATTTTCCAAAACGCGATGAATTATCATTTCTAACAGTTTTCGCGTTTCCAAAGGCTTCGAGAACTGGGTTCGAGTCTAGGATTTGCTTTTCGATTCTTTGTTCCATATTCTGCTGGCCAGACGCTTCGGCCAAGAATTGTAACAGTAATTTGGCAGATTCAGTCTTTCCTGTTTCGCGTGTTGACAGTAAGTGCTCCCAAAGCTGACCCAAATGTCTCACTTGTCAGTTAACTATTCTTGCTTGCCGCTGACCGTTTTTGGATAGTTTTGTTACTAAGGTTCCCTTACTTTAGACGATTATTTTGCTTTTAACACGTTCCTGCGCCAGACTCTCCAGAAATCACAACACATTGATCCCGATTGTTCCTCTGCATATTGTAGTAGGCTAAAACGGAGCGATTGAAAATTAAAATTGAGTCGATTGAATCTAACCATTGTCGGCAATGGAGAAGATATGCGGGGGAAGTTCTCCGATCTTCTTGTTTGTGTATCGCTTGATTTCTGACGGATCGTAGATACCCTTTCAAAGATCGAAAAAAAAGATTAGGGTTGGTGGACTGAAAGTACTTGCTTGGGGTCTCGAGGGGCGTAGCCACCTAGGTTAGGCTTCGGGACTTACAAGTTATAACCCCTCCATTACCGTAATTCTTAGGAGAAACTGTTCAATGTCGACCTTGTTCCTTTATAATTTGATAAGGGTTCACTGCGACTAAGATCGCGCCAGTGAAAGTGTATATTTTGTTGTTCTTGTATCTGAGATGAAGATTCCTCAAAATGCCCGCTTCGTTGAGGTCTCCAAGTCGGATCATATCGTCCACGCCACTTTGCGAAGTCGGATGCATCGCCTTTCCCGAGTTCAAACAATAAACCTTGTGTCGACGAAGTCAACAGCTTTGGTTTATCCTTAAATCCGCTTTTAAACCCTCGAAGGGGCGGATCTGTGATTGCCTCTTAGGCAAAGTTCATCTTTTAAACTCTTTCCTTGATTTGTTTGCCCGCTTTGGCGATTTCGATCCAGACTTCATGTTCTTAGCCTTGGTTTTCGAAGGTCGAAATTGCCTATAAATATCTAGGTCTGTCCATAGTATGGACATGCCCTTCCTGCTGAATATTTTTTCAAGTAGATGCCAATTTTGACTTCAAGAGCCCTCTATTTTTTGATTCAATATTTATCAAATTCAAAATGTTCAACTTTCGTCAATAATTAAATAAAAACTTGAATTATTCATTTCGAAAACCATTTTCTTGATCGTCGATGAGCAGTAGCTTTCCACCTTCTGACTTTTTGATCTAGCGAGGCTGAGAGCACATTTTCTAATTAATAAAGCCGCGTGTATATAATGGAGATTCGCAGCAGCTCAATTAATTTTTGATTGATCCCTTGTCTGAGCCAGTCCTGAGCGCCGATTGCAACGGGCAGTTTTTGATCGCCATGGCTGGTCAGCCACACGTGATCACCTGGCCTGATCACGGGTTCACAATTTCGGAGAAGACACAATTTTAGTTATTTTAAAAAAAATTCCGAAAACGCTAGAATTCTCATTTTAACGCTGAAATTGAAATAAAAGAAATTTAAATTTTGAAATTTGAACGCATGACCTGATGACCACCATTTTCCGAGTTGAAGACTCCTCTACTGTCTCTTCGAGCTGGAAATCTTTCAAGTAATTTTTGAAATAACCGGGCAGCGGTTTGCCCCTCAGCGCTTCGAACTCCTTCCTCCAACAATTTTGCTTCAAGAATTTTCATTTACATTCTCTAGCTCCATTTTTTCGTTTTTTTTCTGACAGAGATTGATCACTTCTAATGATTCATTAGTTAGTTATCAAAGCATTTTTGTTTCTGTCAATATTTTAGACGATTTTGCGAATTTTTTTTTTTTTGAAATGCGAGGTATATAATATATACCGTATATTCTTATATTTTTGGATAATGATTTATTTGAAAAACAGTATATCGGAATGTTTATACAGAAGATTGAATGAAGAACGGATCAGAATGGACTTCGGGAAAACTTCTTGGATTCTTTGATAAAAATATATATACAGTACAACGACAGAAACTAAAACATATCATCGAAGAAGAAAAATACATGATGCGTTCAATTTTTATCTCCCTAAATGAAGAAAACGTTCGAATTCGCCATTGAGCTGATTAGGCCGCTATAACTTTTGATGGCGAGTGAGTTTGCTAAAAATAAGGATGTTTTATGTGACTAGCTGAGTGGTTTTTTACCTGTTTGAGGAGGCTGACCTTTATTTCGCTATGTCTCCGCATGAGACTGTTTTTGGATTATGTTTTATTCGGAATCTTCACTTCGGAAGAACAATTTTTTTCTTTTTAGATATTTTAATTTTTTGTTATGTTCAATTACGCCCCGTTCAAGCTCATAAATACAGGTTTAATCCTGACCTTAACAATCTGTAATCACGGTACTCAAAAATGCAGTAGACTCTTTTCTCGGGTTCCAAAAACACCACAAATCCGGTATTTAAACAACCACGATGTTCTTATGCAACCTGAAACGGTCCTATCTGGACACTGCTTAAAAATTCTTCACGGAACTTGTTTTTGAAACCCTTGGATGTAGAAAGTGACTGGAATGGCAAATGACAACACTGCTGCGCCGATTATCGACGAATCTATTGGCAGCTAGAAATTTCAAGAAAATAAGAAATTCTGGCTTTCTTTTTTTTTACCTTCGAAGAACCTGACATTGCGGGAAAAAGTAACTTTGTGGATTTATTGCTCTCATAGAATTCTTAATTCGAAAAAGGAGAAAGATAGTAGATGCGTTTTTTTGACTTGAGGGCGACACCTGCGAATAAAGCGAAATGGGGGTTGAACTGTTATTAGAAGTTAATGCAGGTTGAACTCGTGCTCAACAGGTATTGAATACGTATTCAGAAAGGAGAATCAACAGAATATTGACCTGCATTTATTTGGGATTGTGTCTGGAACCATTTCTGTGTTTCTGTGTTTGGAATCCTTTCTCTTGCACAGCGGGTTATTTTTATTACATCATTCTGTATCAAGATCACTTTTGTTTTTAGAAAAAGCTATCTCGACCAAAATATGAATGCTAAAAATTCTCATTTATTTTCTATCGAGTTTGGCTCTCTCATCTCAATCTTCGGAATCTTCTTTTTTTGTATACACATGCTTAATTTTGATGGCAAGCAGTTACTAACTGTCGACAACGAATTTTTTCAGCATCATTCGGTATTTATTTACAGTGAAATTGAATCGATTTTGTTAAAAATATTACTAATATTATATAATATTAGATTCTAATTGTTAAACTTCTCTTGATCAGAATTTCTGCCAAAAACGCACATTTAACAAGTTAGAATTTTTGATAAATACTACGAGTCTTCTTCCGTAGAATTGTCGAATTTAACATCCGATTCTAGCGTAATTTCAATATGATCGGCAAAGTTTGATTTAATTGGCTTGTCTACAAATGGACAGGTACTGTTTAGCACTCCAGTTTCGTGAATCGATTTCACTTTTCCATAAGAACTAGACGGATTAGAGCAGTGACCAAAGTTTTCGTCCATGTATTTGAGGTAGATTTTCGGATCCAGGGACGGATATCTCACGATTTCGCTCGTAATATTTGCCTGAAAGTTACATTTACCGGCGGAAAATCTGGTTCACGGGCTAGACTTTTTGCTTGCACGTTTGATTTCAAGTGCCGCCCTTATTTCAGTTTTTTTGACGAGCTTATCTCGCTTCTAAAATACGAAGAACCCTCAATTTGCGGTTTCTGTGCGCGACACCAAGACCGCCAAGGTCCAGAAGAGGCGAGAAGTTGATTTCATGTTTTCATTTTGAAAAACTGCAAAAATCATCAAATATTAAAATGTTTTTAATTCTGGTTCTGAAATGCGTCAAAGTATTAATTATTTCTATTAAAAACGTAGGACATTTCATTTAAGAGCATAAAGAAGGCAGGTATATGTTCATGAAAATAACGAGCTAATTGTGTATCCGGGCTTTTGAAAAATATTTTTAAAAAAAGAAGATCAAATATTTATTATTGAAAAAATATAGTATTGAGAATTGCTTTTTCCGAACTGTTTTTTCGGCTTATTAAAAGAAGCTGATGATCTTATCAACTTAAAATTGCGGAAGCTAACATACCGGTGGTTCACTTTCGGGCCTTTTAATTTTGCATCCGTCTTTATGCCCGTCGGAAAGCTCTGCGCAACGTTCGAATATTTTCTTGGCGACTTTGATCTCCTCTCTCATTCGATCCCGTCCAAAGGCGTCGATTTTCTTGTGAAGAGTCTCGTTGAAGAATCTGTACATTTCGAGATCTTGCTTGAAGAACTCGGCGAAGTTGGCCTTTTGTTTTTCGCTCAGCGGCTCTGGCGTATAACTCGCCTTGTTTTTCGCCTTGATGTATAAAATCTCGTAAGAGACGCAGAGGCGATGTTTTAGAAGCACGATGGACTCCATGTAGTGCTCGAGAATTATGACGAGATCAAATTGTGTCTCCAGTCGCTCTAACTGCGATTCGATGTAGGCGGGGTTGTCGTTTAGGTGGTCCAGCCCGAGCTCGAAGGATTGAAAGTTCTTTGCCCGAAAATTTTGCGAAGCCCTCGGGTCGAAATTCTCGGGAAGATTATCCAAGAACTCCCCGGTCGAGATTCCCAGTCTGTTTCCGTTGAATTGATAAAACGGGCGGTTCCAGCAAGGCGAATCGCACGGGTGATCCAAGTTTTTCTGAAAGTGAGCTTGAAGTGAGAACAATGTTATGCTAAAATTATGCTCTATTGATCGATTTATGCATTGCCAATGTAAATTCGACAAATTTCGATCTACAGTAACGTTGGAGAAAATTCAGTGCATAGAACGTTATGGTAAGAGGATTAAAGGCGGACCCATGCATGACCTTAAAAGTGGCTAAGGTGAGAGATTTTGGCTTTTTTCAGCGTAAAATTATGCCGAGAAACCTCTAATCTGGTCAAGATTAGCTGTTAGAAAAAGCTTTTCCGAAAAAAAATGCTCTCAGAATTACGCCGAGTCAAAAACAAATTGGATTACAAAAAAAATCTCAACAAAATTCGGACTAGAAGAATGTTCTGGGATGCTAAAATGCCGAGTGCTTACGTATCGCTTGAAGTAAAAATAGTTGTAGACGGATTCGAAGCACGTCATTGGATTCCTGATTGTCGTGAAAATCGCCGTGTTTTTCAAATCAAAGATCTTGTGAGCTTGTTCTATGTTCCAGCGAAAGTGATAAGTCAATCCATTCGCCGGATGATAGTGACGTCTTGGCCAGCAGTGCTCGTTTATGCGCGCCGGATAACATCCACCTGAAAACGACTTAATTTCTTCGTCGGCCACAAATTATGAGTAATTTTCGGATAACCAAAAGAGATTTGCAAACGGCTCTAGCTACCCTAATTCTCAAATTTAATTTTCGGAACATCCAGCGGATTTATGAAATACAAGCCAGAACATCGCACTTTTTAATCTTTCTTTTCCTAACCTTGCGGTCCAATTAATCTTGGTTCAATCGGAATCTGTCTGTATTTTGCGAATTTATGGAAAATCGCCTTGAAAGTGGTGCTCGCGACTTTGTGCTTTTTCAGAAATACAAAATTGTCTTTTGCGGGATCTTTAACATCACTTTTTTCAGGCACATTCTTCTCCTTTTCAGAAAATTTAAATTCCCTATATTTATTTGAGAGAATAAAAATTGACTTCTTTAGATTCTAAAGATTAGAACTTGTCTTAAAGAAGCTGCGAAAAAGTTTTGTAAATATATGAGAGTTGTTGATGCTCAAATCGCAAAAACAAGCTCTAAGTGTTACTGAAGGTCGCAATACAAGCTTTTTCAACAACAATCTTTTGCTTTAGCAATTTTACAATTTTTTACATCGTAACGAAAAAAGACGCCCGCTCCTACTGGTTTGCACTCGTCAGTACTCGGCGTCCACTTCATTTGAAGGGTATCATCTTCTGTGGCGTTCTCTAGAACCGAACTCTTGGCGGTGGTAAAAACTTTCTTCGTTTCAAATTTTATCTCTTGGCGTTCCACCCGTTCGTGGTGGCTCTCTTTTTTCAAGTTCAAAATGTACTCTTTTTCTTTCAGCAGGATAAGAAGAAAGCATATCGACAGGGCTAGAAAAACAGACTTGGGCAGGGTTAAATTCATGCTGGGCGAGGCGGTGGTACCGAGGTGGGATCCTCATTCTGCTGATATGAACTGAACAGCGCCCCCACCGCGCTCAAGAAAATTAAAAAAAATCAGTACTTTCGTAAACTTTTGAGTTCTGAAAGTACTTTCGCGGACTAATAATGAAAGAGAAGAAGGTTTCAAGAATGATTATCATTTTTGTTAGATTTCAGAAAGATGGGCTCGTAACTGTGCCAAAGTTCAATATGCATAAAAATAATTTCCGTAAAATCGTAGTCTCTAATAAGCTTTTCTGAGAACAGGCTCGCTGCTATTTTGTTTTCGACAATCAATTACCTCCATAAACTGCATCTTTCTCGTTCTCAGTGAGATCTTCTCACTCCTGTCTCACGTTAGAAATACATCTTTTTAACAGAATAAGTCTTATGAATCATAAGTTTTGATGGCCGTTAAAGAATTTGAGGTGAAAATGAAAACGCAAGTTCATTTAAATTTAGAAATGAAACTTTCAATAATAAATGTATGACGGCGGTACTTCGACCTTCTCTGAATCCAAGTTTCAGATTTTTTGGTTGGGTTTATCCTGAGCTGACCGCAAGTCTAATAAACCACAGATTGAGTCTCTGCCCGTCAGATCAAAAATCCACAATCCAGATTTCCAAAAGCTTGTTTTCACACCCTCAAGTTGTAAACCAAAGACCTTGAACTAGAGAATCTCTGCGCACATCGAAATTTAACCTTTTTGAAAAGGGAATTCGAGATTATAATAAAGAATTGTTTAAAAAAGAAGAGACTTGTTTTGAAATTGAGTCTCCTCTTTCAAGTTTATTTTCGCCTAATTCTGCGCAAATTAGGCATTTCGGCAAAAGTAAATTTTGGCAGGAGTTTTGAGCATCTCCGCGCAAACAAGTTGCGCCTTTGGTCGGCGCCGGAGTACTCGATGTGCGATCAACCACAGCTTCATCTTCTCCGGCGTGCTTGTCTTATGTCCTCCGCCGGAAGTTCAAAGCCACGGGCTACGGTCATGTCCACGCGACATCAAATATTTAAGTACTTGTCGTCTTCGGACATTTATTTTTGACAACAACTTAAGACGCGAAAATCAATCTCTTCGGGGCAGAAATTTTCATTTTCATTTCTTGCGTATTTTTTTATCTGGGCTTAATAAGCCCGGCTTATATATAAAGAATCTCGATTTAATAATGACTCACTATATACACTCAATCCCTTGAATAAGGTTTTACCGTTTGTTCTAAATTTTTTGTCTAAAACAGACTTAGGCTTGTCAATTCGTGTTAAAAACCTCAGTCAGGGTTCAGAAATGTGGTTTCTTATTCAAGCTCTTTCAAGACCCTGCCTCAGGTTAGGGTTATCCAATTGACGAGCCTAATAGTCTTATGCAGACTCTAACTTATCCTTGGCTTCGCGGTAGTATCACGTAGGCCCTCAAATTTACAGTATTGACAATACTGTATTGTTGATTTTAGAAACACTTGTTCTGCGGTTACCGCAGTGCGGTAACAAAGATAGCCGTTATAAATTCTTGAAACTTCTTTAACATTTTCTGAGTAGTTGATTTCCAAAAAGAACCGAGAGAGATCCAAATCGTGAAATGACACCTGAAATATATAACATAAAATCTCCCGTTGATTTGCTCGCACTCTTGAATTCTTTGTGTATTCGCCATGGCTCGTGAATTATCTCAGGAATTTCAGCTTTTAATTAAACCCGAACAGGTGTGCATTCCAGCAACTACAATAGAGGAAAGACTGCAAAAGCCGCCGCGAGTAACTTATCATCCTTTTTCTTCCGATCACGTGACCTGGAACGGAGGAAAAGCGTTTTGTATTTTGGAAAGAACGCCGATCAAAAGCTCCCTCCGATCCTGCGTCTTTATTTTAGCCGTTTATAAAGTATAATTAGAAAACAAATTCCAAGGTTATCGAAGCGCTTTGAACCTGGTGCATTTTTTCGAGCACCTTTTTGCGAGGAACAATTTTAACACTCAAGGGGCTCGATAATAGACAGCCCAGCTGGAGGGGTGAAGAGACAACTTATGTCCAAACAAATAATTGTGTACCTAAATAAGACGGCAACTATGTGCACCCTTTTCACCCATAAACATCTGCCAGCTGATAGAGTTTCTCTCGTTGGAGAAAACTTGAAGAAGATATAATATCTTAGATATTCTTGATAAAAAGTATTTAACTAATATTCTTCTTGAATTTATTCTCATCCTTGGCTCGGCAACCCGCGTAGAAAACCTGAGTCAGGTCTTTTCATCTTTGCTATTTAAGACCAGATGTAGCCTCTTGTACTTATAAACTTATTCATTTGTTTGACTGTAAAAAAAATTCGATCTTTGATGCAAAAATTGTAATTCATCTCCAAATATAAAATTTCTAGTGCGTACCTCTTTGAATGCGTTTTATGATGTCTTTCTACTGCAACTTCAAGCTCAAGTTGACTCAATTAGTCGAACAACGGATGAAGCAATTGTCATGAATTGGCCTTGAAACTGGCACTCGATCTTCACCTTTCCGGAGTGTGCTTCCGGCCTTGGTATCCATGTGGATCTCGCCCCAATTTGAAGTGCTCGTTATTCGCTCTTGATGTTGATTCCTGTGGAACTAAGAGCTCCAGCGGATGCTCTCCAAAACAACAATAACTCGTCCCCAATTAGCCACAAAACAAGACCTTACACAATTTTTGAAGTGAGGTCACGCGCGAAATCTCGTTGACAGGGGCATTTTTAAATCGATACACAGTGTAAGTGTGCGCGCTCGGCGTATAATGACAGACAACAAATATGATATCATTTGCATAATTGGCGACTATTGACAGAAGAAAGTGAAGAATAGGCCAAACAAGGTTGAGAATCGATCAATTAAGGGGGTGAACATTGTTTACAAGGCTACTTTCATAAGGTTATTATTTGGATACCCTTATTTTTTCAGTAGAAAATAAAGAAATATACACTGACGTTTTAGCTCTTTTTGTCAAACCCCTAAAATTATTCGAAATCAACAAGAAACATTATCAACGCAAGAAATGACTAGTTTCGGAAATTGATAAGTTCGGAACAACTGCGACTTGTAATCTCGTTATTCGTGCGCGGTCAACGTCGATTTCGGTCACTTTCAGGGGTGATTTTTAACCTGCTTATCGCCTCTGCGCCGATTTGTTGCCCAAGGTGTGCGTTAAATATCGGTCAAGGGTTGATAATCGCGGCCAAGAGTGGCCACCGGTTCCCTATCGACATAGTCTCGTTATTACGATAGAATAGTTGGAAATTGATAAACTTGAATCCTCGTTTTTTCATTAGAGCTTGAGACATTTCCAGGGCTCAACAACCTGGGAAGAAAACCTGAGTCAGGGTTTATTCAGCCCCTCGCGGCGCGCCAAATTCATAGTGTGAAAAATGGCGCTCAGAACTTTTGCCTCTAATTGACGTTTCCGTTGTGTAAAAAAGCTCGTTAATGTATTGTTAGAGAGCTTAAACCTTCTTCTTTAAAGATTTACTATTGTTTATCGAAAAATCTGTTCCGAATTTCAACCAGAGAGCGATAGAGAAATGTGGCGCAAAACGCCACCACTTTCGAGTTTTCATCCGAAATTTCACACAGTGGTTCGTTTTGGTCCTGTCAGCTCACATTACAAAACTCAGGTAAAACAGATTAGTACAACGGGAATTACAGGGGTTCAAAGTCGCCGTGGTCCAATGATTGGACCCCGTGTATTGAGAAGTTAAAAAAAGCGAAGCCACAGTTACCAACTCAATGAATTGTTTCAACAAGCGAAGCCGCTGTGTGGCTTTTTTCAGAAGAGGCTCTTCAAGAGCCGCTATGCTTTACTCTTTCCGTACCCTGACTTAGGTTTTCTTCAAAGGTTGGCCAGGCCAGGACATGACAGGATTCTTTGAAAATATTTAGTGTTTCCTAATCGGACTGTCAACTCTCCTGCCAATATCTTTTTTGGCGTCGAAGAAAGTCCCTGTCAAAAAATAGGGAAAAGTTGAACCTGCTGACATGTTTATGAAGCGCAGATCATGATGGAAAACGCGCGATTTCAGGTCGATTAGGCAAATCGCCAATGATATCTTTTGTAAGTCCTGTAGGTGACTCTCTAGGGGAGAAACTTGGACCGTTGCTTTTCTTATGATCGCCCGCCAAAATGATTAAAAGATTGTTTGAATAAGATATTTTGGCGCTTGCGCTTGAAAATATGAGCCCTTGAGGGATCAGTCGCCTGGAGAACATCCAGCGAATTCAATATCCAATAATTCCCCATTATTTTTCTGCAATGTACTTCAGACAAAAGCCCCCTCGATCCCCTGTCTCTGGGAAGGTCCTCAATTTTGGCAGCGATGCAAATATTTCATTCTCTGAAATTTCTCGACAGCCGGATTTTCCAAAAATCACACTCGAGCGCTCTAAGTGCTTCCCAACGGCCGGAATTGGCCATTCCAAAACCCTTGTGAGGCTTAATGCTCCAAGATGTTGGGATAAGCCGATGTGTATTTTTCCGAGAACATTTTTTATCGACATCGGTGGCTTCCTGAGAGACATTTTCGGTGGCCTTTTCGCGCTCAGCCGAGCGAATAAAGCATTCGCGAAAGTCGGCCATGGCGAGATCGGTCCTTATACAAAGGATTAAAGGGGTTCAAGGGCTTATGGGAAACTTGAACCTCAATCCAGGCGCAAAGGACCCTCGCGGCTTTGAGAAAGTCAATACCTTTTGTGTTGCGTTCCTTAGTTGGTTAAATATATTTGAAGCATATAATCATCTCCGATAATCTCGTAATTTCTTGGAAACATGGATCGAGAAGATGGAAATTGGAGCGTTTCCAAGAAGCGAGTCAAGTGTAAAACACGGGCGGCCGGAAGGGTTGACACCCAAATCCCGTGAAAATCGGCGCCAAAGTCACCTGGACGATCGTTTGCATATCGATGCTGATAATGGTGCTATCCGATGATGATAAGCAGTGTTTGTACAGCAGGGCCGATGTGTGAATTAATCAGTTAGTAAGTACTCGTTTTCACCGCAGGTTTATTTACAGGAGACCCTAAACGCAAAAAGGTAGCGAAATTTCACGACCAGCTCGGCGAAGTAATGACCACTCGCCGCGGCTAGTTCGACAAATTGAAGCAGATGGAGAGCCTATTTGATCTTTGACAATCATTTTTGTGCACCTTGCGGGTTGAGAAAATTCTCGCAAATTTTTCGTCTGAAGAAGCAAAAAGCAATTTTGACGGATGGAGGTACTGACAGGTAGATAGCGATAGTTCCGCCTAATTAGCGCCTAAATCGGACCTTATCGCGGCTGAAATGACGGTTTTCGATGCTCAAGTAATTGCTGAGGAGGATCCTTATTTTCTTGAATAACCACAAGTGGGACTTCAAGTTCGCGCGGCGAATATCAAAAAATATTGTTATTCTTATAATAGCCATGGCGAAAAATCACTCAATTTTAATTTTGCTAAGAAGCTTATCTGGATTATCTTCGAAAGATCAAAGGAGGCGATTATTTATTTAGGAAAATGTTATCTGCAACAGCATTTGTCCAGATTAATGCAAATTTATTTATAAACGTGAGACGTTATCTTTTGATTTCTGTCCCTAGAATTCTTATCTGACGCTTAGCTTCCAAATAAAGATTTCTACAAACCCTGCCAGGCATGGCCCTCTTGAAAGCCTGAGTCAGGGTCTGAAAGATCACTCTGATGAAAAGCCGCGTAGCCAGCTTTTTATAAAACCTTCTTTATCAATTTTGATCCCCTTACGAAGCGGCTTTTTATTGAAGATCTCTCAGACCCTGACCCAGGAGCCATAATCTTGGGAAGGGCTCTCTCGTATTTGGCAGAGACAGTTTGCTTCATTTTTTCGGTTGTTGAATCTTGAAGAGTGCGTCTGACGCAACTCGACGCTAGAAATTGAGCCTTTTGATAAGTACTCTAACCCAAGTCTACGTTTTTGGTACTTATCCGGGCCCAAGTGCGTCGAGGAATCGTGCCAAGTTCAAATTTGGAGAACATGGGTCCGACAAAGCGCGAAATGTGTCCGAAAGAATTAAAAATAACTGACTCTTCAAAGATGCTATGTTTATTGATAAACGAGTAGAAGAAGTCTTCAATTTTGAGCAAAAAGTTTTCTCGCCAAGTTGGGCTTAAATCCGGATAAAAATGGGATCAGCCGCCATTTCCGAAAATCTCGATTTTCCACGCTGAGCGGGAATGACAGCGGATATCGCTAAGTATGATAAGAAGCTCGTAAAAGAGTCAGCAGTGAAATTTCATCTCGTTTCAGTGAAAAATACGATTATCGGTTGCTCAGTGCCAAATTTTACCCTTTTACGATTTTGAACAGAATTAATCGAAGTAAATTTACGGCCCATAAATTGAGGTACTGAAGATATTGATTGTGGGAGAAATTGATGAAAATTCCTTCCTGATTATGAAAAACTGTTCCTGACTTGGTGCACTGATCCTTAGCCACTCTTTTTTGCCCGTGTTCTTGTAAAGAGTGCGAAATCACATCGGAAATCGATGTTACAAGACGCTACTGGAGTGCCGGAGTGAGCACTCTTGATTGGAGTCGGGCCGCCTATTTCCGCTTCCGTTCCTTCAGTGAACTTTCAACGGGTATGTTCCTTTTTCTCCGAATTTCAAGCGCCCATTTAGGTCAGACCGCGTTTACAACTGTTCAAATCAAGGGGGCAAATGCCGACCTGGACTACCTTGTTGATTACTTCAATCGAAATCAATGGAGAGTGACCTTTGCCGTGCTTCAGAATACAGGAGGCCCTTGTATACCTCCAGGTTGAATTTCAACTGTTGAAGTTGACTTCTGGGGCTAATGAATCGAGCGATTTTCATGGGAGATTTGTGCTTTCAAAATTAGGTAACTTTTTGACATCACGGGGGTCAGCTTTGTTTGCTGAGTCCACTGCTGGCAAGGTGGCTGTTTGGTCTCCTGCTGTATCCATTGATGGACTCAGCGGGATGTTTACACTCATCCCCTGTCCCATCAGCTGGATACACTTCACTTCTCCAATGTGTAATGTATACTTGTACCTCTTCGTGTTTGTAATTTGTGCTTTGTAAAGAAAAATCGCTGAAAACAAATTCGATTAACGCTTTTTTACTCGAGTTGCCGTTCAATCAACCTTTTTTCAACATTTCCTGATTTTTTTTGTGCCCTCTTCCCGGGAAATTTTCACAAGAGTTTGCTTCCGGATGGAATTTTTTCGCATCCTAGTGTGATCGGATTTTTACAGATGTTTCTGTTCGAGACGGAAAATCCAAATTAACTTTTCCCAGAAACTGAATGGCATTTTCTAATTAGCAGCAGTCTCATCGCTCCCGGAATCGGCTCCTCTCGGTCAGGTGCACTTTCTTGCAAGTTCAAAATTGCCAGGCAAGGACGGCACACCTGCGCCATAAGAAAGGGGTTGAATGAATATCACGAGCAACCTTGACAAAGGTGAGCCTTCTCAAAGGCGCGTTTAGGATTTGGCCAGCGTTCTATAACGATTTGGGTTAACTTCTCTCCTTGTTTCGACTTCCACCTGACAGACGCGCACGACAATGGAATTCCTGGCATCCAGCCCGACGAGAACGAATCACTGTGCGAAAAACTATCTTCATTCCAAAGTGAAGGGGTGATTTCAACTAGCGCTAGAATTTCCTGTTTTGTCCCTGGACAAATTTAAATAAAGACTCAAACTTTGGGCTTGGCAACCTGTGCAGAAAACCTGAGTCAGGGTTCAAAAGAGTGAAACGAAAAGGACCTGCGGGTTTTCTATAAAGGAAGCCGCAAAAATTTCATTTTTCTATAACCCTGACTCAGGTTTTCTGCACGTGTGACCGAGCCCAGCTCCAAATACTGCTGGTAAGGCCCTCGAACTGAATAAATTCAATGGTAAATTAACAATTAAGCAATTTTCTAGCTCTCTATTTGCCAAAAATACTCCTCGAATTCATAATTTACGGGAGCAGTTTCGAATCACCACATTATCCCATAACGCTATTTCCGATCGCCCTCGACATTCTACGGTAACACAAAAATTCCAGCTAAAATCTCATCTTGGCATCGAAACGATCCTCCCCAGAGGAAGTGAATCTATTTGACTTTCAGCCGCCAAGACAGATTATCAATGGCCAAACTTCGGCTAAGCCCTGGCTGACAGCATCTTTCTTTTTCCGACGAAATCTTCGTTTTCCAGCTCAGTTCGCGCAGGGATTTGCACTTGTTCGGAATTCCTCCTCGCGAAAGCTGTTTTTGAAGTGGATTTAGCACCATCTCGTTGATTTTCGGGCTAAATTTTGATCGATCGTCTTGAGAAATTTGAAAGAATCAAAGTCGGTGGCGAAAATTTCCGAAAATCCAGAGTCTTTAACACGGCGCTGCCCGAATTCGCCCGCGTTTTTGATATTTCACTCCAAGTTCGCCGCGGAGATGGATCTGTTTCCGGAGCTGCCTTTGAAATTGAAATTTTCGCCGGTCGGGGATTCGGGATTGCTTCTTCATCCCCCTTTGTTAGCGGCTAAACGAGCTTCAATTAACTCTTGGAAGCTTACACTCGTTGCGGGAGACTTTTGAGAAATGACCTTGGAATTGAGGAGCCCGCTGTGTTCTATTGGAGCCACCTGGGGAGATTCCTATGAACCTGAGAGTTGGTTTAAATTAGGGGCAGACTATTTGGAGATTCTTATCAGCTAAATTTGACTTTCCTGAAATTTGAGATATGATAAACCAAAATGCGGTTGTTTGTTTCGTTTTTTTAAGAAAAAATCTCAGTTGCGACCAAAAGTTTGGCCCTTTTTAGCAGTTTTTCCAAAGTGACAAATAATTCGCATTTCTGGGACTATTTTTGATTAGTCTTTTGATCGAGTGGAGGCATCTGATTGGTCTTAAATTTGTCGAAAAAAGCTTTAGACTGAAATTCTTAGGTTTTAAATCCGAATCTTGTAAATTGATTATTTTCTTTTGGGAACAGGATAATCCTTAGTTCAATTTGAACTTGCTCGCTCTCAAATGATTCATTTTTCGAGCTTTATAGTGTGTGAAAACTATTTGAGAATGAGTTAACCGCGTAGTTCTGATCCGGTTCGGAAGCCAGCGTCAGCAATCCTTTTGATTCGCCTACATCCGGTCTCCTGCAATCCTGCGCAAGCGGCCCACCGCAAGTCATATGGCGCGCGGCGCAGGAGTTCGAGTTTGGCGCCAAAAAAAGCTGCTCGTCGGGCTCGCGCGCGCCCCCATCGACGTGGACCGCGCATCTCTAAAAAATGACACACCATCCTCTCTCATTCTTTCACAAATTGAGTCAGTAAGAAATATTTTTACAAAAATACGAAAAACAGAGATTTTCTTGAAAAGAAAAAAAATCAGAAACAGAAAAACGCAAAAGAAAATAATGATGCTTGATAGCAACAAAACAGAGATTTTCAAGCCGGAAAACTTCATCAAAACAATTCCCGAAAAGGTAAATTTTTTATTTTTTAGTTTAAAAAGCATTTGGTTAAATAAAAATAGTTTTTTTCTTTATTATTTTGACGAGAGTAATCAATTTTTCTTAATAATTATTAATTCCGAAGCTTAAAAACAGTGGAATTTTGTCAGAAATTTCGATCATTTTTGCTTATTTTCATGTCAAAATGTGTAAAATAGTTAAGTAAAAACCACAGTATCTATCAACGTAATTCGATAGAAAAATCTTTAACTCTGAGAAAGTGGCAATTTTGAAATCGATTGCAGCTTGGGATCAAAGAAAATCCTTCACGCGAATGTGATTTTCTTCCAAAATGCTCAGATTTGTTCATGCAGGGAGGAGGCGAAATTATCGGATTATCTTGTCCCTCCCGGTCTTAGACGCACTTTGTAAATTTGATCGGCGAGTTCAAACGAGCCGCCTCTTGCTTCAAATTGACCCTTATCACAAGAATAATCGCCAGGTCCTTAAAAAGCCGTCACACTCCTGTCTAAATATTATATAGAGCGAGTTTTTCATTATTTTTTCTGCTCTCAAAAAACATTCGAAAATTTGGCGCAAGTTCAGAAAACAGTCAATTAGCGAGGCCGCCAGATCGAGTACTTTTTCACGCAAATTTAGTAAAAAAGAGAGTCTAAATTATGATCTATTTGGCAAAATATTGAACCAACGCCAGTTTCATTTTTGGTAATGAGAAAAAAACTACTGAGCGATGGATTATGGCGAAAACGGTCTCTTTGATCCCGCGCCAGTGAAAATTGTTATCATAGATTTTGTATACTAATGCAATAAATTGCTACTTTCGCGCCAAGGTCCAAGTTTGTGTTGTCGGTGGATGCCGACTTAGAAGCTTTCGTTCTCGATATTTGGCGAATCAAAAATCCGAAAATCTATCATTAAAATGCTCTTGATTGAGTCATATTTAATGAAACTATTAAAAATTATGTTCTTTTTGCCAGTTTCTTCCTTGAAAAATGCCATGAGAAAATGTTGATGTTCATGGTCCCTTCAGTCACCAATCGTAACAATTTTTATCGCCCATAAAAACCCATAGAACTTCCGTGTACTAAGTAGGTGGCATCGCCACATCGTAAATCAAATAGATGTTCATATTTATTGGAGGAGCTACGGCACTAAGTAGGACAAGTTACAATCTCTAAGTGGCAGCGATTTGGGTCAACTCCAAATTTCTGTACTAAACACATCAATTTTAGGTCAACCCGTTTTGGTGAGGAATTTCCGGGCTAGACACACAATTGATAATTCTTTCCCAAAGCGAAGTTTTTAGGAAATTTGGATGAACATCCGGAGAACTGTGCTTTTTCACGCATCACGTGTTCCCGAACATGTTTCAGTTTTATTTTCTTCAGCTGGGTGCGATATTGTTATTACCTTTGTTTGCAAAAACAAACCCTCGTTTTTCGTTGCTAGGGTTCATTTTCCTCCTTGTTTTATTGACCCTGTCCGCTCAAAACAGAAATTTTTTAAATCCTCGATTTTGGGATTGATTGACTTTCAAAATCAACCTCTTGTACAAATATTTAGCTGACCGAGGGTGATTTTCTCCGCCATTGTGGCGGGCGGGTACGAATCTCGGTCATCAGTTCAACCTCATCACGTGGCCCCAGTGTGTTTTTATGGCCCCTTATCCTAGCCGGCTAATGGGGGCTATCAGTGCTCTGAAAAAGCATTTTTTATTGAGGGGAATCGAGACTTTATTTTTCGAATGATTCTGGTCCTCAATTTCGAAAGCACAGGAGAGAATGTTCCGTTTTCTCGAATTTCGGAAGTTGAAAGCGGATTTAAATTTTGCAACAAAATAGTACTTTGCTCTAAATCCGGTAGCGGGGTTCTTTAAAATTGGCGGAAATCACTTTTTTCGCGCAGAACGGAAGTGCTGGGGCCGCTAATCTCTGCCCCGCTCACAATGGCATCGGCGCCGTTTTTTGATTGAAGAAGGGATTGGCGCCGCTCCAGCTCTCTCTTCTTGGGTTCGCCCGCTTACAGCTCACTTTGTCCAAACAATAGTCCATATTAGCGCGGCCCATAATCCCGAATCAAATCCCACAAAGGGCTCAAGTGTGAACATCGGATACAGTTTCAAGCTCTTTCCTGAACTTGGCAACTTTTCAAAGACAAAAAAACTCCAAATACGGGTAAAACTAAATAAAAAATGTTCGATTGTTTCAACCAATAAAAACTCGCTTATGAAGTCTTCTGACAAATCAAAACCACTATTTTTTCAAAACGAAAAAACATTCAAATCGACGATTATTCAAAAAAGACCTCTGTCTCTAGAACATCAGCTGATCTTTGTTTTTTTCTGATATTCTTTCATTCAGTTTGACTAACAGCAAATACTAGATAAATCTTCCTCCGATGCGTCAGCTGAAAAGAAGATGCTCTTCGCCGCTTCTGAATCAACCCGCCGCGAAATGCCTCGATGGATTGATGAAAATCATGGATTCAGACGACTCTGACGTCGATTCCACACCAGATTCCGGTAAGCGACCGCTTATATTCAACACCTTTTCGAATTTCGCTTTTGAAAAAGTCTAAAACCCAACGGATGATCTCACTTTCTTAGAAACATAAAAACGCTGGATATAAAAACTCGCGCGAGCTGCCAGAATTTAATGCGGATAATCCGCGCATCTTCACAGCTCTTGAATTCGTAAAGCTAAAATTTTTTTCTCAATTTTGGCGGGCCAAAGTAACGGACTCGTCATAAATTTTCAATCTATTTTTCTCTTCCAAATTTACTTTTGAGGGCTTTCTTACTTTGAAAAGAAGTCTTCAAAGGTGGGTAAACATAAAAATTCAAATAAACGTCAAAAAAACGTCTCTTCTAAGAAAAATACTATAAAGTTAGCGTTTCTCATTTTTCGGTGCGCAGATTAGATTCTAGACTAAAAATTGTTGATTTTCAAAAAATTTTTGAAATTGGGAGCAAATTGGGAGCTCCCAATTTACTCCCAGCCCTGAAAACCTGTGCTCCTGCTCCCTCCGTGCTCCTGCTCCCTCCGTGCTCCCAAAAAAGGGAGCTCCCTTTGGGAGCTCCCAATTTTACTCCCATAGATTTCGAACTCTGGGCGCGGGAACATTTTTTTTTCATTGCAAGTGAGCCGTAAAAAATTTTTATTTCCTAAAAAGGGCTCTTAAAAATTTTTGCTCGAAAGCTAAGAACTTGCCGTAACAAAGTGGCTCGTAATTCCCCTCGCTAGTGGGCAAATTAACTCGTAAAGGTTGCAAGAAAAATGGCCGTGAATTTTCGCTAGCAAAAGGTCACCGTCACATTTCTCGCTTTTTCCCCGAAAATTAACCCATTAAATTCAGGATTATCCGGTTCCGGCTCGGGCTCCGACGACAAGCCACTTCCATTGCCGCTGAAAACATCTCCCAGTCCGCTGAAGATGGCCCGCCGCCGTCGTCGAGTTTTCGCCAATTCTCCGCTCAGCAAACGCGCCTGCGGGCAAGACCCAGACTCAGAGTCCAGCCCGCCCTGCTCTCCAATCGGCACCAGACGACTTCGACAACTCGCGCTTTTCGACAAATCCGGAATGGATTGCTCAAGCACCAGCGTTGGAGCTTCTCCCCTGACTCCAAGAACACCTCGAATCGCCCCTCGTCGTTTGACGGAATCCCCTCGCTGGCGCCAATCTCCTTCGGCCTCTCGCTCTGGAACTCCCAAAATCGACCCTGGCGTGACCGTGAACCCCTTCACTCCCGGAAACAGAAACAACACCTCGAAAACGCGCGTCTCTCTCCGCGCCGCCGCCACTTACCGCTACCGAGTCGAGTTCCACGAAGCAGGTCTCCTCGGCCAAGGCCAATTCGGCGCTGTCTACAAAGCGGTCAACCGATTCGACGGTTGCGTCTACGCCGTCAAGAAGATCAAGAAACCAGCCAAGGGCGGCGCATATGGCGACGCATCTGCAATCCGCGAAGTCTGCGCCCTCGCCGTTCTGGGCAAGGGTCACGTCAACGTGGTTAGGTACTTCTCAGCATGGTGCGAGCAAAGCCAAATGTTCATCCAGTCAGAATACTGCAACGGCGGCTCAGTGGCGGACGTGATCCAGGATCACCGAGTGCACCGACTTGGCGGCTTCTCTACCGAAATGGCCAACGACCTCCTCAAGCAGGTCTCCTCCGGGCTCGAGTTCATCCACGAGCAAGACCTCGCCCACCTGGACATCAAGCCAGCAAACATCTTCCGCTCCTTCTCCGACGTCGTCACCCTCGAGATGCCAGAAACCAAACACTCGGGCCCAGTGACGTACAAAATCGGCGACCTGGGCCACGTCACCCAATCTACAGTAAAATCGGTCAACGAGGGCGACTGCCGCTACATGTCCAAGGAAATGATCGACTCCGAGAAGACCGATTTGTTCAAGGCCGATATTTTCGCACTTGGATTGTCCGTCTACGAGGCGATCTCCCTCATCGAACTTCCTCAAAACGGCCCGGTCTGGCACGAGCTCCGAAGTGGCAGCATCCCGAGCATTTTGAGCGTGGACGATTCACTCAACAACCTCCTCCTGAAAATGTTGAGTCCGGTCTACCAATCCCGACCGAGCGCCAAAGAAATCTGCGCCCACTTCGCTGCTCCTCAATCTCCAGTCGACATCAACGCCCAACTCCAGCAGCTTCTAAAAGAAGAGATGCTCAAAAACGAAAAGTTATTAATGTAAGTATTTTGACCTTGTTTTACGCTGGGCCAAGTTTGACCGCTGAGCCGCCCGGCTGCGGTCAGATCCTCGGCGCCGTGCCCGGAAATCGAATTTTCCGGATTTCTAAACAACTTTTCAAAATTCAAAATTTCTTACTATCTTTTTAGGGAGTTGCGTGAGATCAAGGCTGGCCGGAATCCAACCTCTGCCTGAAGAAATGAGTACTTCAGCCAGAAAAATAGCTTCATTTAGTTCCCAATTCATCTGCCCAGGAAAGTCCTTCCGATGTATGCAAATTCAACATGTAAAAACACAAGGAGCAGATACAGCCCACATTTTTTCTTTCCAACACAAACACTGATCTTATGTAAATTTCCTGTATTTATGTAAACTACTGTAGCCCCACCAACCTGTCCGAAAGAAACTTCAACAGCAGATTCTTATTTATACAACCAAATATACCAAAAACAATTAATCATCATGTTGTTTAATTTTATGCAAATTGCGAGCCTTTTGGCATCTTAATTTGTCTGAGAATAGACAAATCGTCAGCCCTTCTTTGAACATCAAAGCATGCTCATTTAGTAGACGGTTTATGATGCGTGAACCGGAGTTTGCCTTGTTCTCTTCTCGAAAAATAGAATCAGAGGCCAATTTTATGCTCAGTTGGCGCGCATCAGAGCAACGCGAAAAATAGAAAAGAGTACTTGTAAACAAACGCATATACAGATAATTCACCGTGGCATCAGATCTGACGGTTTTACAGCGACGACTTTGAGTGGAAATCAAAAATAAGAGCTACGGCTTTTGACCGAGATAAAGAAATTATCAAAAGTACTGGAATTCATGCGGCAAGACGCCAAAAACATTTCTCTTTCTGAGAAACCTCTGTAGAAAACCTGAGTCAGGGTCTAAAAGATTTTTTTCACGCGACTTTTCATCAAAGATCTTTCAGACCCGGACTCAGGTTTTCTACACAAGTAACCGAGCAAAGAAAGCAGGAGTTTCTTCGGAAATCTTACATTTCGCCGATAACTGGAGTATACACTTGATCCAGTTGGCTGCGCTCAAAGGGATTAACTCGAGCAGTCGCCGCTTCTTCCAACCAAACTGATCAAAAACGGCGACCGACCAGCGTAGATTTTCG
Source organism: Oikopleura dioica (assembly GCF_907165135.1). Lineage (NCBI taxonomy): Eukaryota > Metazoa > Chordata > Appendicularia > Copelata > Oikopleuridae > Oikopleura > Oikopleura dioica. The sequence continues at coordinate 17,062,709 of NC_137293.1, read as the reverse complement.
GATATTTGTTGGAAAATGTATAAGGCGATGTTTTGCATCCCATGTCTTAGTGTAAACAAATCGATACGGTTAAAAGGATCAAACACGGGGCCGACGCGGAAAGAAGCGCGAATTATCCTCTAATGGAGGGTTTGTTTCGAGTGGGTGAGTGGGAATGAAATTCCAAGATTCGAAAGTAAGAGGCTCAATTAGTGAAAACAAAGGGAGCTCTAAAGAGCTTCAGAGGTCAAGATTCGTTTGCATAATTTTGGAACGGTTGTGAATTGTACAAAAATGTCCCGATGTCGCTGAATGTTTCTGAAAGCTCTTAAATGTGACATGAGATGTCCTTTCATGTTCCTTAATGTGGGTGTATGGCGCTGAGGTTATGCATGCATAACCAGGTTATGCAAATGCATAACCAGGTTATGCACTCTTAATAAAAATCATATTAATTGATATGTAACAGATAGTTCAAGTGCGCTTCGCGCCTGATCTTAGAGAAAACATCGTTTTTAAGTCTTTTGGAACCAATTTAGCCTCAAATTGCTCCAATTTAAATCGAGAATGCATAACCAGGTTATGCAAAATCCATGAAAATGCATAACCTGGTTATGGCATAACCTCAGCGCCCGCCACCCCTTAATGTTCCCCAATGTATTTGGATGTCTGAATGTCCTTAATTTCCAGAAATGTTTTGAAATAGCAACAAATATCATTAAATGTTGTCTTTTATCCTAATTGACAATCAGTTTAAAAATCAATTTAAAAATTGGCTGAATATCACGAGAAAATTCTGCGGATTGCCTTTTTAGAGTTGCCCTTCTTCAGAATATTATTTTACGGAAGCTTATCATCCCCCACGTGCTCAAATATCGCCCAGAGAGGCTCTAGAACTCCTCTGAATCTTTCAAATTTGAAAACAAGTCAGCCTTCTCCTCTGAGCAAGGCACGTGCGTGCGCCACGAGTTTAATTTCCGCGCGCAGCTCGAAACCAATTGTTTCATTTGACGTCAATTTTCGACAAAAAGAGGGATGAAAATTGGGGCTAAGCCGCGGCTATTCAGTCGCCTCATCCGTCAAAGAGCCAAAACAAAGGCGAGATAAATAGGTTCAAAGAAAAATCCCCTTTTCCTTGAATGTAATTCTGATTCAATGAGCCGAGCAAAATTGGCTTGTCCGCCGAAACGTGAATATTTTTCAAAGATGCAGGTGTGGCTTTCTTCGTTAAATTACTGTAATTGTAGATTTTTTCCTTGATAAACGATTCATCGTGTTCCGGAAATCAAGAGGAAATCCCTTTTACGGGTTCAAGCTGTTTGAGTACGCCCAAAACCGATCGTCAAAGCTCTATAAAATTTGCGAGGCCGCGAAATTGTGTGAAAATTTCTTCTCTTCAAAACCTAATGGAGCCTCCAAAAACAGCTGTCTGTATTTGTTTGCTTCGCGCGTTTGTGAAACACAAAATTTGAAATTCAAATCAACCCAGAAAATAAATTTCAGCTAAATTCAATCACTCACCTGGAAAATGTCCACCGGCCGTTTAGTACGGCCCAAAAATCTCGATAAATTATAATAATGATTATGCACCAAAATTTCTTCTTGAAAGGTATACTCAAATTTTACAGGCTTTCTTCTCGTACAATTCATTTTTCTCACTTATCTGGTTGAGCTGCAATTTACTCTCAATATTTTTCTTTCTTTTGCTATCTCCTCCTAGATTATGATAAACAGGTCATTGTCACTGGTACTGTTGGAAAGGATTTTCATAGGACTTTAATAAATGGCTAAAAGATTTTCAAATTTCCACCTCGCTCGCGAATCATGATCGATTTTTAATCCCGGAGTGCGCCGCGCGCCCTATAAATAGGTCATTTATGGACCTAATTAGTGACTGAGGCGGAAATTTGAAAATCTTTTAGCCATTTATTAAAGTCCTATGAAAATCCTTTCCAACAGTACCAGTGACAATGACCTGTTTATCATAATCTAGGAGGAGATAGCAAAAGAAAGAAAAATATTGAGAGTAAATTGCAGCTCAACCAGATAAGTGAGAAAATGAATTGTACGAGAAGAAAGCCTGTAAAATTTGAGTATACCTTTCAAGAAGAAATTTTGGTGCATAATCATCCCATCAGATTCTCTGAGGATGAGAAATAGCGTCAAAGGGGCGCGCGCAAGGATCCTACTCTACCCCGCCGACCGAGGTCCGCACGCGCTTCTCGCTCTTTTTCACTCTCACTATTCAGCTGGTTTAATTATTTCGATTATCGTGATTTTTGTGCACTAACTAATCTTTTTATGCTCTTTCATCTACACTTTTAAAATTTTCATAAGTCGGGCTTTAAGGGGTGGTGGTCGAGACTAAGACTTTTTCAACCTAAAAACTCCAATTTTTCAAAAAATTTTTTTCTCTAATTGAAAATAAGTCAAAAATAAGTCCAATTTATGTGGGCGGCTATGTTTGAAAAAATTTTTTCGAAAAAATGGTGAAAAATTCCTTCAGAGTAGACCCATCTCTTGACCTAAAAACTCTATCCCCTTATCATTTTTTCAAAATAAAATTAACCGGGGAAAGTTTGAACCCTTAAGCGTGTGGGCGGCTTAGTTTAACAAAGTTCACCTTGTTAGAAAAGAAACTAGTAATTGAATGAAAACATCTTGTTTTCTGAAAAATCTTCATTTTCACTCATTTTTTAATGAAATTTTGGAAAACATCACAATAATCGTAATTTTTTAAATTATAATAATTAAAATATGATTAATTAACATTATTTAGCAATAAAATATAAATTTTGAGTTGGTTTTAGTGCGAAAAACGCGTTTCAAAATCGCCGAAAATGGCGATTTTATAGCATAAAATCGAAAATTTTCTTAAAGAAAGTTGGTCCAATCAAAAAGCTAGGGACCAAAAATGCTCCTTTTTATCAAGGAATCTAAAAATAGTATCAAAATTTTAAAAAGTCGAAAAAATTTCTTGACCACCACCCCTTAAGAACATTATCAAGGCGCATCGTTGAGAGAAGAATATATTCTCCGTTTCGAAACTTCTCTCAAACGTCAGACTCCCAAAGTCGGACAATACTCCTGACGAGCATCCGGAGTGATGGTTCTGTAATCACTCCAGTCATTGTTAAGCTCCATATTGAAATCCTACAATTGTCTTAACAACTCCTCGTACTTTGGATTCGCATTTCACGAGAATCAGATTCGAACATGCGAGAGAAATGGATTCTGCGATTAATTTTCTTCGCCTTTTGGCAAATTCGAGTTCTGCGTACACTTGCACGATCGTTTCTATTCCCTGCTTGATTTATGACACGCTGCTCAACAGTCTTAAAAACGGAAATAACTCGGCGGTCAATGAATATCTAGGTTTATCTGAAAAATATTTCGTGTAAAAATTTACTGTTAGAAAAACTGGATAAAAAGAAAGTACTGGACTATGTGATGGACGTCGCGTTTCCGCTGATAACTGAAGCAGTGGAACAAGAATCGGAAAAGATAGACGTCACAAAACTTGTTGACGATTTAGTGACTGACCCTTTGTTACAGGTATTTGAAATACTGTCTCGATTGAGCATCTTTTTCGTGCGAAACTGGCTTTTGTCTTACTGTCCTTTCAGGAAGCGTTTTTGAAGGACATTGATTTTGACTTGGATGATTTTTCTGACCTCTGGATTTTACCTACTGTTGAATGGGTACAAGGTCCATTTTTGAAATGAATTGCTGGTTTGATTTTGGGTTAAGAAACTTTAACTGGATTCAAAGAAGATTTCGGGTCCTATCAGAATGTAAACCTACAAGATGATGGTGGGGCTTTGGCTCTTTTTGCGGTTGAAACTCTTGCGAATTTCTTGGAGAAAATGGAGGACAACCCAGCTCTTGATCAGGGCTCTAAATCTGAGGCGAAAATCAAAAGTCCGGTCTGTCCAGGTCCGGGCACTTGGGCGAAATTTACAAGTCTGGTCTGGTCTGGTCCGAATTGGAAAACTCGGACTTTAAGTCTGGTCTAGTCCGGGAAAAGTCCGAAAAAGTCCGAAAAAGTCTGGTCCGAGAAAAAGCCAAAAATCCGGTCTAGTCCGGTCTAGTCCGAAAAATCCGAAAATTTTTCGAAAAATTTTCGATAAAAAATTTGAATAAATTTCGAAATATTGTCGATAAGGTTAAGGACCCCTCCGTCAATTGATAATGACTTTTTCAAAAACGGATATCGGGTTGATCCCCTTAAGATTTTTGAGATATTTTTGATTCTTTCGTAGCTCGACAGTTGCTAGGGCACTAGAAGGAAAACAAACTCACAGGCCTCTTAAGGGGAAACCTTCGAAACTATTCTGCATGCAGAATAGTTCTGCATATAAGAAAAACGACTTTTATCAAAGGAGGCGCGAGAGTAGAGAAAGTTGGCCACCTTCAGAAATGAGTTCCCTACCAGAATTTGCGCGCAAGGGCCGTAGGCCCGCAGCGTGCTTCCAAACAGTGAAATTTTGTCTCTAAATGAAGATCTTCTTTTCAACACAATGCAGAATAGTTCTGCACTTGTGCAGAATAGTTCTGTATTTTGCAGAATAGTTCTACAATTGCAGAATAGTTCTGCGAAACGCGGAATAGTTCTACTTTTTGCAGAATAGTTCTATTTTTTGCAGAATAGTTCTGCATGCAGAATAATTTCGACCCCCTCCCTCTTAAGGGTGTCACAACGATAAGTTAAAGTGAAAATATTTTTCAATCATTTATATCATTATGATCACCTTAACTGATCAATATTTTTATGATGAAAATTAAGCTAAGACCCTTTTCAAGGGGACCGCATCAAGTGTATGATGTTATCTTAAGGGTTTCACTTAGAAAAATGAAGACTTTTCGGACTTTTTCGGACTTAATTGGTCTGAAAATAAGTCTGTAAGTAGTCTGGAAGTGGTCAAGTCTTCTCGGACTTTCTCGGACTTCTCGGACTTTTCGGACTAAAACATAAGTCTGAAAGTGGTCCAGCTTTTCGGACTTTTCGGACTTTTTCGGACTAAGTCCGGCGAAAAAGGCAAGTCTGGTCTGGTCTAGTCCGAAAATTTTCTCAGCCAAAAATCAGAAGTCTGGTCCGTCCGGCCGGACTAGACCGGACGGACTTCGGACTAAGTCCGAGCCCGGACTAGTCTATTTAGAGCCCTGCTCTTGATGAAATCGCTCAGTCGCCGATCAAGTTTATTTCTCAATCAGACTCAATAATTTCGATTTGGCAAGTTTTTGCGTCGATCGAATCGGCTGACCAACTTCAGACTGAGGACTTGATCACTATCGCCATCGCTATCGTTGATTTCGGAGGTGATTATTTATTGAAAAAATTAATTAAAACTTGAAATTTCTAGCATCATTCATTAATGATGAAAACATAGAAGACTTCGTTCAATACGAAATCGTTCCATTCCTACGGGAGCTCCAAGAACAAGGAAAAGTGAATACATTTGTAGGAAGAATCCTTAAGACGGAAGTGAAACTGAATTAAAGTGTATTCATAATTGGGACAAAGCGAAAGATTTCGTTGTGAAATCCGCTCTGCAGGCCGTTTTGGACCTCTTCTTGAACAATAACATGGCCGAGCTGATCGGATTAAATTTGAATCTGAAAAAAATCAAAAGTACTGTTGTCGACCCAGCATTTGAGCTTTTTGATGACGCAAAAGAACTGGCTGAAATCGGGCTTTTTCATCAAGAAAAATCAACTGAACTTGCCGGAAAAATAAGTAAAAAAGCTGCGGAAATCTACATGAGCACAGTTCAATGGATCGCTGAATCTGCGGCTTCGCTGTCGACCGAAAATCTCGAGGAAGCAAAATTTTTGACAGCTATCGGTGAAGCAACAAGAAAAGCGCTATTTTTTTTTTTTTTTTTTTTTTTTTTTCGCGGTAGCTGAAGCTGCTAAAGCAAACAAAAGATCGGTTGAAAAGATTTTTGAACATTTAGATGAGCTGCTGAAACTCTTCGAAGGTAAAACTTGTCGCTAAAAAAAGAGATTGATTTGTTGAGCTTTCAGGCGATGAATGCAAAAATGACTTCTGCAAATCGCTCAAAGAGTTTATTTTTGAAGATTATCGAGCATCCCTAGAAGTTGACAGTCTCTTGGAAAGAGTCAATCTTATTATTGGGCAAGTAGAAATGCTGGAAATCAAAGAATACAAATGTTTAGACCTGCATTTTTCGAACTGCTTCAAATCCCGGCCAACTCAGTTACTGATGCAGTCGACGCTTTGATCGAGCCTCTCACGAAGATGCTCGAGTACTTTGTTCATGTTTCTTCGTAAATATTTTCTTATTTTCGCATCAAACTTAAATTTCTAGCAATTCTTCTGGTAATCTTCAAATCTTCTCCGAAACATATCAAATACTCATGCGGCAGATAGAAGTCAAGGAGTACCTAACAGACAGCGTCGTTGGAACTCTTGAAAGTCTTGCAAAACTGCTTCCAGAATCTGCGAGGGGAGAAGCAGAGTTAATTGCTAAATGGGCGAAAGTAGCAAATATCGTCTTTGGGTTTGAAATTCATTTTTACGGCGTTCTTTCGGAAGGTAATAATTCATAATTTATAAAGAAAGCGAGTTTTTAAGCGTCTCTGCCACCAAATTACAAGTTTGATTACAAGCTAATGGAATTAACGGGAATTTTCTTCAACGAAACTACTTCCAGAAATATCGCTGAGTTCATCCCTGATTTGATTGATTATTCTCCAAAAGTAGGAAGGAAAAATTTTATTAAAAATGAAATTTTAAAAGTCTCTAAAAACGAAAGAAGATTTTAAAAAGTGGGCGATGGACAAAAGCGCTGGCTTTTTGGCCTCGATTGGTAAAATTCTTGTGAGAATTCTTGAAGAACAAGCAAACGCAGGTAAGATTTTAAAAGAAATTCACTAAATTGAATTATTTTAAGTAATTGAAACGATTGAATCCATACTGAAGATTTCCAGCGTAACTCTTCAAAGCGCTGTTGGAATCGCTGAATCAATCGAGGGTGTTCGACAGCTGATTTCGATTATCAATTAATAAATTCTGCTGAAGTGCATTTTCAGAAATCTTCCTGTTTATTTTCATAAATATAAATCCTTCAATCGAATGTTATAAAAATATATTATTCTAGCTCGCATAATAAACAAATCGTATGGAAGAAAATCATTCCGATTCAACCTCTAAACTTTCGTTGATGAATTTTCTTGCCCGAGTTATTTTGACTTGTCATAACTTGGCAGCGCTGAATTTGATATTCCCAGATTTTCTCAACAGGCCAGACGGCCCCACCTTCTTCATGACTTTGTTTTTGACTAAATGCGGCCTTCTGACAAATATCGAATAAATCCTGACAGGCTGCCTTTAAAACCGACCGCTTGGTTCATCTTTTGTAGGCGAAGAGATGAAGGTATTTTCTGAGTTTATTTTATTTATATTCAAGATAAAGAGAATCGCCAGAGATTTTTCAAAAATCATGTAACGATTAATTTAGCTGTCTGCGCTTTTCCTCCCTGCTGCCCTTGCCGGGTCACCTGGCGTAGGATTCTTCACCGACGACGGCGACTATTGGCCAGTTCTTGCTTGCGAGTCAGACAAGGCCTGTTCCATATGGAAGATTGCTCAGAAGCCGGGCTTTGAGGACAGTAGAGCAGCCCGACTCACTTGTGATCTCTCGATAAATAAGTGTGTCTGTGCCGATGGCTTCGTCGATAAAAACAACGATCCTATGGACGGTTGCGAGGAAAAAGCTGGAGCTGGGAGCGACGGAGAGGTAGATAGCTAAATAAATGATCGCGAAAAAATATAGACGAGTAAATTAAGAGCTGCTACTTCGGAACTTGCAGCGATGATGCATCCTGCGAGTCGTTTCAACCTGGACTGAGATGTGGCTCGAATGGATGCTGTGAATGTGATCCTAGCAGCATCTCATGAAAGGTTCAAATCAAACACAAACGTTTGAGAATATTTTAATTTGAATTTTGAAGAAAAAAAAACGTCTTATAAATTTATCAAAAGCCAGTTTTCCTTAATCATTTTCTAAAAATCAATCTTATTTATTTGAACTCGCCAAGCTATTGGAAATCAAAAAGGATGTCTAACCAAGCCCGAATCAGAGCCAGAAGTTGCCGAGGCTGATGCAACTCCTCGAAACAACTGCCCAATTGATTTCGTTCAAGTTCTGAGCGATCCGATCACTTGCTGTCACCAAAATGCGTATTACGACTCAAAGTCACACTCATGCATGTGCGGCGGGCAAGAAGTTGATGAAGATGGATTTTGCAAGGAATGTCCTAAAGGCATGGTTTTTCACGAATCATAGCTTGATACATTGTAAATGCACACCGTGAATTCTGAAAACCATAAATAAGGGAGTAGTCTCTGGAACACGGAAAATAGCGGAACAGAATGCTGCCCACACAACACAGTTTGGAGCACTAAACTCTCAATGTGCATTTGTCAAGATTTAACAATTCCTGGTGCGAATGGTCTTGAGCCAAACGAATGTCCCGGGGACTGCCCAAAGAGTCCATATTGGACAAAGCTCTACTGGTCAGAAGATGAAGGCTGGTTCTGTCTTCCCCAGGGTGCGTCATACCATTGGGACCCCAACACCTGCCGAGATCAAGTTCAATGCCCGGATCAGTTCGGAAACTGGCAAACAGTCGATTCAAGCTACGGTTGTCTTTATTTAAAAAAATGATAACATGATCAATTAACATTTCTTTTTTCATTCTTCGCTAGTCGTCTTTAGATTTTCAACCCTATAAAAGCATCGGAAAATGTTCTGTTTGTCCCCCTGGTTTCCGAGAATTCGAAGTCTTCAACGGAATCGAGTGCTGCCCTGGGCAATCAACGTACAACGAGACTCTTGGGACTTGTTTCTGCCAGGATGGGGTCAACAAGCCAGACATGTTCACTAACGAATGTCCTGGAGACTGTCCAGCTGGAACAACTCTCGGCTCATTGTATCCTGAAATCACTTGCTGCCCTCCTGGAACATCTTTCGTTGACAACAACGGCTTTGTCGGCTGCGCTTGCGATAACCTCTCTCCCCCGACCGCACCAGATGTTGACGGCAACTGCCCATTTTGCGCAACAAATCATCACAAACAAAAGAAAGACAACGGCGTAGAAGTTTGTTGCCCAAAAAATCACGTGTGGAGTGACATCATGCAAAAGTGTGCCTGTCCAAATGGAGCGGAAGACCAAGGCTACGGTTGCCCAGGAGATTGCCCTACTGGAGAATATCTTTATGGCTACAGTCTTGACGGTGACAGTCTTTGCTGTCCCGTTGGCTCGTGGTTTGACAACAGCCCTTGTGAACAACGATGCAGATGCGACTATGGATGGAATGGTGGAACTGGCCCGGAACCGAATGCAGGAGATACACCTCATCCTGAACGCGGCTGTTACTACTGCTCGTCAGAGTTGGTTCCTTTCGTTAGTCCTGGTAGTTCGGAACCAATCTGCTGTCCTGAAGGTCAGTACAGCTTCGGAGGAAGTGTTTGCTTGTGCCAAGACGGACAACCGCCTGGTCCTCGGGGAGAGTGCTACGGTGAATGCGATCCTGGCTTCTATCTATCGGAAACCTGGAATCCCGATTTACAAAAACGTTAAATCATGCTGTCCTGTTGGATCTGAGCTTCAGTATAATAGTCCTGCGTTGGTTTGCTTCTGCACAAACAGTGGTAACGAAGCCACATCAATGAACTCTTGCACCGGCTGCGCTCAAAATGAAGTTCCCTTTTGGATGAATCACGACGACACAACTTGCTGCCCAGAAAACAGAAGATATTTCAATTTTGCCGGATGTCAGTGTTCAGATGGATCGATGCCGCACGGATGGACGGGATGTGATGGCGACTGTCCTGCTGGTTGGTATCTTGCCGGCCCAGCTCCAGAGAGAGAGTGCTGTCCTATCGGATCCGATTATGACAATGACCTGAAAAAATGTATTTGCCAAAATGGGAACTACATTAATATGGAGCCACAAATAGTTAACGGTGAATCGACTTGTGGGATTTGTCCTCAATCTATGACTGTCCACTACGACAACGGAAAGAACATCCACTGCTGCGGTCAGAATCATCAATTCGACGGACAATCTTGCGTTTGTAAGAACGGAGACCCTCCCGGCGCTAATGGCGAATGCAATGGTGATTGTCCACCGGGAACTACGTACCAGTCGAATGAATTCGGAGTCATTTGCTGTCCAAACGATGGTTTCACCGGCTTCAACAACATGAACGGTATCTGCATGTGCGAAAACGGAATCGAAGCTGACATGGAAAACTACGTCTGTCCGCCATGTCCCGATGGCTTAACTTCCTTCACCGATATGTATGATAATATCCAATGTTGTCCAGCGAATCAGCACTGGAGTGACAATCAAATGGGTTGCGTCTGCTCTGATGGACAATACCCATTCGGAGACGGCCAATGCAACGGGGACTGTCCATGGCTCTTCAATTTCGCCAAAAATACGCCAGAGCTTCTTTGCTGCCCAGCTAACTCATTTTACGACCAAGATCGCGAGAAATGCATTTGCAACCCGCCAGGAATGTTCTTGGATGCAGGAATTTCGCCAGACCCAGACACACATTTGTGTCCATATTGTGGATCTTTCGATACAATGTACGAAGGAAAAAATGGTCCCATGTGCTGCCCAAATAATATGGTTTATGATGAAATTAACGACGGATGCACCTGTCCAGACGGATCACAGTCATGGCCGACCAATTATGGGCCTCCTCAATGTCCAGGTGATTGTCCGGCAGGAGAATACCTTGCTCACAGGACGCTGGACGAAAAATTTTGTTGCCCAGTTGGCTCAACCCCGACTATCAATGGATATGATGATGTAACTTGCACCTGTTTTGATAATAACCCACCAGACCCTGTCAATGGCTGTCCAACACCATGTGGTCCCGGCCTAGTACCTTGGGATGATTCTTACAACGGCAATCAACAGATTGCTTGCTGTCCTCCAGGAAAAATCTGGTATCCTTGGCGAAATGAGTTCATGTGCAATGGAGAATATCTCGGCTACAACAATGCCTGCGAAGGCGACTGTAGCCCAGGCTGGTACAAATGGAGCGAGGATCTGTGTTGCGCTGTTGGTGGAAGTATGATGTGGGACGGCTCAGCAGATGTTTGCAAATGTCCCGGCGGAACGTCTCCAAACAGTGAGACCGGCTGTGGTTTCTGTTCAAACAAAGAAATTGCATACAGAAAAAGGGATGGTAGCGAAATCTGCTGCCAAAAGAATATGAAGTTCAACTACCAGTCGGATCAGTGCGAATGCGAGGGTCAACCACTCACCCCGACATTCTCGCCAGCGACTTGCAAAGGCGATTGTCCAGTCGGGAAATGGATCCAGTTCAAAGATAGCGGAGAGATGATTTGCTGCGCAATTGGTTCTTGGTGGGATGTAAGTTTTCAAAAGTGCATGTGCCCCGATCAAAATGAAGCCGATCCAGACACTGGTTGCTCTATGTGTGCTGTTGACGAGCAAATATATTTCGACAACAGTGGAAATACCCGATGTTGCCGTACAAATCAATACTTTGATCTCTCCTGGGACGAGTGTCGCTGTATGGATGGTACACGCCCATATAACTCGCAATGTCCAGGAGACTGTGAGCTCGGAGAAGTTATGGAGCAATTCTATCCCGAGAAAATTTGCTGCCCTATTGGAGCATACTGGAATGCAAATGCAGAAGAATGCATCTGTTTCAATGGCGCACTGGTCGACAACCGTTGCGAAGTTAATGATTGCGCACAGATGGATATTGCTTTGATTACTGCTGACGGAGTCCGATGCTGTCCAAAAAATCAAATCTGGCACGAGGGAAATTGTAGATGCCCAGACAAAACCAATCCTGGATCAAGCTACAACACTCAAGGTGGAAATGGTGATTACAATCCCCATCCACAAGAATGCCCAGGAGATTGCCCATACGGCCAGAGGTTCTTTCTTGACAATAAAGGTGATATTGTTTGCTGTCCTGGAGAAACTGGATATTCCGCAATTACTGATACTTGTACTTGTCCAAACGGTGGAACATATGATTACGAAAATAACAAATGTCCATACTGTAACAATAACAGAGAGAAAGAATGGACCGATCCTAATGGAAATAAAATGTGCTGCACATTAAATCAGGTCCTGACAGATTACTCTTGCACTTGTGAAGACGGAAGTAATCCTGATCAAAATATGCAATGCCCAGGCGATTGCCCTCAAGAAGAATATCTTTCGGATATTCTGGGCGGCGAGCTAATTTGCTGTCCAGTCGGATCATCATTGCAAATGATGAACGGAGTGCAAACTGCCACATGCATCTGTGATCAGACGGGCAATGAGCCGGATGTAGAGACAGGCTGCAATCTTTGCAATTCAAACCAAATCGCATTCCAGACCGGTGGGCAATGGAGCGCTCACAAATGTTGTGCAAGCAATTTGATCTACAGTCCAAATGCCAATGATTGTACCTGTAGCAATGGGTTACCACCAAACGGGGATGGAAGTTGCCCAGGTGATTGTGCAGCAGGATTTTTCTTCGTTGGAGAATACTCCGAGGTTATTTGCTGCCCGTTAGGAAGTGCTTACAATTCCGCTCTTGAGCAGTGTCAATGCCCAGATGGAAGTGAAGCTGGTGATAGTCCTTGCCCTCTTTGTCCGACACACATGTCAAGTCATTGGACATCAAATGGAGAAGAAAAGTGCTGCTTTGCCCATACTGAGTGGTCGGAAGATCTCGACGATTGTGCATGTTCCGATGGATCTTTTTGGGTCCGTTTATGATGTGCGAGGATACCTGCGCTCAAGGCGAATATCTTGTTCAGCCACATCCGTTCCAGTGCTGCCCACTTGGATCAGTCTTTGAGGAAGGCGAATGCAAATGCAGCGATGGAGGACCTCTTGATTCGACTTATTGCGGACAATGTCCCGAGAATTCAAACGCATTCTTGGACTTTGATAATGGAATGACAAAGTGCTGCCCTGGAAATCAAAAATGGGTAAACGGTACTACGGGATGCGTTTGCGAAGATGAATCGATGCCATTGGCATTCGGCTCATGCCCTGGCGATTGCAATGCTGGTATGTATCCTGCTGGAATCGATCTGAACAACACACTTATTTGTTGCCCTGATGGGGCTTATCTTGACTCGGGTGAATGTCTTTGCAATAGTGGCAGCCCTGTCATTAATAATACCTGTCCTCCCTGCTCTCCAAATAGATCGCCCTTCTACGACACTGCCGGGAATTTATTGGAATGCTGTCTTAATAGCCAAAAGTACATAGAAGACACCGGCAAATGTATTTGCAAGGATGATAGTCTCCCCGGCTACATGAGTGCATGCCCTGGTGATTGTGTGTCTGCTGACCTGTTTGTCGTCCAACAGGATCCCGAGCTAAAATGCTGCAAAGCTGGAGAGTACTACGATCAAGTAGATCAGGAATGCAAATGTCCGAACGGACAATCATACCAAAACAACAACGCTTGTGGATACTGTGATATCAATGTGGGCGATGATGGCGTATTTAATCCCGCTATAAACAGTAATGGTGATATTTTATGCTGCAAAATTAATCGGGGTTTCCTTACTTGGTAAAATTCCTTACTTGGTAAAATTCCTTACATGGTAAAATTCCTTACTTGGTAAAATTTTTTTTCTTTACCAAGTAAGGATTTTTACCAAGTAAGGAATTTTACCAAGTAAGGAAATTTCTATCGAGCAAATGTCAAAAACAAATAATGAACATATTCACTTTAGAAGATATCTAGTCGACCCCCCTCTGAACATAATTTTTTCAATGATTATTTTTTTTTTGAATTATTTTTTTTTTGAAAAAATTGAATAATCTTCATTCTTAAAATTATTCTAGCCGTTGCGTTCAAATTTGGATTCAAATATGGAGAGATCTATCCAAACTTTTGAAAATTTTGTTAAGAAAATTTTGATTTTGTTGATCAGATTTAAGGGATCCCCCTCGTTTTGGCCATCTTCGACTGGAAATTCAGCCGATTTGCGCTTATGTATTTGGGCAAACAATAGCTCTACGTAAAGCTCAGGTGCTATCCGCTATTCTCTAGTACAGAGAAGTTTTTTGTTCAAAGCAAACCTACTACAAGGAGGGGCCAAAGTTCGAGAATTTCGAAAAAGGCCATTTTAGGCTATTTTTGAGTCGAAATTCAGCCGATTCGGGCTTAGATAGACATCATCTCCGACTAGATTTAGATAGACCGAGGCCTAATCTTCAATCTCTAGTACAGAGAAATAATTTGGCCAAGTAATTAAGGCTATAACGTCTCTTTTGGCCTCTCTGGAAAACGGACTTCCCTTGGTCGATTTCAAAAATTTAAAGGGCAAACATATTTGTTTTCTCCTTAAAAATTCAAAAATGCCATCAAGAAATAATTTTCTCTGGTAATTTTTTGCTCTAGAATCATTCAAAAATCGCCGATCGGTTTTCCGAGAAAACTGGAAGCTCTAAGGTCAAATAAATCCGACAATATTATTTAAAAAAGCATATTCTATGATCCCTACGGAAAAAATTTCAAGAAATTGTGAAAATTATGATTCTAGTTCTCTCTTCTTTTAAGTCTCTTTTGTTTATAGACTGACGCTTGAGCTCCGCGCAGCCAATCAAAGCGCGATGAATCGCTTGACTCACACGCTCGCCAACAGCGCTCTCTTTTCGGGCTGGAGGATAGCACTCCGCGCAGCGCGTCCACGCGCCTTTTTCTCCTCAGGTGCCAGCACTAACATGGCCCTAGAACAGGGCTGGCAAATTAGGGTCCCGCCAGCCGCACTAATTTGAGTTAGAACCCTATTGTTAGGGCCCTAACTCTCATTTTATAACTTTTTAGTGCGAGTAGTACGAGAGTTGGAAAAGCCGCACTAAAATCGTCCTAAAATAGGCGCGCGCTTATTGGTCCGCCAATCATGGCGGGTCATTCGTTTTTCTCATCCATTCAGCTGCATTCTTTTTTCAATCTTCCACCAATTTGTCCTCCGCGCCTGGTGGGAAGCGCGCGCCGATTGGATGATGAAAAAGAGCCTCCAAATTAGTGCGGTTAGGGCGGCGATTCGGTCCTAATGGACGAAAAAATATCAAGGAAAAAAAATAGGACGGGTAGGACGGGGATGCCGCACTAATTTGCACTAATTTTGAGTTAGAACCCTAACAATTTTTCGGTAGTGCGGCTGTTAGGACCCTAATTTGCCAGCCCTGCCCTAGAATGAAAATTTGAAGAGATATCGAAGTTTTTTTCCGTGGGGATTGTAGAGAAGGCTTTAGTCTATAAATTGATCGTAAAAAATCTACCTCTGTAATGGTAAAATTATTCGGAAAACCGATCGGCGTTTTTTAAATGATTGTAAAGTCGAAATTTCAAAAGAAAAATAAATTTTTGATCGCATTTCTGAAATCTACGATAGATTTTAAGTATATGAGTCTTTTTAATTTTTGAAATCGACCAAGGGAAGTGCGTTTTCCAGAGAGGCCAAAAGAGACGTTATAGCCTTAAAAATTTTTTTTTAGAACAAGCGATTTTGCGAACCCAACCGTGAGTGGAGGGTCCTAAGAAGAGACATTTATTTTTCAAATGACGTTTCTTTTATAAGTTTCACTTGTTAAAATAATTGTTTTGAACTTAGTTTGAATTTAAAAACTCATTTAGATAATATATTTATCAATTAACCCCCATCGCCGATGGGCCATCGGTCAAATTGTCCACTTTGACATGGGTCATGGATCCGAAATTCAAATACGATTCCAAACACGAATTTGAAAATGAACCCGAATTCGAACGCGCTCGAATCAAGATTATTCAATTTTTTCAAAAAAAAATAATTCAAAAAAAAATAATCCTTGAAAAAATTATGTTCAGAGGGGGGTCGACTAGATATCTTCTAAAGTGAATATGTTCATTATTTGTTTTTGACATTTGCTCGATAGAAATTTCCTTACTTGGTAAAATTCCTTACTTGGTAAAAATCCTTACTTGGTAAAGAAAAAAAATTTTACCAAGTAAGGAATTTTACCATGTAAGGAATTTTACCAAGTAAGGAATTTTACCAAGTAAGGAAACCCCAAATTAATCATCAATACTCGCTGGAGATTGATGACTGCAGATGCCCGAATGGCGACCCTTTTGATCAATATGGAGGCTGTCCCGGCGATTGCGACCCTGGACAGATTCTTGGATATGTCGATCCAACAGACACGTTAGATCCCATCAAATGCTGCCCGGAGAACTCCTGGTATGACATGGCCGACAAACTCTGCAAATGCAACAGTGGTTTCGCTATAGTAAATGATACTTGCCCATATTGCCCTGAACACAAAGATGTTTATTTCGACGCGTCACAGAACCCCCGGTGCTGTCATAAGAATCAAATGTTCGACCAAGGAGTTGAACAGTGTATTTGCAAGTCTGACGGAAGCATTCCAGGCTACAGCATGAACTGTCCAAATGATTGTGATGAAGGTGAATGGCTTGGATCGTTTGAGCCTCTCGAGTGTTGCGAAATCGGAGCTAAGTGGACTTCCGATCTTGGCTGTCACTGCACAAACGGAGCGCCTCTTAATGGCACTGGCTGTGGCGAATGCTCGGACAACGAAATCGTTGGATTTAATAAAGACAACGGTGCAATAATTTGCTGTAAATCAAATCAAATCTTCTCCAATTCTCCTTACGAGTGTCTCTGTCCTGAGAACAATTCTCCGCCATGGCAGAATGGTGAATGCCCAGGTGATTGTGAACCTGGCTTCTTTTTTGCCTCAAATATTGACGAAGTCCTTTGCTGTCCTAATGACTCAAGCTACGATTCGTGGATGAATTCCTGTATCTGCAATAATGGTGGAATTTACGATCCAGATACTGGCTGTCCGCCTTGTCCACCACCGACCGTCTTGCAGACAGATAGTAATAATCAAACACAGTGCTGTCAAATCAACCAAGTAGTAACAACCTATGGCGCTTGTATGTGCGAAGATGGAAGTTATCCTGATGGGCCGATGGGCTCTTGTGGCAACGAATGCATTGACTACGGAGATGGTTACTGGCTTCAAAGTGTCTATCCAACAATTGAATGCTGTCCGCTTAATTCTTACTGGAGTGACACAGATGGCAAATGTTATTGTCCAAATGACCCTGCTGAGATTCCTGATGAAACTGGCTGTGGCTACTGTTCAATCAGCCAACGAACTCATCTTGATCAATATGGCGTCGTGCAATGCTGTGAGAAAAATAAGGTCTGGTTCGACGAAGATGACTACACGGTTGCTGGATGTTACTGCAAAGACGGATCCAATTCAGAGCCAAATGGAGAATGTCCAGGCGATTGTCCCGAGGATAAAGTTTTCATTCAAGCTTTCCCAAGGACGATTTGTTGTGAAATCGGAAGCGTTTATGATCCGATCGGTGATGAATGCATGTGCCCGAACGGAGAGGTTGTTGATGATACTGCCTGTGGCTTATGCAGCGATCCAGGAATGAGAGCCTTATTGGATCAAAATGATGCTATTCGTTGTTGCGAGAGAAACCAAATCTGGATTGCTGATGAGAATAATCCTGCTGGTGGTCACTGTCGCTGTAAAGATGGCTCGGAAGCTATCAATTTACCTCCATCATATTTCCCGCAATGTGGCGACGAATGTGAAGAAGGAACGTATTTCGTCGGGCCTAATCATCCGACTCTAGGATGTTGCCCCTACGGAACTCAGTACAACTCGATTACGGATGAGTGCGAGTGCCCTAACAATAATGAAGTCGACGATACTGCATGTGGTCAATGCAGTACAGACCAAAGAGCTCATATGGACGAATTCGGAAACGTCAAATGCTGTAAAAGAAACTTATTCTGGTACGATGGTGATGATACTGGGCCAGGCGGGTGCTTCTGTGATAATCGAACAGAACCCTTTTACGCGTCGAATTGGTCGACTTACCAACAATGTGAAATCGATTGCGAAGAGAACCATGTCATTCAATTTGTCGAACCTTACGTCCAATGCTGTCCATTTAATTCCGAATGGAATTACAATTTAAATAAATGCGTGTGTGACAATGGCGATGAGCCAGATGACAGAGCTTGCGGAAACTGTGCACAACCGGACCGAGCAATCTTCGACTCTCTTGGAAATATCCAATGCTGTCAGCGAAACTTGTTTTATTTTGAGCAAGATATGTCGGGACCTCCTGGTTGTTTCTGTGCAGATCGTTCTCAGCCATTGTATCTCACCAACTCGATGTATGGAGAATGCCCGAATGATTGCGGAGAGGGTGAATATTTCGTGCGTCCCGACCCGAAAACAATTTGCTGTCCACTCGGAGCAGAATACGATAATCAAACAAAAACATGCAAATGCAAGTTTGATGAGCCTATGGTCGATGGTAAATGTCCCGTCTGTCCGACAGGGCAAAATCCACATTTGGATAGCTCTTTCATGATTCAATGTTGCGATGAAGGATTCATTTGGATTGACAGCTTGCCAACCATGAACAAATGCGCTTGTCCTGGAGGATCAACAACTCTTCCTTGCCCGCCGCTGATACAGCCGGAACAATCACTCTGTCCTGGAGATCTTCAATACAACTTCAACAAGGGCGAATGCGAATGCTGGGACGGACAAGCTCCAGTCGACGGGGAATGCAATTCGAACACGTGCCAAGATGGCGAAACAGCTTACAACAATCGCTTCGGCGATATCATGTGCTGTCCGAAAAACACATATTTCAAAAAGGATCGAGACATGTGTGTGTGCACGGGCGATTTACTGCCAACACCTAATGGCGATTGTCCAGTGTGTGCTCCTCAAGAAACTCCATACGTTTACAATGATGCTGCTGGCTGCTGCCCCGAGAATTCTTACTTTGACCAGGGTATGCTTCAATGCAAATGCTTCTTTGATAGTACGATTGTTGAAGAAAATACAGGTTGTTCGCCAGCTTGCCCGCCCCATCAAATTTTTTTCAAAGACGGTGGTTGGGGTAACTGTGAGGACTTCTGCCAGCAAGGCCAGATTTACAACTCCGATTCAAATACGTGCCTTTGTCCAGAGGGACATATCGTCGGCAAAAACGAGCAATGTCCCGGAACTCCATCTAATTGCAATTTCGATTTCCATCCAATTGAAACCGAAAATGGACAGGTGTGCTGCCACAAAGATGCTCATTACAGCCCTGCTCACGAACGATGCATCTGTAACGATGGCTCCGAGCCAAACGCCAACCAAGTTTGTTCCTCATCGTGTCCGGATGGCCTTGTCTACGCCATGTACGCTCAATCTAGCAAAATGGCATGTCTCTGCCCTGACACTTTCCAGTATCCGAACGTCGATGGTATTTGTCTTTCCTCGATTTGCAGGACGAACGACGTTGTCATCAATTTCGAGGACGGTTCGTTCGCGTGCTGCCCTGTCGGATCTACATGGAGCTCAAAATGGAACATGTGTATTTGCATCCATCAAGGAACACTCGGACAATGCGGCGAGAAATGCCCAGATGGACAAATATCTGTTTACAACGACTTTAATGCGGAAACGGAATGTCAATTCGTTTCTCCCTGTCAACCAGGGGAGATTCAAGATCTCGCCGGAAACTGCTGCCCTCAAGGAGAAGTTTACAACGGCGATTATCTAATTTTGGAAAAATAAAGAATGTAACGTAACAAAAAGGTTTTCTTTACTATGGATCATAATAAAAAGTTTATCGTTAGTATGGAACGTAACTAAAAGGATTGATCAAGGATGGATCGAAAAATAAATTTTTTACTTAGGATGGAACTTTTTTTCTGGTAAGTGAATTTTCTCATTATGGAAATTTTTATTTTTCAGTTCTTTACAGAATTCCATAAAAAAAAATAACAAAAATTGGAAAAAATAATATAATTCCAAATTAACAAAATCATAATTTGGAAAAAAAAATCGTAAAGACGGGTTTTCTTAGGCCGGCAGGCCGCTACTTTACCGCTTCTTGCTTAGTATCTGTATAATTGGGTGTGTTTATCATTAATTTATTGCCGCGTCATTATGTTGGTGGACAGGTTTGTTTGTTTTTATCGCTTTCTACGCTTTTGCTGTGTTCTAGTTTGAAGAATCCCCTTTTTCGGAATTATTCAAAAACCATAATTTGTCTTTAGGTGGTTATGATATGATTTTATCTTGTTTATCATATTGATTTACGCGTGTATGGGATTTTTGTAGAGAATTATGTTTCCTCGCGGTTAATGCTCCATAAGTTACTCATAATTAATGCTGTTTTATTTGTAAAATCTCTTCTTTTTTCGGCCAATCCGACATTCCTTTGATCTTATTGTTTTTTACAATCAAAATAGTAATTTAAAATTATTGTATGTTGTTCTCTCGATTTATATCTGGTCTTAGAACATATCGTTATGTGATTTGTCGAAATCTTGAAAACGTATGATGCGCGGACCAACCAGCGTGAAGACTGTTTGTCGGATTAGCATATTTGACAATGATTCGCTGTGGCTAAATATATAAGGCCTCATATTGTGGCAAGTTGCGCGGATTTTTAATCATGATGCGCTTTACGGATCTAAACTATTTATTTCAGTTTTACTAAGTTTTTATCAACATATTTCAATTTATTATTGTATAAAACTAGCATTTTTTAGAATATTATGGTGTTTGTAAAGGCGGCATTTTCGACTTAACGAGTGTAAGAAATATAAACTGCTTTGATGGTTCGTATACAGAATGGAAATGCATTATTTGGTGGAAAATGATAGTTTTGTGCCCTGTCGATTATTGCCTTGTAGGCCGTTTTAATCTATTCAAAACGCTTGATTAGTTTTATTGGTAACTTATTGGGTGTGTTTATTCATGTTGTGCCGCGTCATTATAAAGCTCGAACGTTTCGCTGCGCGCACCAACCAGCGTGAGGAGTGTTTGTCACATAAGTTATTTTGAGATTCATTTCGTGCTTAGGGAACCAGGGAACTTTAGATTAAGTATGGTTAGTTATTGAATGTATATTTTGTCAAATATCCCGT
This sequence comes from Oikopleura dioica, assembly GCF_907165135.1. Classification (NCBI taxonomy): domain Eukaryota; kingdom Metazoa; phylum Chordata; class Appendicularia; order Copelata; family Oikopleuridae; genus Oikopleura; species Oikopleura dioica. Next base: position 17,041,705 of record NC_137293.1, on the reverse strand, counting down.
ATATATATTTGAATTTGTTGATAGTAATGTTCTATTAAAATTTTAAGTTTTAGACTAAACAACTACTAAAGTTAATATTTTTATGGTGTTTGAATTATGATGGACACGCAGCAATTTAAGATCTACGGCTATTAAATATTGTTGGGACTATGGTGCGGTTTATTTATATGTTCTTGAATTATTTGCGGTGAGTTCATACGGCTTCTCAAACATGCGTTTCACGCCGTTCTCCTTTTTCACGCTGTGTTCTCACATAATTAAGTTGCCGAGAGATCGTGTTTTCTAAAAATCGCTTAGGTGCCCGCCTGCCTGGGAGCCGAAAATTTTGAAGTCTGTGTGGCATGGGGCGCGGATTATTAATTATTATGCGGCTTCACTGATTTCAACTATTTATTAAAGTTATACTATGTTTTTGTCAACATTTTTCAACTTTTTAATTGTATTAAACTAGCATTTTTTTAGAATATTATGGTTTTTGTAAAGGCGGCTTTTTTGGCTCTCTAACGAGTGTTAGAAACATTAACTGCTTTGATGGCTGCATACAGAATCGTCAATGCTTTATTTGGTGGAAAAAGGATAGTATTGCGCGCTGGCGAATGACTTGGGGACACAATTCGTCTGATCTCGTTGTTTATATGATGAGCTCTGATGGTGGTGGGGTAAATTGCCATGGAAATTTACGGATTAGTTGTTGCTGGACCCTTTGGACATACTTTTTGCGATGGTTCTGATATGAAGGGGCACTACAGCACGGATAGCAGGTACGAAATACGATCTTATACTTTAGGTAACCCAAGAATTTGAAAAGAGAGAGGTGGATTGGTTTTTCTTTTTCCTTGGGCAGCTTCAGGAATTTATCGCCATAAACAACAAGGAGAAAATCAAATTCGACTTACGAGGAAAAAGCTCATCGATCGTTTATGAGACCATGCAATCATTTCAATAAATAAATAAAAAGAAAATTATCGTTTTCTGCGCTCTGGGCAGAGCCTAAAGAAACTCCGCGATTAGGGTGAGTTCCAGCAATGTGCTTATTTAGTGCTATGTAAGTTAACCCGGCCCTTTGTTGCATTTTATCACTGATAGTAGGGCAGAGATTTACCTGCGGAGAAATGAGTGTACTTATGCCTTTTGGCTTCCTGCCTCTCACTTTTGGTGCTCCAGCCTGCAACCAAAACCGCGATTACATCTTGATTGCTGTTTACATCATTTAGCTGCTTATGTATATGAAGTGGCAAATATTCTTGAGGATTAAATTGGATATTTTATTCAATGGCAGTTTGGTCACACGTCATTGTTATTGTCGGTCCAAATTCTATGGCATATTTTCGTGATGATTTTTTTGGCGTGTGCTTGATGAATGTTGTTGCTTCTGGTTGTGTAAAGATGGGTAATGCTGATGGTGGATTGGAGATTGGTTTGTATAGTGTTTCCCATTCTAGATCAAGTCGTCTGTTTTTTTGTTTTGTTGTTTCTTTCCTTATCACAATTTTTTTTCTTTTTTTGTTTTCTCGTTCTTCTTTTAATGATTTTGGCATTGCCAATTTGCCGCATCTTTGTTTTGCTTCCATTTTATTGAAGAATTTTCGTACTTCTCCAATCGACCTTTTGCTTGTCTGCAAACTTTGAGTTTAAAATGCATTTTTTTAATACTTACTGTTACGTAGTGGCTTCTTTTAACCCATGCCGGCATATATTTGAAATTATCCGACTCCTTCTTAGTAAACCTAGCGTCTAGGTAAATTATTGCTCCGAAGTCATCTCTGTGTCGTATAATTCTGCCTACTGCTTGGTTGATGGCTTTGTTTGCTTCTGTTTTGTCTATATATTTGAAATGCTCATTGGCAAAAAGCTTGCGCTTGCATCTTATAATATGTAGACTTTCCTTGTTTATACCACTCTTTTCCGGTTATGTTATCATCTTCTTCTCGTTGTCTCTTGTCCAAATAAGCCATCTTTTCTTTTATCTTGGGGTCTTGCATTGGAGGATATGGTATTCCTACATGTGTTTTCATGTGTGTTGTGCTTAGATTTACCTGTCACTACTACCACTCTCGCGCGTGCATCTTTAAAATCTATCCCTTCAGATAGTTTTCCTCTGCATACTCCATTCATTATCGCACCCTTTTTTTCGTTGTGTTCTATTTCGCGCTCGTAGCTCTCAATGATTCTTTCGGTTTCTTCTTTGTTAACTGGTTCCGCAAATACCGGGAGATTGAACATATTATTAAATGTTTCATTTGTTGTATTTATTTTCCAAATTTTCATCGATTTTTCCATGCATTTGTATGTTGGATGAAAAACGAGGCATCCTCCGGGCGCAACTTCTTTTATTTTTTCTTAAAATATGTTAAATTGATTAAATTGATTTTTTTTTATTACGTATTATTTTCGCGTAATTCATAAACATGTCTTGATTGTCTCTTTGTTTATAAATATTTCTGAATTCTGTGTTTTCGTAGCCGGTTATTGTAATCGCTAGAAGTTGTTCCGCATTGATGATGTGATCGTTTTGAAGTTGGATAGTTGTTTTTATGTCGAGTCCAAGTGTTTTGATGTATGTTTTAAGCGGTGAAAGTGTCCCAGATGTAAGTATAAGATTGTAGACTTCTCCTTCCTTAATTAAATTTAATTTTAATCATTTTAATTCAACAAATTACTTTTGTTAGAGCTTCTATCGCATATTTAGCGTTGAAGCACCATATCATCAGTTTGTAACCTTTTCTGTCGGTTTCGTCTCTGCATAATCGACTTTTGTAACTGAAATTATTATTCTACTGTCAATTTAGCATGTTAACTATAATCGTTCCGCTGATCAAGTGGTATAGACTGATTATCTAATACTTACTCGTTTTGCGTGTAGTTGTCGCGAATGGCATGTAATTCCTCCATCATATAGGCGAATATTTCAAAATTTGTTCCTTAATTATAATTTTTTTGTGATGTTTTTGATTTTTACCTGACAGAGGTGTTTTTTGCTTTGTTTTCGAAAAGTATAGAATGACGTTTTTTGAAAGATTTATCCAGTTTTCAGTCGTTATCCCCATCAATCCTGTTTTTTCCGCGTCTTTTAATAGCATCGATATATTAAAGGTTTCTCCATTCTCTTTGTCTATGTTGTCAAAGTTTTGCGCGTAGATATATTCAAGTTTTTTTATTCCTAGAAACGAGTTTTATTCAGTTAATTATCCGAAGTTGGATACCTTCAATGACTTTGTTCATTATCCCAGGAGTCAATGATAAGTCTACTGTACTCTCTTCTTTCTCGTATTTGATCTTTGCTTCTCTCAGCTCTTCCCGCGCTAAAGCTATGTTTTTTCTTGTCAGGTAGTGCGAAGAGCTCTCCTCACAGACTGCTTCTAGATTGTGAGCTTCGTCAATAATGACTATTTTCTGAGTTGTGTTAATCTTCGTGTTGTTTTTTATTTTTTTGTCGAGTATGTAGTTGTATGGCATCAAGGATATATTGACCGAATCTGCTTTTCCTCGTGTTAGATAATAACCGCATACTTTCTCTCCTTCGATTGATTGGTGTGCTTTTGTGGTTGACGCTTTATATAATTGTGCTTTTTAAGTTTCTGTCAACCTTTCCTAAAAACTTTTTAACGGGCTCTGGTGGGTTGCCACACCAAGATCCTAGCTCTTCTATGTCCATAATTTGGTCCATGGAGTTTATTAACTCTTCTTTATCGTGCTTCTTAGCCTTTTCCGCGTCAGTTGATGTATTATTCATGTGATCCGTTTTTTTCTCTCCTTTTGCGATTGAGATTAGTTTATCTGCTTCTCTTTTATATGGGCATAGATTGTTCCGGCGCATTCTTCTGCAGCTCATCTGCTGTTCCGTATTGTTTGTTATATTTTTGACATCATTTTTTACACATAAATTCTTTCTTCCTCCTATAACTGTCATACTGAATTTATAATTGCAAACATCTCGGAGCTTCTTCAGTTCATCGACAACTTGCGACAACTGTGTATGTGTTCTTTTTTAGAAGTGATTATATTATTCGTCTATATAAATTGTCATATTTAATTTGATTCATTCCTTGAGGCATATATTATATCTGGGATTTCTTCTTCATTGAGGTCACTTTGTTTCTCCGCATATTCTCTGAATGCAAGCACCGACGCCAGTAAGGTTATCGTTTTTCCTGATCCAGTTGGTGATTCGAGTGCCGCGTTTGACCTCATTGATTTTTTTATTTTCTATTATTTTTTTTTTATTTACCTATTTTTGAGTGAGTCGATACTCTTTCTCATCATCTCTATTTGTTGTGGATAAGGTTTGTATGGAAATCGCACGTCGACGCCACATATATTGATGGTTTCAACGAATTGCATTTTTACTTATTAACAGGTTATGTTTTTTAACGGGTCATATGTTTGCCTACGCTTTTTGCCCACGCAGATTGGTGTATTTATCGGATAGTGGATTCTTGTGCACTAGAACCGGGGTGCTGTTTTACTAGCTGATGTCTGTCTTGTTACGCGTTGTGACTTTCCGTGACTGTCACTTGGTCACTTTGGTCGCTACGTGTTTGCGTTTGTATTCTCTTTAAAAAGGGAATTGATAATCAAAAGAAGGAAATTCAGTTATGTTTTCAATCCTAAAAGACAATTAAAACATAATTTAAAACATAATTAATTTTCTTATTAATTATGGTTTCTGATTGTTAAGTTTTTTATTTATTTATTACAAAATTTGAAGGATTAAACTGTTTTTGGGAGTAGGTCAAGAAATCTTAGAAGAAAGGAGCGTGCGGTGTAAATTTGCGTTTTATCAAATGAATCCCCGAGAAATCATCTTTATGAGCGGCGCGACCGAGTCCAACAACTTCGCCATCAAAGGCTTTACCCGTGAATCGTGCACAAATGCGATCTGGACTCTTGCCGGCAGCTAGAACTCAACGCTGGATATGAAATCAAGTATTTGAAGCACCAAGTTAACGGACGAATTAATGGATTTTTAAGTGCTGGAAGCGGACTGTTCCGACACTTGTTTCATACAGATGCGGCGGTAGATAATCGGTTATCGATAAGAAAACGTAAATCCGCACTTGTAAATGCTGTCTTTGTCAAATAGTCCAGACTGCAGTAAAAGTGATTGATTGCTGTGTTTTTAAATTATGCTGGCCTGCTACGGTCGCGGAAATAAGAAGCGTAAACATATTGATCAAAATAAAGGAAACCATAAAAAAAAGAAAGAAATTGTATTTTATATAATATTTTAATTAAAAGCTTATGATAAAGTAATAAAAGTTTCTGTTATACTGTTTCCAATACCAATTCTCTAGTTAGCGCCCTATTATAACTTTTATCCAGCTTTGGAAAAGCTCTCACTTTTAAATTTGATCTTTTTTAGATCGAATTTCCGACGTTTAACTTTGCTTGCATCAGCAAAACTCTAACAGCTGTCCTGGTGTAAATGATTGCCGCGGAAATTAATGCTGCAAACTTTGTGGAACCACCTGGAATTGTCTTCCCAGTGACTAGTTTATCCGCGGCGCTTAAGTATTCATAATGACGCGACAAATAGCCAGCTGGTTGGTATGACTGGCACTTATGAAGCATTTTTAATGCCGACCATTTTAATTGATGAAGTAAATAATCTAATTATTAACCTGTGTGACAACAAGATGCTAAACACCTTAGATTATTTTTTTGTAACGATTAATTTTTGTTTTATTTAATTATAAAGACGCAGGTTTATTTACCTTTATGGTTTTTAGAATTTCGTCGATTATGACATGATTTTCGATAATCTAGAAATTTCACAGCAATTTAATTCTTTTTTATTAATTGGTTGACATTTTATGTCAACCAAAAATTTTTTCATTCCACATCCTTTTTCATCCTTAATTTATTTTTGCGGCTTTCTTTATCACTCCGCGGTTTTTCTCTGAACACTCACTCTCGGTGAGTTTATTTCTATTTATGCGTTGATCGTTTTGTCCTGCTACAAGCTGTGGTTACCTCCAATTACTGCAAAATAAAACTTCTTGACTTGCTGCACTATTATCGTGGCATGAGACTGATAGTGGCGAGGCTCCGTGATTACTCTGGGTACAATTAACGCTTCCTTACAAGAAATAAGTCGATGGCGATAATCCAAGATGTGAATTATCCCATTTTTACAGACGTTTTGATATCGCATGTGTATTATGATTTATTCGGTCAATCTGACTCAAGATCTTGAAGAACTTATGAGTTGTATATGTACAAGGTGTATGGAGAATTTATTTTTTTTTGCGAATACTCTTCATATATTCGGTCATAAAAGAATCGCTTGGCTCTACTGACTGTGTTCTTTGCTCGTCCTTTTCTGTGGATTTTGATTTTCCCGGTTCGTCTGTTTTGTTGATTTATATATCTTGTTTTAATTAGATGTCGTCGGCCCTATTTATATATAAATCTTTCCTGGGGATTCGTTAGGCACTGACTTGCTTCCGTTTGTTGGCTTGTTTTCTTTCTGAGTTTCGACTCTTTGCTTTTTGCTCTGTTGTTTTGTGTCATGTCTTTGACTTTCTTTCTCCATTTCTCTTTTCCTAATTTTTGCTAATTTGTCTCGTGTGGTCATCCTATTATTTGGGTTTGGGAGTCTAAAATTTTCAATCTTCTTAACGCTTGTTTTTATTGGATTGACTGTTCGGCTATCGTAAGCGTCATCTCCACATTGATCTTTAGCTGCTCGTTTATTCTTGTTCCATTCTTCTCGCTTTTTTTTAGCCAATGCCTCGCATCGATCATGTAAATTTTTCCTATTGATCATGATTATGTTCTGTACCGCGGAAATTATTTGTTACCTTTTAGTTTTTGCCGAGGGAGCTTTATTTTGTTTCGCTGATCGCTCGGTTTTGTCTTCATTCCCTTGTGCGTCGAGATTATCTTTATCTTCTTTCGCATTGCTAGCTGTTTTTGTTTTTTTGGTGGCATTTTGTGCTGCATCTTTGTTGGACGGTTTTCGTTTGACGGACGTGTCCTTTGGTTTTACCGATTTTTTGAGCCTGAGTCTTTCGTACATGCTTTCTTGGTACGTGTTGTTTTCGGCAGCTACGCTCAGTGATTCAGTATTGTCTTCTTCTGAGTTGAGAAGTCTGATGGCTTTGGGTGCTCTTGGCCGGTTTTCTTCGGTGTCGTCGGTCTGCTTGCTACTAAGAAGGGATGCGGGAATAGGTGGATCCATTTTTTTGCCTGACTGTGGCTCTTCAGATCGAGGTTTGCCTTTTAAATTGACAGAGGGATCGCTCTTCGTTGATTGTTTAGATTCCTCGCGGCGATATCCATATTTGTCGATGGTTTGTTGCTTCATGTCTGGATTCATGATGCCTTTCACCCATTTTCTGACGTTTGATTGTATTTCCATCGAATCTCCGGGACCGACGAGTTCAGGTCCATCTGAAAAATTATAATTCCATAGAATTTCTTCTATCTTACCTTGAGAAAGAAGAGGTAATAGGTCATCATTTTTATGTTCTTCTTTCGCCTTGTCTTGCTCATTAATTTCACCAAGTGACATCTTAAGACTTTTTATTTTATTGACGCTCTCTCTGATATGCGATTCAATTGCTCGCTTTTCTTGATTCCTCTCACTTATACTTGGATTGTGCTGTTGGTTTTTTTCCTCGGCTTTTCGTCGCCTTTTTTCTTCTTTCTTTACTTCATCGCGCAAATTCTTCTCCTTTCTCATTTTTGCCTTCTGTTGTTCTTTTTCCTGAGCTTCCCTTGCTTCTTTTTGTCTTTTTTCTTTTTCTTCTTTTGCCTTTTGCTGTTCTTCTTTCCTTTTCTTTTCGATTTCTTGACGGTTCATATCTTTTTTTTTCTGTTTTGCTGCCTTCCGCTGTTTCTTTTTTTTCTCCCTCGCATCGAGAACATCTTGCTGAACACGATCTTCATTCTTTTCTTCTACTTGGTTGTTCTTGACTTGTTGATAATCTGTATTTGGCCGATGATTTTTATCTTCGTCCTGGAGATTTTTTTGAACCGTTTCATTGTCAGTTTCCTGAAATTCCTCCGCCTGTTGTAGCTCATCATTAGCGCGTTCTTCCGTTTCCAGCTGTTTATCTTTTCTTTCTTGTCCTGTCTTCGTATTGTCCGCGACTTGGCATTGTTCTGCGTCCGCATTTTTCGTTTTTTCTTTCGTTATTTCATCTTCCTGTGGCTTATCTTCTTTTTTTTTAAGTTGTTTATCTTCCGATTCTTGACTTTGTTTCTTCTCTTCAGCGTATTTTAGTTCTTTCATCTGTTCCATCTCTATTGGACGGTCTTTTTCTTCTTGTCTTTGTTCGGCAAGTTTTGTAAGCCTTTCATAATTAGCCTCTGTTGCCTTGATTTCATCTTGGAGACGTCTTTGTTCCGCTTCATTGACAGTTTTCTGAAATTGCTCCGCCTGTTGTAGCTCATCATTTGCGCGTTTGTTGCCTTCTTCTGTTTCTAGCTGTTTATCTTCCTTTTCTTGTTCTGTTTCTCTTCCAGTATTCACAAATTTCTTTGCCTGTTGGGACTTTTCATCTGCCTGTGGCTTATCTTCTTCTTCTCTAAGTCGTTTATCTTCCGATTCTTGACACTCTTTCTTCTTTATTGCGAGTAGTTCTGCCTTGCTCTGATGCTCTTTTTCTATGTCTGCTAGAAGTTCTTTTTCTGTTTCAAGTGCCTCTTCTTCAGCGTTCATCTTTATTAGACGGTCTTTTTCTTTCTGTTTTTGTTCTAGCAGTTCAGTAAGCATTTCTTTCTTTGCCTCGGAAGCCCTGTTTCTAGCCTCACTTTGTTCAATTTTGGCTGCGAGTTCTTCGGTTGCGGCTTTTAGCTCATCTCTCTCTTTTTCCAGTTCTCGGTTTTTTCCTTCCATCATTTCAACTGCTTTGCGTCCTTCTTGTTCCTGTTCATTCTGTTGTTCTTCCTGATGCTTTGTATGGAGGTTATCCAGACTTGGTGGTTCTGGGCAGCTTTGAAGCCAGTTAATTGTTCTTTGGGTGCTCTCAGCTTCGATGTCACTAAGCTGCGGAAGTTCACTATTTACTAGGGTTGTAGTTCCTGCATCGCTGGCCGCGTCATCTTCTTCATGATAATCCGCGTCTTCATAGCCCTCATAGCTTTCCGCGTTTTTTTCATTGTCTTCTGAACCTGAGGATTCTCTAGGTATGTATGTTATTTTTTCATGAATTTTCTTATTAACTTACGCGTTCACAATGGCTTTTCCTCTTTTGATGTTCTCCATTTGTTTCTGACGCTCCTCTTTATGTCGTCGTAATATTCTTTTGAGAATAGCAGATTGGTCTGATCGAGCTGCGAAATCGATCTGAAGAAGATTTTCTTCCTTTTCCTCCTTGATGGTGCCGCCACTATTTCGCCGAATAATATCAAGCCAGTCGAGGATCGCCCATCGTACTTCTTGCTGAAACTCCTCCTCTGTTGCCCAATCTACCGCGATTGGCATATCTGACTGACTGATTTGCTTTTGCCAGTAAAAATTATATAACACCTCTCTAGTGGAGGACCTCCTCCTGGTGGAAGAATCGCGCAACCAGGAAGAGCGAGAATGTCTAGAAAAACCAATTCTTATGTTCTCGAAAGTTAACTTTCGAAAGTTAACTTACAAAAGTTAACTTCTCTTCTAGATTTTTGAGCACGTCTACCTAAGTCCGCCCTGAAATTTCACTTTTCAGAGAAATTCAGGAGCGGATTAGATAAGTTAGCAAAGTGACACCCTTATTTTATTTTATTATTATTATTATCATTAGAAATAACAATAGTTAGGTTATATTAGAATAATTTTTAAAATTTTATTTTCCACGTGACTTCATGGAGGACCCAACTGGAGGACTCTTTAGGTGGAAGAAGAACCAAAACTGGAAGACCGATGATAAAAATTTAAGGGGGAGGTTTTCGGTTTTCATTATTTCATGTGACCCTCGGAGGACCCCTGGAGGACTTTTTCTGGTGGAAGAACATATTTTACTGGAAGAACTTTGATAAAAATTTTAATTTTTTTTTCGATTTTTGGGTAGCTCACGTGACTAAAAAATGAGTTATAGTAATAAATTTATATAATCCACATAAAGACGAATAGAGAGAAGTCGAGGTACAATGTCACGAATGTGCAGTTCTTTCAATCGAGTCCAAAAGCACCGAATGATCGCTCAACTCTTAAAAGAAGCAGAGACAGCATTCAAGAAGATTATCGACCTACAGCAGGACATGGGTTATAAAATAACATACAGTATTTTCTCCCCTAAGGCCAAACAAACCCGATTCATTCAGAAATCTTTTTCAAAAGATTTCCCTAATGGGAAAGCTGTCGAAAAGCACTCACAGGAGACATGCTATGACGAAGATCATTCTCCCCCTAAAAAGCAGAAGACGAGCACTGCTCCAGCAAAAGTCCCAACCTCGACCCCCACACCAGCCACCTCAACAATCCAACTGAATCAAGATCATTATGATCTTGAATTAGTTCCCGGCCTCTCGCCACAGACACCTCCAGATAGCATGGTTCGGCTTGCAAAAAGTGCCTTACAATCACAACCACAAGCCACTCAGAATGAAGCGATCGATCAGCTCGATCGGCCACTCATTCCGCGAGGAACGGTAGTAGTAGGCCACGAGAATCTTCTCGACGATGAAGAATTCGCAGGGCTCCTCGATTTAATCATGGAAAGCTTCAATTTCCGATTCCCTATACACATAACAAAATCAGTACGGGATAAGGTGAAGCTGATCAATGTAGATCGAATCGAGGAGCTTCCAGTAATCAGATCTCCACGAACATGGAAACAGTTTGCATCCAGTGATCTTGGGTACATCTATCTCCAAATCTTATGCACAAATCTCAGCCAGTACTTTGTTCTGGGACCGGTGACATTCGAGAAAAAGTTCAACGCGGCTATATTAGGCTTATTCATCGAAAGGTACACTCTCTTGGTCGATGCAATGAACAACGGCTATAAAGCATTTTCCCTTGACAAAAATCAGGAAAAGCAATGGATAAGAAAAAATCCTTTTGCTATTTCAAATTTTATTCGACCAAAAGAACCTATTCCAGATGATAAGCCACTGACCGATGAGGAGAAACAGCAAGTTCAGCTTGTTGTTGACAAAATGCGCGAACAGGCTCCAACCCATTACGCTCAGAGTAATAATCTGAGGAAAGCACTAGCCGAACTCGGAATGCCAGGCTGGAGCAACTATTCGCGAGTATTCAGGCTTCTTGCGAAAGATGGCTACTCATTTGAGCGTTTTGGAAAAGCCAAGCCCGAACTCTCGAAAGAAGCGAAGCAGAAGCGGCTGGCCTTCTGCAAATGGCTGCTGGAAGAGGTAGAGAGAACACCCGATTTCCTGCAACAGTTGTTGCATACGGATGAATGCTCAATTTCGATGCGTGAAGAGAAATTTGGCCGAAATCTCGGCTGGTGGGTAAAAGACAACGAGGCTCCTCCTCAACATTTGCTGAGCTTCAGCAAAAAGTTTAACGCAAAAATAATGATCGCTTGTTGTATCGGACACAATATAAAGCTTTCATTACGCGTTTTTGTTGAGGAGCAAGCAAATGGGAAACTCAAGTCTATTAAAGAGAATAGTCTTGGGTACCAGAAGATCTGTCTCGAGCCTTGGTACGAGGACCTCGCGGCCCATGGACACATACATATCCGTGAGGATGGAACCAGCGAGCTCGTCGGTCGCGTCTACGTACAAGACGGAGCTCGCTCGCATACTTCCGCAAGTAGTCTGGAGTTCCTCGATGCCCATTTCTCGTTAGATCGGTGCATCACCGGCGTCGCGTGCGGAGAAATACAGGGACAGGCACATCGGGAGAAGAGAATGCATGAGTGGCCACCCCATAGCCCCGACCTTAATCCCCTCGATTTCAGCCTTTGGGCACATTTGAAATCAAAAGTTCGTGAAGAGCTTGGGAGAAATAAGAAGTTGTATTTTGACTCGTTAGAGCACGCGCGAGAAGTCATAAATCTCGTGTGGAGTCAGATTGACCAGTCCAAAATCAATAACATGTGTCAAAAACTTCTTGACAAGGCTAAACAGGTGGTTCATTTAGAGGGTGGAACAACAGAAGGCTACAAGGCGAACCGTGGCTCTTTGTCGGTTCGGGATCCTCAAGCCTGAGTCAACCTCCCTCTGGCTCTTTTTCTCAAAGCATTTTCCCTTATTCCTCAAAGAAGAAAAAGAAGATTTCGACTATTCAGTTATTTGTCAATTACTCGAATTAATTTATTTCTGAAAATTTATTTTTATTTCTGTATAATAAAAATTTCACTGCCCATTTATAATTTCATTACAAAATTGTCTTTTTAAATTATTTATCATTTAAATTTCACTGCCCATTTATTATTTTGTCACTTATTTGTCCCACTGCCAAATTCCATAAGTTCAAATTTGAAATTATAACTCGCATTTTTTGGTGGAGAAATTATTGAATTGGCGGGGCCTAACTCTTGCTTTTGTTCCGATGTGTTTCTTTTATCATAATAAGTAAGATGAGAGCCGGTTTGCCCAGAAGGGAGCGGCTCTCGATGGGACTAAGCGGTACTTGGCGTCGCAGTTAAGTTCTCAATTTGAAAAAGCAAGGTCGTCTGTTGAAGCAAAAAGGGGTAGATCGATGGTTCTCATGGATCTCACTCGCGGCCCTTTTTGCTTTTCATACTTCTGCGCTTCGGTACGAAAATTGATAACTTAATTGTGAAGCTTCGTCCCGCCTTCGAGCTGCCCGGTTTCGGGCCAATCTGCTGTCATTTTACATAATTATGATTTAAGAAACACATGGCAACAAGATCGAGAGTTTGGCCCTGCTAACCCAATGATTTCTCTTCCTAGTATGCTTGTGACAGATCGTCTTTTTCAGCTCTTCTACTGCCCAAACATCTGTTTCTCTTTATCTGTATCCCTTTTCTGCTGCTGGAGATCTACGCGCGAGGCTCATATCAGAAGCGTATGCGGGCTGTGGTTGTGGCTGCATAATGGCGGAGAGATAAGTCCTGGCAGGTATGATTTCGACATTTCTTCCCAAAAATAACTTTTTAAATTTTAGGAACGGCCACCTCGTCGATTCCGCGTTCTCCAGCTCAGAAACCAAAGAAACAACCACGAAGATAAGTTCGAAGGTCAAGAAAATAAGAAGGATGGAAGAGATGCTAGTCTCTGTTGATGCGAGACAAGTCAGTCTTCTCGGTATGTTTTTTTTACTGAAAAATGAAATAAAATGTATTTAGGAACTCCCTTGGTCTTCAACTGCCTCTTCCTCTATGATAATTACCACAGAGCTTTCAGTCGATGAGAGCTGATTATCATAGAGTATTTCTGTACATCTGGTCGATCATATCGGTTGACCACACCGCTTTCTGTGGGCGTTGGATATTGACGGTTGGAATGGTGGATGAAAAAAATAAGAAAATCCATCATCACTGTCATATTTATCGCCACAGGACGCATTCGACGTCATCTTGATATGCTCATCAGATTCCTTCAATTTTCCCGATTATTTTATTTTTTTAATTGGTCTTCCAGTAAAATTGGTCTTCCAGTAGAAAAAGTCCTCCGAAGGTCCTCCGAGAGACCACGTGATCGAAGAGACCGAATATGAATATTAATTTAAGGGATGATTTTAATCATCGGTCTTCCAGTAAATGATGTCTTCCAGTAGAAAAAGTCCTCCAGGGGTCCTCCGAGAGATCACGTGATTGAAAAATTTTTAAAATAGAATGTCACATGACAAAAAACTGCCCAAAAAGTATCCTATTCCTAAAGGCTAGATATCAAGGCTGGAGGACCCCTCCGTGGGAACCCCGTCAAACCAGTCGACCAATAAGCGCACGTTACAAATTTGCTATGTCTACAGCATGGAGATTTGTAACGTGAATTTGACTGACTGAAAAATCAGTCAGTCAGAAATGCCAACCGCGGTATGTTAACCGCGTCTTGGAGAATTACTCCTTCTGTAATGGCTGTTGATAAAGTGTCTCGCCCTTTTTTCCGGCGTTTAATCTGATGATTTACATGGTCAATTTTAGGAACTTCGTTTGAAGGTTAAACGGAAAAAATGGCTACTTTAAAGGTCAAGAAATCGACAGCCATGCCTTCTCTGAATATTTTCATTGTCACCATGGTCAACGCATCGAAGATTTTTATGACTTCTTTTTTGACAATTGGGGCCACCCTTCCTCCCAGTAGTTGGCGAAGTTTGGTGTTCGAGTGGAATTTGTATCGCAGTTCTTCATTTGTTTGAAGGTTTTTGATGTTGTTTGAAAGTTCTGGTAGATGACTATTTTGCTCGATAAGCGAAGGGAATGTCTGGATCATGAGGTACTGGCAGCCCGCTCTCTTTGATTTCTTCTTTCTCTTGTCCCATGAGTGACACTCTGATAGAACAACCCATCTTGCATCTGCTTCTTTTGGGTCTCTCATTCTCTGATCGACCCGTGGTAATCCTTAAGTACGCTTTTTAGATGTTTTGCTATCTTGTTTTACCTAGAGTTAATGCACGACCGAGTTGATGATTCTGTTTTTTGTCGGTCTTCTTTATCTCGCGCTGTGTAAATGTCTCATACGATGTTTGAACCGATTCCTCGTCTACATCTATCGGATGATTGAGTGGGGGGTACTTGTTTGGATTAAGGAGATCGTACGCATCTTCATACATTGCGTCCTCATCACAATTTCTTCTGATCGTTTGCAGTTCTTTTTTGCTGAAGAAACGCATGATTTTTCCAATTGTATGTGAGCCGTCCTTTGTTTCTTATTTAAGGGCTAGAAGCTTAAGATTCTGTTATTGAAATTTAACATTCTTTTTGCCCTTCCTATAATGCCTGGTTTGAGTAATTTCTCTTTGAATCGGTTAAAATCTTTCTCCGTTAATTCTTCAAGCTTTTCTGGTTTTGCTTTTGGGGACCACCGCATATAATCCTTGTCGCTGATGTAGACTTCCGAGATAAATTTTATTTTTTCTTGGAGTCTGAATGTATGGACCATTTGTTCTATCCGATTCGAATATTTATCAGGATAAAGTCTCTTCTTTTGAGCTTTCATTCTAAACATATTAAGTTTTATCCGACGAGAGCTGGTTTCCGAATTATTGAATAAGAGTGTATATGCACAGAAAAAAAATAACAGAACGAAGTACAACGGGTTTACTTTGGCCGGTAGGCCAGAAGGACAGTGATGACGCTCAGATATGTGGAACGTATTTAACTGTATTATTTTTTTTGTTTTTCGGTCTTATTAATGCGGCTGTTTGTCCCATGCGTCGAGCTCCTTCCTCCCTGCTGGCCGTAAGACGTTTGTACCTGGCTATTCTTGTTGTTTGTTTTGTTGGTTCGCTGCGTTGCGTTTATGTTGTTTTTTTGATCTATAGCGAAGTTTGGCGGATGTCAGAACTATGTGGAGATTTATTCTGTCTTTCTTTTTGCCGCGGCTTTTTGAGGCATCGTTGAGACCTAAAAGATGATTTAGCTCCGCGCGGATCGTTGAGGGAGAGTACCTGGTATTTCTTCTGTCGCGTTTTTTGTTTCTTGTTGTCTTGTTGCGTCGTTTCAGGTGCTGCTTTAATAGTCGATTTCTAAATTTTATTGTAGCGGTAATTGGAGCAAACTATTGTGGAAATTTTTTCCCTATTTTTCTTTTACATGCCGCGGCATTTTGAGGCATTCGTTGGTACATATATGAAGAATAAGCTACGCGCGAATTGATAAGGGTAAGTGTTTGGTAATTTTTTGACATTATCCTACCATTGTCGTTTATTTGACAGATATCAATCTTAGATTATGTGAATTTAATTCGCTTGTTAAGGTTTTATTTTCAATTCATCTGTACGGTGTCGAAACGTTTGCCGAAAGTATTAACAATCAAAAGATCAAAAAATGCTTGTAGTGTGAAGTAATAATTATAAGAATAATGTTTGTACAGTGCAGTAACATTGGGTTTTCTATTGCTGGCAGACCAGGAGTTGAGGCAAGGCAGCGGTCGAGGGAAGGCAGCGGTCGCTGGATAAGTATTCGTTAATGGCGTTGTGTTTATTATTACCTTGCTATTTTATTCTTTCAATTCTTCGAGAATTGTTTCAATCTTGTGTTTCTTTTCTTCAACTGTGGCTTTTTGTGGGCTCTTTTATTGTGTTTGATAATCCAATTTTTTCTAATATTATATGAGCCTATGCTTTGATTTGATGATATTCTGCTACTTTCTCTTCTCCAATTTCTCGCGCTGGCGGCCAGTTGTTCCAGAGTGCTTCCTCAACTATTATATCGCACTGTTCGAAGTAATCTGGTAAGTGCTCTGTGTTTTCTTTCACTCCTTCCCAGTCATTCACCAAACTTTCAACGATCGGTTTTATCCAGTCTTTATCTTTGTTCTGCGTAAATATGGGATCTTCTAGAGTTCTGAGCAGATCATTTATCATGCCGACGAAGTATCCTGCCATATTGGTTGTATGTTGGATTATTTGTAGATCTTCTTGCAGCTGCCTCATATTTTCTTTTTCCAAGTCTTCTGAGTTAACAGCGCGATTATTCGCCCCCATTCTAGAGTAAATTCGGAGTATTTTAATTTTCAATTATTGGAAGGTACATCAGGATAGCTTATTTGATAGTTTTGTATATTTGTTCGCGAATATTGTGCTGTTAAAGTTAATTGAGTTTTGCAAGTTCCTTATTCGTCGCAGTTTGGTTCGTTTTCCTGCGTTGCTTTAGCTGCTGTTGTTTTTGTTGTTCTCTAAACTATTAAATTAGCGGTGTTTGGGGCAAAATGGCCTGAATCATTGCTGAATGCGTTTCAGCGATTCTTTGCCTTACTTAAAGGATTCAAGTACCAGTTTTAAGTCATGGGACTGATGTCCCAACTATCGTGGATACTTTTCTTCCTCTATCTTTATATTTGATACGTACTCCCTGCGTCGATTCTGTCTCTCTGTTTCACTTTGCCGCGGCTAGTTGGGGCAATTTCGAGCCTTTAAAGATGAATAAGCTCGCGCGGATCGTTAAGAGAATGAACCTGCTATTTCTTTGCCGAATGTTTGTTCGTCTAGCTGCGTCGATTCAGGTGCTGCTTTTTGTCGATCTCTAAATTATATTGTTAGCGGTGTTTGGGGCTAAATGGCCTGAATCATTGCTGAATGCGTTTCAGCGATTCTTTGCCTTACTAAAAGGATTCAAGTACCAGTTTTAAGTCATGGGACTGATGTCCCAACTATCGTGGATACTTTTCTTCCTATTTCTTTATATTTGATACGTACTCCCTGCGTCGATTGTGTCTTTGTTTCACTTTGCCGCGGCTAGTTGGGGCAATTTCGAGCCTTTAAAGATGAATAAGCTCTGCGCGGATCGTTAGGAGTAAGTACCTGCTAATTTTTCTCGGATTTTGTTCGTCAGCTGCGTCGCTTCAGGTGCTGTTTCTTTGTCGATCTCTAAATTATATTGTTAGCGGTGTTTGGGGCTAAATGGCCTGAATCATTGCTGAATGCGTTTCAGCGATTCTTTGCCTTACTAAAAGGATTCAAGTACCAGTTTTAAGTCATGGGACTGATGTCCCAACTATCGTGGATACTTTTCTTCCTATTTCTTTATATTCGATACGTACTCCCTGCGTCGATTGTGTCTTTGTTTCACTTTGCCGCGGCTAGTTGGGGCAATTTCGAGCCTTTAAAGATGAATAAGCTCTGCGCGGATCGTTAGGAGTAAGTACCTGCTAATATTTCTCGGATTTTGTTCGTCAGCTGCGTCGCTTCAGGTGCTGTTTCTTTGTCGATCTCTTAATTATATTGTTAGCGGTGTTTGGGGCTAAATGGCCTGAATCATTGCTGAATGCGTTTCAGCGATTCTTTGCCTTACTAAAAGGATTCAAGTTCCAGTTTTAAGTCATGGGACTGATGTCCTAACTATCGTGGATACTTTTCTTCCTATTTCTTTATATTTGATACGTACTCCCTGCTTCGATTTTGTCTTTCTGTTTCACTTTTCTGCGGTTATTTGGGGCAATTTCGAGCCTTTAAAGATGAATAAGCTCTGCGCGGATCGTTAAGAGTAAGTACCTGCTAATTTTTTGTCGGATTTTGTTCGTCATCTGCGTCGCTTCAGGTGCTGCTTCTTTGTCGATCTCTAAATTATATTGTTAGCGGTGTTTGGGGCTAAATGGCCTGAATCATTGCTGAATGCGTTTCAGCGATTCTTTGCCTTACTAAAAGGATTCAAGTACCAGTTTTAAGTCATGGGACTGATGTCCCAACTATCGTGGATACTTTTCTTCCTATTTCTTTATATTTGATACGTACTCCCTGCGTCGATTGTGTCTCTGTTTCACTTTGCCGCGGCTAGTTGGGGCAATTTCGAGCCTTAAAGATGAATAAGCTCGCGCGGATCGTTAAGAGAATGAACCTGCTATTTCTTCTGCCGAATGTTTGTTCGTCAGCTGCGTCGATTTAGGTGCTGCTTTTTGTCGATCTCTAAATTATATTGTTAGCGGTGTTTGGGGCTAAATGGCCTGAATCATTGCTGAATGCGTTTCAGCGATTCTTTGCCTTACTAAAAGGATTCAAGTACCAGTTTTAAGTCATGGGACTGATGTCCTAACTATCGTGGATACTTTTCTCCCTTTATATTAATATTTGATACGTACTCCCTGCTTCGCCTTTTGGTCACTTTTTGATTCGTCGTGGCATTTTGGGGTGCCGCGTTCTCCGTATTCTCTTTGCGCCGCAGCTTCCCTTTTTTTGTCGAGTTATAAATGAAGAGTTCGATTTCAGGCCGCATCTTTCTGTCGCTTCTCTCTGCTGCGTCGCGGCGTTTTGTTGGCTGAGTTAGATTCGTATTTTCATGTTGAACTCACCTCTCATTTCTGAAAATAATGATTTGGTCGAGAGTTTATTCGTTTGAAAGCAAAGGAGCATTATCGAGACAGTTTGTGCCGGGGGAGGGGGGGATTTTTAGCGCCAAATAAGGTACAGTGTATGTATTTTGCTGTTTGATATTAGTAACCAGGGCCGTATTTTCCTCCGATCTTGTCTTTAATCCCGTCGAGAAGGATATCCATTTCGATACGTTCCAGTGTTTTTCCGTATTCTACGCGTATTCCAAAATCTTTCTCTAGTTTGATTGTTTCTTGGACAGGGGTGGTTCTTATATTTTAAATCTTAATTCAAACTCCGACATTCCCGCGCTCGGCAAATCAATATGGCCGAATCGGGGTCGAAATGAGGAGTTGAAATGCACCCCTGGCTTTGATTGTTCCGCGGCAGATCGGGCATTTGTCTAGTTTCTTCAGACAGGTTTCGCATAGGCTCGCATGCCCGCATGGGATAATGCACATTTCAGGGTTAGTATTCGAGTCCATTATGTAAGTGCAGATCCGGCAACACATCTTCTCCATGGCGGGTGATTTGGCGTGCTAGTCGTAAAGGTGGCAAGGACGAGTGTGAGCAGTCTAAAGATGTTCTGGTGATGACTCCCGCGTTTCGGTTAATTACAAAAAAAAGTATAAAATAATGAAATAAACACGGGGCTCATGTTTAAGTGTTTTTTATTGCAGTTGGACTATGACAATTTACGGTCACTGAATTTTTTTAAGGATTTTATAATCGTCTTGTTGGAAAGCTTTACTATTTCTACGAGGCCATAGAAGTCTTCTAACTTTTGCTCTGCTTCTTCACAAGTTGTCTTTGAAAGTTTTTGAAAAATTGAGGGATTAATCTTTTTGTTGAATATATTGATCCCGAAAACGAACTCGATCACCTCGTGTGTTACTTCTCCCTTTTTCAAGGTTTATTATTTTTCTATGAACATAGTTAACCTGAATCGTTCCGGTCTCGTCGCCTACTTCTATGATCCATTTTAGTTTTCCGTCATGTATGTCCAGTTGTGTTATTGTCTCTATAACTTGCGCTCGGTGGTTATTGTCCATTTTTTTAAACTTATATTCGAACGTGTTCCTGAGCCTACAAAACCATTATTTACATCTTTGTTTTCTTTGTTAAGAATGTCTTTTACAGATCTGCAATTCTGAATCATCCAATTCTCCGCAGCTTCTCTTGTTTCCGATATAAAGAAATTATCCGAGCCGTTGTAGTATTTGATTGACTTTTGAAAGCGAGTTTCTTCTGTAAAAATTCCTTTGATGAGGGTCAATTTTTCTAATTAGTATCTTTTGTTATTTGACCCCCATGTTAGCAACCTCCCATCCCCGACAAACCGCGTAGTGCATTGCTTTGCTTTTCAAAATTCGCAAGCAATCTAGAAAATAAAATGTTATGATCATTAAACTTTTTTTTGGAGTTTTTCGATAGGCAGACTGTGGATATTCAGAAATAATAACAAGGTTTTTAGTTCAGTTTCATATAAATTTCTCCTTCTTCTCTATCTTGTTGTTCGCAACTGATTTTGCCTTCTTTCGATAATACAAGGCAGTCGTGAAATGCTCGTGCAGCTGACAATCTGTTTTTGGTGCATTTTTTTTCTATGAATTTCTGTTATATTATGAACATATGTGTATCTTTCAATGTTTGTTTATATTTCATAATTTTTCTGTAAGCTTGATTTTGTTTCCTCTGTTTCTTTGAGCCAACTGATGATTTCGTCTTTTCTCTCGCAGGATGTTCTTTCTTTTTTTTCTTCTGTTTTTGGTATATCTGGAACAGTCACGTGATCACTCTAGGGTCTGAAAAGTTTCATACTAATTTCTTGAATCAGCTAAATAAATTTTTTATGAAAAAAAAATTCGGTTATCCGGGTGATGCGATTGGTTGGGGGGCGATGACGTGATCGCGCGCTTCCAGTCCGATCTTCCGCGATAGGTCTACCTATGACTAATATTTGACCCATGCCTGATTTCAATTTCTGGTTCTATATGTCTGTGACTCTCTTCGAAAATATTTGATATTTTCTTCTTTTTCATGTCCTTTTCTTTTTTCTCTTTTTTGCGGCGTTGGGCCTTCTTTTTGGGGGGGGCGCATGTGAACCTGTCAATCTTGTTTGTCGTTGACCTCGTGCATCTCATTGTGAATAATTCTTCTGGTGATTCGAGTTGGAAATTTATCGTGAGATCCTCCATTTTTTCCTTAGAATTTCTGCAGTGTATATCATGAGGAGAATTCAAGCATTCAAGTGCAGGATGTTCTCTTTCTGACTTCCTTGTTATTCGGTCTATAATTTATTTTTGAGGTTTGAGAACATTATTGCCCCTTTTGAGTGGTGGGTTCTACCCCTTAACATGATTGGAATACCTATTATGAGTTTATTGTTATTTCGCTCCTCTTCCGTGTTTGCCTCTTGGTAAATTTCTTCTATGTATTCTTCCGCATAGCAATCTTCTGGATCGTATTTATCAACACGGCAGCTTTTTTTTACGTGTTCGTTTCTCTTGTTTATACCGAGTTTGCTTTTTTCGGCAGAGTTATATTCCTGATCTCCTTCTCCCGCATTGTATAATTCTTGTTCGTATTCGTAAATATCTTCCGCCTCGGGACTCTCATCACCATATATTTCCGCGTTGTAATTTTCTTGTTCATATATTTCTGCTCCGGTTTTTTCTTCATCGATTACGTCTCTCTTGTCCCTGTTCTGCAGGTGACTTTCATCATTATTAATTTCCTCAAAACTGTTCTCAAGCTGGAATTCTCTAGCTTTCTTCTCATGTCCATCCTTATTCTCTCTCTTATCTATTCTTTGTTCGAGTTCTTCTGCTTGGCCCCTTTTTTGATTGTTTTCTTGACAGTCAATATCTCGTTTGTAAGCTTCCTCTGAGGCCACAGTTACAACCAATGCATAGTATTTTTGATTTTCTTCTGAGTTGCTGTCATTTTCCTTTGTCGATTTGGTAATCTGTCTGGCTGGGACATATTCTTCGTTATTTATATTATCCGCGTGTTTATTTACTAGAATATTGTTTTTTTATGTTATATGTTTTTTTTCACCTCTCTCATTCAATCGATCTCTTTGCTCTATATCTTCATCATTGTCCGATGGTTCTTTTTCTTCGTCTATCTGAGTTTGTTGCCTTATAATATCCATGGCATCTAATTGAAATTCGTCAACTCTTATTGGTTGAAGGTAGACCTTAACTGACTTCGTATCAGTTTCTTCATAATATTCCGGGCGTCTCCAGTTAAGAATGGTTCTTACAAAATCCGCATCAAAACCACATTCAGTTATAAGCATTTCTTGAAAGATTTGTTATTGATTATCCGTTAATAATTCTAACCTGCCATGGCGTTTTCGTCAATAATTTCAATCTTTTCGTCCAAATTGTCTTCCTTATCTATAGTATCGCTTTCGATAAGAGTAATTTTTGACAGGCTCGTTGTTAACCGTTTCTGAGTATTTCTTGATCGCGTACTTTTTGTGTCTGCGCAATCGTCGTTTATTGTGTATTCGCTCAGTTCTTTGAAAGAGAAATCCGGTAAAAATGGTTTTGTAACCATTTCTATCTGCGTTTTTAATTGCTCGCAATCGCTTAGTAGTATTATTCCTTTTTTAGAGGATATGAGAGAAAGGCTCCTCAAAGAATTCGCAGCTTGTCGCAAGCCCGTTTCATGCCGGATGATTTCAATCTCTTTTTCGAAGATAACTATGCGAATATTAATGATTATAATGTTTTGACAAATTTACCTTCATTTAATTTTGCCGCATTTAACCCTTTAAGTTTTTTCGGGTCTTTTGACAACAAAACTATAAATTTGTGATGGTCTCTATTATCCTCGGACATTTTGAATGCAACTATTCGATAAACTCATCTTTTCTTGTAGTGCTTAACCCCCGCTCGAAAGTACTACACATTATTATTATCGTAATTTCCTAATATAATGAGTTACTCTTCATATAGACGAAAAAAAGTTTTCAAATTTCTAAATAATTGTTGAGTCATTTATTATCCGTGATTTATCACTCTGATAAATGTAAAGGGATGATTTCGACAAGTGAGCGTCGACAAAGCGTGAATGTACCACACCATGATGTCTAGTAACATTTGAATCAAACTTAAGGGCTGGGGTTAACCCCAGCCCAAATCCGTGATGGTCATTGGTGTCCGAGGCACGTGCTTAACGGCCGCTTTTCTTTTCAGCAGAACTGCAAATTCCTGCTGAAAATTATTGCCTTTTTGAATTTCTGTCGAAGCTGGTGTGTTTTGATCTGCGACTTATTTAGTGGGTTGGAGTGAACCTTAGCTCAATTTTATCAATATTATTTGTTTATTTCATAATTTTCTCTTCTCTTTTTCTAGAAATGAAATAAAAAAATTTCTGTTTGTAGCCTGAATGAATCGGGATTGCAGTAATCCGATTGAAATTCAACTGTTCAATCAAGAGAAAAATTTACGAAAACTTGAAGAAGATCTGAAGAAAATCGAACTCACTGACTACAGGTTTACCAAAAAGACCCTTTATTTTGTATAGTTTTCTAGGCTCTTTTCTGCGTTTCAACTCGGCATTTTATTTTCGAGGCTTGAAGGGCTTCACTTGAGAGCGGATGTCATTCGGGTTCAGTTGACGCGTTTAATTGTAACTTCGAAAGGGTTAATAAATACTTCTTTTTTTAATAAAAATATATCATATTTATAACCTCTATGAGTCTTCTTCTCCCTTCGATACTGACGCGGCGAAACCTTGTTCAACTGTTCATCAAACTTCTGTTTGTCGACTTTCGAACGTTACTACGATCAATTCTCGCATTTTTTCTTACGAAAATGCTCTCAACAATTATTTTCTATCTCAAGTATTTTGAATACTTATTTCTTTTTCTGTAGAACAACTTTAACCTGCCATATTTTTATCAAAGTTCCTAACTATTTTTTCACTTTAAATCTAGTTGAGTTCATTAAAAAAAGCACTCTTTTGCAGCATTTTCCGCGGCAAAAAGTTATTTTATTAAAGATCGCAACTTGAATTTGATATTGTTATCTGCCGTTTCACCTATTTTCTTCATTTCTTTTACCTTTTATAATTAAAGAACATTAAACGATTGTTTCACATTCACTCGGTATAAAATTCTTTTGATTATTCAGCGTTGGCGCGGGCTCTGCTTATCGGTGTTTTTATCAACATAGAGGAAATTTTTCCTTCGAGTCATTGACATATTTCAAACGATTTTTGACGCAGCTAGTTGGATCAACTTGTTTCTATTCTGTTATTTTTCTTCCCAATCGAGAATTCACCCCTGTATATTTGGAAATTAGAAAATAGTCTTTAATTTTAAAAAAGAAAAAAATACATATTAAGATAATTGATGGGGGGTTTTCTTAGGCCGGCAGGCCGGATAGACCTTACTTTTTATATTTAGTATGTTTGTGATGCTTGACGATTCTCTTCGATGCGGTTTGATGACATTTCATCATATTTCCGTGAAGCATTTTACCGGAAGGCTGTCTGAGAACGCGGCCGATGCTAGGAATGATATTATTTGTGTTTCGCACGGGTTCCATTTTTCTTTTATGATATCTTTAAAGCGACTTTCACGATATGTTGCTCCGGTTAAATCTTGTTGTCTTTTCATATTTTTATCCTTCGGTTGAAACATTTGAAGATTACAAGGTAATATCCTTTATTATCTTTTTATCTATATTTAGGCTTCTCTTGTGGGACGCGGCAGTGAACAATTAGTGGGGATTTTCAAATCTATCATGAACGCATTATGCCGTGGCTTTGCTTCTCAGCGGATGGAGTATGTATTTTCTATATGTTTATATTATGGTCAGTTTCGGTGTCGACGGTGATGGTTTGTCGAGAATTTCGCTTCCACCTGTCCCCTCTAACGCTGCGTATACGAATCCTAATTCAGGTATTTTTATACCTTTTTTCTGTGCTGATTTATTTTTAGCGCAAAGTTTTTTGGCTGCTTTGTTCCAGTGTCTTGCAACTGATCCCCTCACCTTCATTATTTGCCATGAGGACATTATCCCATTCATTGACAGTGTTCCTGGATTTAGGTATTTGTTCATTTTGACAATTTCACATGTTTTATAGTCGATCCGTTCGTGAAGATGTACGCGAAATTTTTTTAGACAACACCGCCTGGTCAGGATTTATAATTTTTGTTTAAATATTGGGCGTTGCATTATATGGGTTATAGCTTGCTTGAATGTATTATTAAAAAAAAAATTGTTTGCGTTGTTAAGTTCGTTCTAAAATTTTTATTATATTATTTCGCGGTGAGTTCAGTGCCGCGTATTTTTATTCTTTTTCTTTGCTTCGCCCGTTGTTAAGTTTAAAATCCTTGTTAGAACTCACTTTTCATCGCGGAATGGATTCGCAACGACTCCCAGCTTGATGATGATGAACTGAAGGTCAACCTTTTTCGCTTTATCAATAATTGATATCTGTTAATTGGCTGTACACCTGTGGTTGTTATTATCCTTTTTAAATTATGATCACATGTAGAATGTCTTTTCGATATCGGTTATCATGCTCAATTTGTGCGGCTGTTTTTGATTATCATTTTAATTTTCCTATGCGTCTTCGTCCTTGTTCTCATGTGTTATGCCTATGCTGTTTAATTGAATTAACTTCGGGTAGGTGTCCTTGTTGTGACACTCTTTTTACAGCTGGTGATATTTCATTTTTGAATGGACTTCTTGGTTTTTACACTTGGACATAATTTTTTTGCTGCCTTTACTCTTGTTTAGAAATCATGGCTGGAAAGGAAAACCGCGGTGAATGGCAGTTTGCTAATCCGAACAAGGAAATGCGTTTTGATTCGTCTTCTCCTGACTTTGAGAGCCAGTTTCCTGTTCTTAATGCGCCTAAGGAACAAAAAGGTAAAATAAAATTTCGCATTGTTTGTTATTTTAATTAAAGGTTCTTCCAATATGGAGATGATCTCTGGTGCTGGTTCTTCGAGAACCTCTACTCTTGTCCTTGGCGAGAGAAAATCTAATGTCAATGCGGACAATTCTCACAAGAAGCCTGCTAAAATTCGCGGTAAGAAGCACGCGGATGTTCCTGTCAAGAAGCCCGCCCCTGTATCCGGTATGAAGCACGCGGATGTCTCTGTCAAGAAGCCCGCCCCTGTTTCTGGTATGAAGAACGCGGAAGTTTCCGCCAAGAAGCGAGCCCCTGTTTCCGGTAAGAACCACGCGGAAATCTCCGTCAAGAAGTCCGTCCCTGTCTCTGTTAAGAAGCACGCGGAAATCACCGTTAAGAAGCCTGCCAAAGTAATTGCGAAGAAGTCTGCTAAAGTTCCTGGCAGTTCTTCTTCGAAGAAAGTGGATTCGGTTCAAACTGGTGAATCGGGGCGCGTTGTCAAGTCAAAGAAAAAGAAGAATGAAATTGATTATTCTATGGAAGGCACGATGAAGAGGGTTGATCTTTCGGTTAGGCTTCAAGAGAAAATTGATGATGAGGTTCAGCGGAGATCACCTGAACTCGTTTCATCGCCACCTAAGAAGTCAATTATTAAAGGTTCTTTGTCAAAAATGAAAAAGATCGGGACGTCAATCGGTTCTAAGATGAGTAATGCTTTCAAATCGAAGGGCAAGACATCGGTGCTTTTATCTTCAGTTGAATGTCATCCATGCGATCGTGAGGATCTTGCTGTGGCTAACGATTCTGACATTTTTCATGACGATAATAAAAAAAAGCGTCGTCGTCACGAGTCTTCTAATTCAAGCCGACGTGTCCGTAATAAAAAAGAGAGAACGAAGACTCCTGCTCCATCACGAAAGTTGAATCAGGGCTCTACGAATTCCCTGTCTTCTTATTCGACTGGCTCAAAGAGATCACGCGTTACTTCATCTGTCAGTAATCGAGTAAATTCTTCCGGCCACAGTCGAATGAATAGCAGTACAACTCCAGCTCCTTCCAGAAAGAAAAAACGTTCGACTACTCCTGAGCAAGAAGTTGCTAGCGAGATTGCTAATATTGATGTCCTTGAACGCCATCGAACTCAGCGCGCGGATTATTTCGAGTCACGTCGTGAAGTTGAGTCAATGCTCCCTTCTACTTCCCAGAAGAACAACGAATTAGTCAAATTCGACGTTGATTGTTATGAATTACGGGCGCAAAAATGGAGAAAATTTGTGGCCCCTAAGTTCTCCGATTTGATGTACTATTCTGTCAATTGTCCGACGATTGTGAGATACAGTTGTGATACTCACAAAATGATGAAAATTATTGTCAAAGAAGTAGATGGTTTTCGATGTTACGCATTGAAGAGGGTTTATTACGATCAATCAGATGATATATATTACGCTGACTTTCGCTGCAAACAAGAGAAATTATGGGATGTGACTCGGATAACTCGTGATTTTTCCCCGGAAGAGAGCTACACTCCTGTTCAATCCTGGTCCGAGAATACTCACTACATTTATAAAGATGAGAGGAAGATTTCAGAATTCGTCCGCGAGGAATTGCCACCATGCTCGAAGACACCTATTTGTGATAAAAATATCAAATTCGCGGTACAATGTGACAGTATCCTGTATAAAAACCCCAAAAATGGAAATTTAATCCTGCATCAAGATGCTCCAAAAGAACTCGGTTGCCTTCTCTACCCATTGCCTCGAAAGCGCTCAACCAAACCTCATTGTTGCAAGTAAGTGACGCTACTTGTTATTTTATTTTATTATGATTTAGGCCATTAGATCAGGACAATAATATGAGAGATGCCATCATTTCGTCAATATCGGTCTATGCAAAGAATCACTTTACCGTGGACATCTATCACGAAGTTGAAACAGTCTGCGATATCTTTCAATATGACCCTCCTAATGGAATTCGCGCATTAGCAAGTGAGATTCGCCATCTTATTGAGTATCGTCGTAAGAGGAATTGGGGTCAAAAATCATTGATTTGTCCTTCGGTTGATGTCAATGTAAGTCCTTATTTTATTATGTCTGTCTTATAGTTTCTAGCATATGAACATTTCGTTTCGTTCGTCAATTTTGAAGGAAATGAAACAAGTTCAAATTTTCGACGAAGAAGTTCAGAAAGAGTACTTGATGGGTGCATTTCGTCATCACATTGAAATCTACTGGAATGAGGAATATCAAGGTAATTCAAATGTTATACCCATTATTACATGTTCATAGTTGTTTCTGCGGATGGTACTTTTAAATCTGCTAAACCTTATTCGCAGTATTACCTCATTTCTCTCGATTTTTGGATTTCTGACGAAAAGTGCGCTTCTGTTCTTGGTAAGCGTCTGTTATTATATGTTTTCTTCATTATTTTATAGCTTGGCACGGATATTCAAACAATTTTGATGAAATCTTCTATGAGCGGCTCTTCGACAAAATGTTTACCGATGTCAAAGAATGCGGCAAAAAAATAGGAGTAGTGAAGTGTAAGATCGATATGTGAGTATATCTTTTTTGATTATATTTCTTACTTTCTAATAGGGAGCTTGGTGCAAAGAAAGGCTTTTTGTTAGCCGCGGCAAAGCACGGCGTTGACACGGGAGTAACTGCTTTGTTCTGCAATTTCCACAATCTGGTGGGGCTTCGGCGTTATGTATCTGGGAATAACGGACGAGCTCGTCTTAGTCCTGCTCATGAAACAACAATTCAACATTTGATGGCTTGTGTACGTCCTACAATATTTATACTCAATTTATACGGATTTAGAAATTCGTGCATCCTTCTATAGTTTTTGAACTCATCAAGAAAATATGCGATAACGCGAAATTCACCTGGCAGAATAAACTTGCTTCGTCCGGAAAGAAGGTGCGCGACACTGATGGATCGGTCTATTTTCCTGACACTAAGTCAGAGTCCATCGAGAAGCATGTGGACGATGTCTACACTTATTGGTCCGATAAATTTACACACCACATGGAAAGGTAATGCTATAATTATTTGCTCTTCTATATTATTTTTAGCTTTTCCTGGTATAATGAGATCATGACTGATCGTCGGTTTGCGGTAGGATTTGACTTGACAACGAACGTCAATGAATCCAGACATTGGTAAAAATATAATTTATACTTGTCAATAACTTGTGTCTAGTTCTATCAATCTGATGCACAAGCGGTACAATGTCAAGCATGCGAAGAAAGTCGATGCTCATATTGAGACGAACAATCGTTGGTTGAAGGAGCATTTTTCCGATACATCATGCGGAAACTTCACCTATCGAAATGTCACGAATGAAGAGTTGAATTCAGTGAATACCATATATTCATTGTGCGACTGGTCCAGAAAAATCGCAATGCGGGACAACAAAACTATCACTCCTGCGGATTTCGACAAGTTTGCCTTCATTCTACGCAATCTCACTGTTGTAAAGAAAGTCGGTGATAAGGTGTCTGATTACGTATTACCTCCTGCCAGTGTTGCACACCTTTACAAGCCTGATGCTGTTGTTACACCCATCCCCGCCGAGGATTTCGAATGTTTTGACGCGGAAAATTCTGTCGACACAAGCCAGTTTGCCGATGTCTTAGACGATGATATACTTGACTCTGATGATGGATCTGGAATAGATCTTGGGCCTGGGTTCAACGAAAAACTTACTTCTTCTCTCGACAACGATATTGAGGAGGAGGTTATCACCGATAATTTTGACCCCAATGTTCCTTCAAGCTCAAGCCGTATTAATGATTTACTTGAAAAAAGTCGTTCCGTTTCGAGTGCCTCGCATGTCAAGAAGAAATCATCTCCCATTAATTCAAGATTAGTCTCCCAAGTCTCTTCCAAGACTTCCGCCGCGGCGAATAATGTGACTTCGGCTAAAGATTCTTCCCTTTCCCGGCAAATGAGTGATGTGTCAATCACGGAGACTGACCCTTACGCATCGTTGGGCTATTCGCCGATTATTATCCCTGGATCTAGAAAATCTGATGATGAAACTGCCTCCTCCGCGAATCAATCGCCAGGTTTTACCTTATTTTTTCTCTCTTGCAATATTTTTAGTAGCTACTTCTCTCGTGATTGATGACTCCCACGATCGTCAAATCTCTCATTCTCGTCCGGACGATCTTACTGCCATGGAGAGTTCTGTGTCTGATGATTCTGGTTCTGAAGGATCTCTACGGGATTTCTTAATTCACGATGAAAAGAGTGGGTGTGATGACAGCTATCATGGTGGCGGAAGCGAGGATTTCGACGATAGCGATTTTCTTGACGAAGAGGATGAGGATTGTGAAGATCCTCATCAGCTGCGTCCATGCGATGATGTCGAGCGCGAAAATGGCAGTCACGAAGAAGATGAATCTTCAAGTGATTATGACGAGATGAATGCCGAAGTTGCGGAACCCGATGGATGTCAAGAGGATCTTGCGTCCAACAGCGGGGAGAGCGGCGCAGGCGAAGATCATACCGATCTAATGATTAACGCGTCAAAGAATTCTGAGGCTGAGGGATCTGTTTATTATCGCGATTCTGAGGAATATGATTCGTCTAGCGAGGTAGATGAGTGTGATGATAATCTTGGTGATTCTGCTGAGTCGGAAGCTGAGGATTACCCCCCTCGTCGTCAATTAGAGGTTCAGCCGAGCGATTTGTCCGACGAGGAATCTTACAACTATGCGAGATCTTTTGCGACTGGGAACAGCGATAGTGAGTTTGAGGAATATCACTATGATTACGCGGCTGGAAGAACACGCTCTCCTCGGAAGAAATAATTGTCTGCTTCCATCGCAAGATTAAATCTCCCATTGATTGTTTATGTGTTTACTGATAACTGTTTCTTTATGTTTTTAGATGTGACAGAGATGAAGCGTGTACATGATGATATTAGTTGCAGTCGAAAGTCATCTTTTAATGGAAAGGCTTCTGTTTCTGTCGTCACTCTTCCTATGGTAGATTTTTACCAATTATTGTGATATTTCACTAATCTAGCTTGTTTCAATGAGCCGCTCAAACGCGATGAAGCCAACGCCTGATGTTAACGATATTATCTCATTGCAGAGTTACGAAGATAACATGGAGTGCGAAAATCAGTCTAATTCCCGCGTTTTATACAAAGAAGAAAAAATCTACGTGGGCGCTAGTAATGTGCGTAGATTTAAAGCCTCCGACAATAATGGCCAGGTAAACCAACATACTTCTGTCGTCTTTTAAAAATTTTTTTGAGATTTCTTTGCTTGAGCAGATAGCACGCGGTACTATTGGAACATGTTACATTCCTGACGCTCATTTAATGGGGTCTGCTGTGCAACCTACCGAGCCAGTCAATGTCTGTCATACAATCTTCCGTGACAATCGGGCGCTCGTTAAATCTGACGCGGTACACTTGTTCAAAGCTGGCACCTTCCTCGACCGTCCTGAAAACTATGTTCTCCCATGGTCATGTTCTGCTGTATGTCTTTTTTAATTTCTTTGTCATGAATGATTTAGTTTCCTCCGAAGTTGGTCGCTATAAAAACATATTTTTCTTCCTCCTTCACGATGAGCTACCTATACATTTTTCAGCACGGTGATTTATATTATCGTGCTCGCCGGTAATTATTCTCTCTTGCGAGTTTTGTGCGAATTTTATTTAATGTAGGTGGAAATCACAATTGCTGTCTAATGGGAAATTTCGTGTTAGCTGCGATTACCAGGAAAACGGCATTAAGTGTAAATGGCATGCGTCGGTCCAATTGAAACCTGCATATCAGTTTAATGATCGTGATTGTATTACATCCGCTTGGAAAATGGTGATGTATTTTCTTTTGACTGTTATTAAAAAGTTATTAGTGCACTGACCCGTCCAAGTACATTGTTGTTGACTCGGGTATGATACACATTTGTCCCGGTATTAAATGGTCTGCCGATGAAACTCGTGCTGTTCTGGCGCGTGAAATGCACGATGAAGAAAAACGCACCGTTGTCTGGTACTTTGATGCGTTGTTGTTTGAATGTTAACCTTCATCTTATTTAGTTCTCAAAACTGGGGGAAATATGCGCGGGATCTTTCGCCTAGATACGGTACAAATGCCGGCCTTCTTCCCTCGAACTATTCTGTCTCTGAACATGGATCAAGTGGATCACCAAGGCTGATTTTGATTACTGGTGGTCGGGATGGCGATACTGTCAAGTATATTCTTCGAATCAATGGTCGTCTCTATATCGGCGTTAAGTTATTTCTTGTATTATATTAATTTTAAATAATTATAAAGGTGTGCCTCTCGCAGTATCAAGAATGAAATTTTACTTCGGTGTGAAACTTGTCGTTGGAGTAGAGAGCAGTGCCACTGGCGCGGAAAATTATTACTCTTGAATGGGACTGCGAATGTCTGGCTGGACGAGGTATTTGCGTTAATTTCTGCATACTATTAATGTTGGAAATTTATTTAGTTTTACGATACATCCCTGTACCGTGTTATAAGTGTTGACGATTCTCCACATCATGCGGAAGTTTGCAATCAGAACACACATCACGCTGAAGAATGCCTTCCTGCAAATTTTGATTTTAAGATTCCTGTGTAAACCTTATCTTCTTGAAGCTTTTTCAACTCCGCTCTCGATTCTTTTTCTTTTTTTTTTCTTTTTAAGGAATGGTTTTGTCGAAAGAAGAGTTTATCGTTTTGATATCACGACTACCCCTTTCGTTAAGAAGTTGCACATTTTACCTACTCTTTAATTACAATATATTGAATTATGTGCATTTTTTAAAGTTAAAAGAAAGAATGAAAAAACTGCGAACTTCTCGCGAGGATGCGATTGTTGCTCAACGACGCGATGAGGCTCAACGTCTTCTAATTTCTAATTTATACGATATCACTGATTTAGATACAGTCATTTTTTCCACCGAGACTGTTTGTGCTTTTGTCTATATTTCCGCGGGCAAACTTTATTTAAAAACATTAGATAGAAGCGAAATTTACTTATTTAATGCTGAAAATTTTGTCATCATCCAAGCTCTTTTTTTAAAATTTAAGTATATTTTTACTTGGGAAATCAACTCAAGTTATCTAAAAATCTTTGAGCAATTCGAAAGTATCTTTGTCTTTAAAATATTGCTTTGGATTAAGGACTGTAATGCCTTTTGTTTTCCCAAATTGACTCTCGATATTGCTGCAAATTCATTTGGTTTTAGCAGTATTTCGGTCAATAATCCATCGTCCCCAATAACAATTCTATCTAAACTAGAAACACTGTATTTCGCTTTTAATGAATGCTTGAATGATGCGGTTTTTCTGATGTTGTATCAGATTGAATATAGACATACTGTATTTTTTCTCATGGGAGTTGGGAAGGGTTACATAGTATCTACCGCGGAACTTGATAGTCAGATCTATGCAATATACAACAAAGTTGACGAGTATAAAAAACTCATTCTTGGGCTTTTTACGTCTTCTCGGAGAATTCCTTCTGATTTGATTCAGCGACTCGAAACTTTCGCTGTTGTAAACCTGGCGAAAATCAACATTGAAATTGACCGCGTGAAATTCGATGCAGCTGTTTCTGAGTACAATAATCTGAGGATTGTTGACAATGTAAATCTCTACCGATTTATATTTATATTAAATTGCTCAACATTAAAAGTAAAATACTGAAGAGGCTGGAGCGTTTCAGGCGAAGAATAACTGATGGCAAAGTATATTCCAAGCATATCAATTCAATGAGCTCGACTGGTCGCGTCTACATGTCTAACTTTAACATGCAGGGTCTTTCGAAGGTAAAATTCAATTGTTATCTTTACTGACGACTTTTAGTGCTGCTCTTTTAACGGAAAGATATATGGGTATGGGGAATGTTTAATGCGTTCCGGACAAACTAACGATCACCTTCCTTGTTAGACTACGACAATGTATTTCCGCGGGCCACAACTGCTGTTTCATAACTGTTGATTACAAGATGTATGAGTTTTCGATAGCGATTGGATTATCGGGGGTATATATTTATTTTGACTATTCAATAAATTTTTCCTAGAGTTGTACTCTTGCTGACGTATTCAATGATCATAACGACGTATTTGAAAAATATTCGGGACTTATTGAAGAACACGGATTGTATCATGAAAACGGAAGAAAACTCGTTAAAGAAATGATGTACAAATGGATGTATGATCAAAGTTTAACTTCAATGGCTGACGATCTAAGCATGAGTATTTTACACGCGAATACTCTACGCGAATCCCTTCTATCAAAATTTAAAGGTTGCCTGTTTTTTAGAAGTTTTCTTTACGTTCTTAGCAGATCTGGTCAATTTCAAACGAGAAGTTCTTCGAATTTTCGCTCGGCAAAAAGTTATTCGAACAGAAGGAGGAAGAGAAATTCGAAAGCCACTTCCGTCTATGTCAATTAATAAACATCGCCGATTTCATGGTTTGTTTTGTCGAAATACAGGTTTTTATTCAATTTTAGCTTTTCATGCTCTGGTTCAAAGCAATTCGATGGAGCAACTAAAACTCACCGTTCTTCGTGTTTTGGAGCTGATGAAGAAAAATAACATTGCGGTCGATTATGTTAAGGGTGTGCTGTATCTTTAGGTCTTTACGCTATTATTCTTTTAACTAGTTACAGCCATTTTAAGCTTTAAATGTACATGACGAGGTTATTTACAAAATTAACCGCTGTCAGCTAGAGCAAGCGCTTTTAATTGCAAAAAGCGAGCATGAAAAGATGTTCAAATTAGTGCGACTCAAAGTCAAAATAAGTGTGTCTGATACTTTGAATTTTACCTGAATTTGAAGGCTTGTCGATCTTCAATTACTGTCATATTTATAATTAATCGTTGAAGTCTGGTTTTATTTAGAATGGCTCTCTCTCTCGCTTGCCTTGATCGGCGGCTTCCCGACATTTTGCTAAGTGACTCGCTTGCGGATTTCAAAAAGATTTACAAGAACCACTGGTGTAATCTTGTATTCCAGGAGCCACTCGTTCGCGGCCTTGGTTTTCCTAAGCAACGGGGATATTCCCTCCTCGACTTGTCTATTGATACGGCTTCATATACTTATTGTTTTCATAGTTCTAGTCAATTAATAAATTTAAACAAAATATGTAGCCTTTCATAGAGGCAAATGCTAAGGACATAACCATTTATCTGGTACAGATCGGAACAATGAACAGTTTGACATTTAACAGAGACGCTTGGTCAGTTCCTATGCGAATGTGCTTCATGGGCCAGAAAATTTGTCTAAAGGGTAAATAAATTAACCCGTGTTTATTTTAATAATGTCACAAAAGAGCTGATGAAGAGCTCTGTTGCACGAGATTCTTCCGTCGATTTTCATGGCGAGTCGATTTTGTACCGGTGCTTGAAGGAATATATGGAACGTGTAGTTCGTCGCGGTGAATACATCGGCAAGAACCTCCATCCATTCTTGATTGCGAAAATGTTTGACATTTTCAAAGAATACCACCTTAAGCTCAAGCAGGATGAAATGCCGCGGGTTCTTGAAATGGCCATCGGTAATAAGAAAATGAGTGTTCTTTACAATAAAATTAAAAATAAGAATTCTGGGGTGATGACGATCGACTTACGATGATCAGACGACTGTTGGAGGGAATGCTTCCTGAAGTAACTATCTCTGTTGGTGCGGAAAAATGGCCTATCAAGGAGATTATGGACAAAAAGAAGGAGCAGTTCGAACGGTATTTATAATGTTTTAATTCATCTAACACTATGATAGAATCGGACACATGAGCGAGACTCCGGCACAGAGACAATTCCGCGTCTTCTTGTTGGACTCAGAACAAAGCGGCAGCAACGTTTTCTATGTGATGAATGTTGCAATTGAGATTGGGGACACTGAAACATTCCTCTACTTGGTTGACAGGAAGCACTGCCTTCAGTGGATTAGTGGCTCGGAAATTGCGGACCTCCTTTACAAAATCGTTATTAACTTTCGAGGGTAAAACGTTAATTAAATCATTTTGAACAATCTGTCTCAGGGCTAGCGATTATAAAGTTGAACGGCTTACAATCATGTTCGAGAAAATCTTGGACAAAAATTCTGCATGGAATTACAGAGGCGAACCTGAGGGCAATCTTCTCGGCGCATGCTTGAAATACGCGCCCTACTGCATCTTCAAGCGCGTCGTGGATTTCTTTCCAACTGACCTTCTCCCCGAGCGAACACTTGACGGACACAATTGGAGCTTCAATGCCCTCAATGATCTCAAGGATGATGCGGACTTCCGTGTTGGCAAGATCGAAGAGAAGCTTGAATACATTGTCCCTAAGAATGTTTTCAAGCTGTTCAAATTTTGGCCATCCGATTTTCAGCCAGCGAACATGCTTGTCGACTTGGGCTTGTTCAACACCATCAGGCTCGTGGCAGAGAAATATCCAAGTGTTCTCATGCGGCGCGATTCTGACAACGAGAATGTTCTGCACCATGCGGCTCACAAAAAGGACGAAAATGCACTGAACGTTCTCGTCTCTCTCGAACCAAAACTATGCGAATATAAGAATGTCAATGATAAGGTAAAAATTTTGATCAAGAAGATAATTTGATACCAACTATTAAAGTACCCACTTGACATTTTGTCAGAAGAAGAACTGGACAAAATTCAAGTTCGAACTTACAGAGCTTTGCAGGAGGGAAAAGAATCGGGACAGAAGAAAGAACGGTAATTTTACTGATTAGTGACTTTTTACTTAATTAAGTGATTTCAAGGGATACTGCGGGTTCGCCTCCTTCCGACGGTACTTTCCGCAGTGGTGACACCCACACCTCTAGCGCCACCCGAAGCTCAAGCGCTACCCGCAGCTCGAGCGCCACCCGTAGCTCGAGCTCCACCCGTAGCTCTAGCGCCATGTCGAGCCCTGACAACGCTTCCGGCAAAGATGAAATTCTTTGGCGTGGGAGTGTTAGCTCCAGCTCTGGTGACAGTTCTTGCTCAGATGCTGACCAAAGCTCATCCTGCTCTGACACCCCTACACAACTGGAAGTGACTACTGCAACTGACATTAATGCTGGTCCTGGCGCCCCTGCTGGTCCAGACGTCAATGCTGGTCCTAATACCACTACCGCTGCTGATGCGTCTTCCAGCCCAGATGCCGCTCCCGCCCCTGTAGAAACCCCTGGCTCTGATACCAATAACGTTTCTGAAAAGTAATCAACTCCCCTTAACCCCTATACTCGAAGTGGCCCTTCGCCTGCGCCCCCGCTTATCCCTGATTAGTTTGAATAGAGATCCGCGGGGTTTGATAAGCTCTCATTTCTACGCAATCGACAATAATTGTACACTGCGAGTATAGTAGTTATATTAGAATTGCCTAACTCAATTATGCCGTTCATGATTATTCTTTTTTACACCCAAATCCTTATTTAAAAAACCATGGTTTGAAATTTTAAGTGCCTTTCGACAGCAAGTACTGTGAACAGCTCTACCAGCTAACCCCCGGTTCTGATACCAATAAGCTTAAAAGTAGTTAACCCCTTCTCTATTGCAAATCGACCTTGTTTTAATTGCCTTCTCTGATCATTTCCGCGTATGAACGTTCTTGAGATAGGAAAGCTTTATTTTTTTTCAAAATTCTGATTTAAGATTGAAATGGTTCAAACCGACTATATAAGGTTAAAAGATGATCTTCATCAAATGGCGGAGCCTTTCCAAATGAAATGGACAACATTCGATGATCCATCCACAACCTTCATCGAATTTTCATGCGGCTGCTGCTTCAAAGCAGAATCAGAAGTTTATCCAGTGGACGAAGAACACCCTGTTGCACGCGAAAGCTTTTTGATTTCTTACAGAACCGCTCTTAAGAAGTACTTTCAGGGAATGTTTGATCTTATTGACAATAATCTTTTTCAAGTACAGAAAATGAGTAGAAAACATTCTTAAAGACATGGCGCTTTACTCGGCGGCGATTGTCACTTTGGAAAGACCCGAATTTTAAAAAGACAGAACATCAATTTTGTCCTGAAGATGAATTCTTTGCTGAGAAAATGTACTGTTTACTCACGTTCGCGGCAGAGGAAGTCATTGATGCAATCGGACTGTTTCGAGCTCAGTTTGAATCAACGGAATTATATCATAACTGCAAAAAATTGGGCACAGACAGAATCATTAGTATTATTTGGGATGGTGTCTGGATGCCCAATTTTCGTAATATGTCTGCCAAGCCAATCAAAGAAGCAGACTTTCGGAAAGAACGGCGCCTCCCAGCGAAAGCAAAACAAGCTCTCCAGACGGAAGCTAATGCGGGTAGCAATATCCTATCGGATGCGGAACTTCTTGAACTTTTTGGTCAGAATGAATCAAGCGACGGCAAAGAAAAACTTAAGCCGAAAAAAACGCAAAATGACAAGAACCCTAACAAAGGGAAAACACCAAACGCGATAAGAAAGACGAAAAAGCCAGTAAAACTCTAACTACTTTTAGGGAGGTTAGTAATTAATCGAAAACTATAAATAAGGATTTGACATTATTCTTAGATGATGGCTAGCTCTCGATATCACTCTTCAAAATTCCCTCACCTTTTATAAAAAAAATACATAATACTGCCTGTTTTCAATACTGCCAAAAAATATTTTAATATTTATAATTCATCTGTATTTATGATACGATATTCAAGACATTCTGCTTTCGGAAAAACCAATAAAGCGAAGAAACCAGTCGAAAAAATGGAGAATATATTGGAAAATTACGCCGACGAACGAGTTGTTCTAATCTGCGACGGTACCTTCAGCACTAGAGCCACTTACATGTCGGACACTCGTAACCTTGGCGCCCCGCGCCGCTCTAGCGTCTCTTCCAGCACAGACGAAAGTACCCACTCAGATATCGACACCAGCTCTGAGGAAACTCCCGGCTTAGATGCGGAACCAAACTCCGACAACCCTTACAGCTCTGACACAACAACTGGACTGTATGTCGCTACTGCTCCTAACGTCAATACTGAAACCAACGTAAATACTGGTCCGGACACCACTACCCCTGCTGGCGACTCTACCAACACTGACGCCATTCTTGCTTCTGTCGAAACCCCCGGCTCTGATGCCAATAACCCGTCTAAGTGAAATCCCCCCTCCTCCCCTACTCGAATATAAGTCCCGCGACTTTCTTGTGCGTATCTCAATCATTATTATCAAATCGTGTAAACATTCATGATTGATTAAAAGCAATATAATCGACCTGTACTTATAACAAGAACATTTTAGACGATTTGTCCTCGGAGAAATCAAAGAACGAAGAAACGCGCAGTGATGTCGGAGTCTAAGTCTAGTGCAATTACTCGCCAAGCCAGGGCTGTCGAATTTGAACTTTACATATCTTCGCGATATTAAACCAGTAAAACATCTTCTTTTTAACCAAACTGCCACGAGGATATGTAAATTACGACAACCCTTAAAGATACGGTGAAAACTATTACTCCTGACAATCACTCCCAAACCAAAAAAAAATCTCGAGAAGATCTACCGGAATTAACAATCTACACAGATCGACTCGAATTCCGTCAACTCAGACACGTGGAGGACTTTGAGTTCACATATGAGCGCGGCAATAAAGATTGGAAAATCTCCTTGTCAATTCGACGTCTTGATGGAGAGGATATCACTGACCAACCAAAAAGCCGGGAAGGGCGACCAAAAAAACGCGGTTCTTGTCAATTGAACACACATGTTGACCAGCAAAAACGAGATCTTTCTCGATCCAACTCACGATCGTAAGCCTTTTCATTGAATAACGAATAAAACTATGTTTTTTAGGCGCTCTCGTACCAGAGCAAAACGAGAATAATCAATGCAAAAAAATTAAAAACAACAATACGCGGCAAATAACATCCGACCCGAATTTTTAACTCAGGGAGTATGTATGACTGCTACATGGCCCCTTTTATTCAGGCACGGAGCCGCTGAAAATATCTTCAGCAATGGCTTAGGCCATTGAAACATTATCAAAATCTAACGTCATTTTCAGAGAAATTCTCACCGGAAAGAAAACGAAAAGACGCGGCAAATAACGGGACACCCCGAAGTTCCGAGTCAGGGAGTATGTATCAAGCAAAAAAAAAAAATTAAATACCAAGGGGATCATGTACGCACGAAAGTTGGACACCTGTCCCTGACTAATGACTGGTACATGACCCCTTTAATTCAGGCACGGAGCCGCTGAAAATATCTTCAGCAATGGTTCAGGCCATTTTAGCGTTATCAAAGTCTAACGTCATTTTCAGAGAACTTCTCACCGGCTCGCGAAGCGCGAAACGATCAGCAGTGCTTCCAAGAGAACGCAAAGACGCGGCAAATAACGGGACACCCCGAAGTTCCAACTCAGGGAGTATGTATCATGCAAAGAAAAATTAAATACCAAGGGGACCATGTACGCACGAAAGTTGGACACCTGTCCCTGACTAATGACTGGTACATGGCTCCTTTAATTCAGGCACGGAGCCGCTGAAAACATCTTCAGCAATGGTTCAGGCCATTTTAGCGTTATCAAAGTCTAACGTCATTTTCAGAGAACTTCTCACCGGCTCGCGAAGCGCGAAACGATCAGCAGTGCTTCCAAGAAAACGCAAAGACGCGGCAAATAACGGGACACCCCGAAGTTCCAACTCAGGGAGTATGTATCATGCAAAGAAAAATTAAATACCAAGGGGACCATGTACGCACGAAAGTTGGACACCTGTCCCTGACTAATGACTGGTACATGGCTCCTTTAATTCAGGCACGGAGCCGCTGAAAACATCTTCAGCAATGGTTCAGGCCATTTTAGCGTTATCAAAGTCTAACGTCATTTTCAGGGAACTTCTCACCGGCTCGCGAAGCGCGAAACGATCAGCAGTGCTTCCAAGAAAACGCAAAGACGCGGCAAATAACGGGACACCCCGAAGTTCCAACTCAGGGAGTATGTATCATGCAAAGAAAAATTAAATACCAAGGGGACCATGTACGCACGAAAGTTGGACACCTGTCCCTGACTAATGACTGGTACATGGCTCCTTTAATTCAGGCACGGAGCCGCTGAAAACATCTTCAGCAATGGTTCAGGCCATTTTAGCGTTATCAAAGTCTAACGTCATTTTCAGAGAACTTCTCACCGGCTCTCGAAGCGCGAAACGATCAGCAGTGCTTCCAAAAGAACGCAAAGACGCGGCAAATAACGGGACACCCCGAAGTTCCAACTCAGGGAGTATGTATCATGCAAAGAAAAAATTAAATACCAAGGGGACCATGTACGCACGAAAGTTGGACACCTGTCCCTGACTAATGACTGGTACATGGCTCCTTTAATTCAGGCACGGAGCCGCTGAAAATATCTTCAGCAATGGCTCGGGCCATTCAATTTTTATCTTTTCTGACGTTATTTTTAAGTTACCTCACACACAAGAAGAAGATACTACGAAAATGTCAAGTTTCTTCTAATCACTCGGGAACAGTTTTTCGAATTCAAAGACAAATTGCATAAATTAACTTAATTTAGAATGGAGGAAAGTACCAACAACGATACTTTCGAACGCCCCGAAGAACTCGAGAAAAAAGAGAAGCCGAAAGATAAATGTCCCACCGTTGGAAACAGGAAAAAATCCCGCCTGGACAGTGAGGACTCAGGAATCGTCACCAATGCATGCGAAAACGTCGCTCCTGAGAAAACTCAGTACAAAACTACGCCGAATATGGATTTTGTGAGACCGAAGCTCGATCACAAATATTCAGTAAGCTTCGCAGCATGGGAAAATACAGGGCTAGTGCCAAAGTATTACAGACCCTACAAATTGATCGGGAAGTCAGTCAATCCTGAAAGACCAGTCTATGAATGCAACTTTTGTCAAAATCATCTAAAAGGTTTTACTCAAAAAGATCTACGAACACTTATTTAATATATAGGGCATTTTT
Source organism: Oikopleura dioica (assembly GCF_907165135.1). Lineage (NCBI taxonomy): Eukaryota > Metazoa > Chordata > Appendicularia > Copelata > Oikopleuridae > Oikopleura > Oikopleura dioica. The sequence goes on along the minus strand of NC_137293.1, from coordinate 17,000,070 downwards.
CGATCATTTCACATGCTCGACGACATATCGGCGATTATCCATTTAAATGTACCGAACCAGATTGCGACTATTTTGAGGTAATATGCAGTATAAAAATTTAAGTTTAAATAATTAGGTATCATCATCGGGCCTCAAAAACCACCACATTCGCACGGGGCACAGCGGTATGAAAAAAATTGAAGGACCAAAACGCGAAGAGCCTCCGACTGAATCGACAATGGATGTAAATAAACAAGAGCCGGACCCTTCTGCCACAGAAAATCGCAAGGCAGATAAGCATAATCAACTTCCACGCGAAAAGGAGTCCAAAATCATCCAACCGGGAGAACATCTTAAAAGAAAATCACCCGAACCGTATTACAACGGTCAGAACAGTTTCAAACCAATTGACTTACCTCCCTCAGTACCGGTAAATAATAGGTTCATAACAATATATGAATTTTTTATAGCGAGCTCCTGCATACCAGACGGTTTATGTTGTTGAACAGGCAACAGGAATGATTCCAGAATATTTGAAACCATTCAAAATTCTGCCAGTGACCGAGAGCGAAGTAACATACGCGTGCGATTGCTGCAAGTACACATTCAGAAATTATGAAGATGTCATTGCACATACACGGCAGCACTACGGCGATCATCCGTATAGATGCACCATTTGTGGTTTTGCCAGCGTCAGCCGAAAGACTGCTGAGATACATATGATCGGAAGCGGCCATGAAAAGTCAATCTACTTGAAAAAATACAAGAATCACCAAGAATTCTCTAATCCGGCCGTGACCCAGAGTCATCATACCAAGAATAAAATGCGACCATTGGACCACAGCCAACGCACAGAACAGAAAGACAAAATAGATTGCTTCACACCACAACAGCAATACGATCAATGTATGCCAATAAACAGCGAATTTGCAACGGGACCGGCTTGGATGAGAAATCCCATTTACAGCACGAGCGCGGCAAATTCATGTTACTACATGGCAAATGGATTTCCTTATTACGCCCCCATAACAATCCCGCCCATCAGCTCCCAACAAACGCCTCAATCTTTTACACTGTCGACAAGCCCGACGAACACGAAAAAAGTGCCGATTTCAAAAGAGACGACGAATAACATGACACCCGAAAACAAAACAATGGCATCAGATGGGCTGGAAATTATCTGGAAAGGTAAAACTACAATTTAGTATAAATATTAAGAATTTTAAGGGAACGTCAAAAGAAAGACAGATCAGGAGAGTGAATTCAATGAAGTAGTGCAGAAAAAGCCTTGTTTGAATTCCTTTGCCCCAAAGATGCAGAAGAAAGAGCCAAAATTGACGGTGTCAGACAATCAACAGACAGATATGCCAGACTACAACTTTCTCATCATGGTCGCGGAGCAAGTTGAAAAGCAAAACGACCACCAAAACCACAACTGGTTATTTTGCGACATGTGCAAATCAGCTTTTTATAACACAGACCTGTACAAAACACATTTTAACACATCCCCTAATTGCAATCCATCGTATGAATACTAACATGCTAACATTTTGAACAAATTCAAAATAAAGGACAATAATTTTTTTCAAAGATAAATGCTCTTAAACTTATCATAAATCTTTAGAAAAGATATAAACGCAGAAAAACGATGGAAAAATCTCAAACGAGAATCTCAGTAACGAGCACGGAGAAGATAATGAAAATGGCGAATCACGTGATGAATTACGGACAAGATTCAAAGGAGGCCATGGCAATAGGAAAGTTAAATCATATAATTACAATAATACACTACAATAAAAATGATAAAACAATCAAAAGCAAGTACACACTTCATCAGAATACTAGCCAAAAGGATGGCAACGCATCGAGATGACAAAACAGGTTTCATAAAATCAAATCAAATTAAATACACTATGTAGTCTATGAATATGACGATGCGCGCACAGCAATCATAGAGGAAAGCAAAAACCCAGAACTTTTCGGTCCGTATTTCCCAAATCAGATGACAGCAAAAGAAGCACTTAAAAAACGACAGGAAAGATTGCATGAAATCAATCAAGAGAGGGATGACTTCTTCAAGAACGACAACGAATCGGTAAAAAAAAAAGAATTAAAAATAAAACTCTCAATAGGACAGTGACATCGACGACATCAACGAAGAGAACTGACGTCAATTCAATCAATAACGTACCCCTCCCCATTGCTCGCCTGCAAATTGTGCATTATTTACTGCCATAAATTTATAAAAATAAATTAAGAATGCACTTATGAATTACAATAGGTTCGAACAGATGAAAACAAAAATTATCGAAACATATAGCATTGAAAAAAAAATCCTCATAAAAAAGGATAATTGTAAACTAGTTCTTTTTGTGTGGAATAATTTTACAGGTAGAACAACAAAAAAACACACTTGCAATGAAATCAGATGCGAACAAAAACGATCTCGCGGAAAAAATCAAATTTGCAGCAGTGGTCAGCACAAACGAAAAAGACAACAAAAGAAACATACTAGGATACGGTAAGGCCTGCCGGCCGACGAAAACCCTACCTTGTTGTTTTTTTTTATATATATGGTTATTTACTTTTTTATTTAGGATGGAAGGTGAACAAACATCCATTATCAAAAGCAAACATCGAAGAGTGGGCAATCAAACCTGGGAATCATTATGGGGACTTGATTTTCGGGAACTTTCTAGGCAAGTTGCTTATTCATATTTCATTTTATCAAAGTATATCTAGCTTGTTTTGGGAGTGACATTCAATTCATCGGATCGGAGGCGCCCACGTTGGCAAGCGCAAGACTTGTCAAGATTCTTAAATTCAGGGAAGACTATCCGGACTTTCAGTTTCCCATGGAGACACTACCTACACTGAAGACAGATGTGTCTTAAATATAAAGCTTAATAGAAATTTGCAATTTAGAATGTCCGATTATGATCTTTGCTCAGCGTATCCATACTTGAACCAACACTTATCGCGGCAAAAAATTGACTTTGAAAATGTCTATCAAGAAAATCATCTTTACGTAGGGAAGGCTCAATTATTTCCATTTTAAATTCCTTAATTCCTTAAGCCAAAAGTAAATTATGCGAGCCAGATACAGAGTAAACATTTTAGTCCATATTCAAGCGACATTTTCCGCGTGCGGGCGCGATGGCCGACTCCGAGATTTCTTGCGAGCTCGGGGGGGGGGAGGGCGTTTGGTACAGTGTTTTCAAATACTGACCGCATCATTTTCATCAAACAAGTGTTTACTCTATCTATCGCTGATTTTAATTATCATAAATTTGAAATTTATATAAAAGAAAAAGATCTTCTGAAATACTCATCGGATCGTCTGGAAATTATGAAAATTATATGCGGTAAAAAGAAAATTGAAAAAAAAATTAAAAGAATCAAAGAGTCGTGCGACCATCTGTCAACATCCCCAGATGAAGAAAAATATGAATATACCCGATCAATTCTGGAGATAAATAAACAAGATTTATGGTGTCTATCGGAAGGTGTTTCGATTAATTTGTGAAAATAATTTAACCAATTATTTAAAACATCCAACAAGAAAGATAATCATGCGTTAATGGTAGACGGATATGTCCATTGGCTACTTCGAGGAACAAAAAAGATATTAAAAGAAGAAATCAAAAAGGTCAAAATCATAGAATCAATTCTTCTGCTAAATAACTCATATTAAGAAATATATCGCCGCGGAAGTCTGCCTCTTCGGTTTTCGCATAACTAATCTAAAGAAAGAAGAAAAAATTAAAATTATTCATTATCTCGACGGAGAAATCAAGAAGCATGATATCAACGCCAACAAGAAAGCTATATCAGAAATTCAAAAAATCCATGGTCATTCGGGTTAACGTTTGCTATTGAGATCCGCGGGAAACCTCAGCTATTTTCTTAAATAAATTAGATTTCCAAAATAAGATAAATCCGCAAGGGCTAACCCAAACAAGACATATGAACAGTCTCTACGAGATCAGTATCAAGAAAAGTGAAATTTCAGATTGGAACGTTCCCGCAGGATAGGTTAAAATTCATAAGTTTTGATTTACCTTCCGATTTAACCTTTTCGCAGTAAGAATTAAAAAAGAAAAATTTGTCGTCACCGAGAAAGAGCTTACGGTTTATGCAAAAGTTTTGTTTGAACGGAAGATTGCCCCTCAAGAAATAACTGTTGCGGAAGGTTACTTTTCAAAAGAAATATACGAAGCTGCTGAAATGTTAATGACTGTCTTCTTTACAGAGGAGGAATTTAATCAAAACATCAACGAAAATAATTTCTTTATTCTTAAAAAAAACTTCCCTCCATGGTAAATAGACAAAAAGTCTCATATTTAACCAATTCATAGCGCAGTACGGCTAATCGACTCAATCATAAGCGATCCTTCATTATCCACAAATTTAATGAAATTACATCTGTTTTCCTTCGCGAAGAACATTGGGAAAGTATTAAATGTGTTCAACATGCATTATAAAAGAACAGTTCATGATACTTAATAAGTTTACCAGGGGAAAAAGTAAACGCTCTTTACAACCAAATCTTTGAGAGAGCAACAAAAAATGAAAAAAAACGTGATAAACATCTATTAAATTGGATTTCCAGTAACGAGCATTCAATGGTAATAATTAATAATATACAAGCTCAAACAAAAAAGTAGAATGCTTATGGATGCGTATCGAAAATGAAGGAGCACGACAGCAGACTTCAATGTCCATTTGCTAACAACACGACAATAAAAGGTTATTGAAACAAAAAAAAAACATTATATTACCTCTTGACTAGATATTGAAGACATTCATTTGGTAGATTGGGGAACAGTGGATTTCTTTCAGCAGAATGGCGGTCCTCAACGCGTCTGTGCATATTATCTTGCAAAACGACGAGGACTTACGGAGAATGAGAGAAAATCCAGGAAAATTGTTGTGCGGCATCCAACCGATTTCTTTCAGCAATCAAAAAGGCTTGATGGAAGACCAACCAACCCGAAATCGAGCCGAAAAAGTGAATTAGACGCGTTGAATTGTGAAATCTCTGATTTTATTAATCAAAACCAATTTATTTAAAAACTATGCTATTCAGAAAATAATTAAGATTGTCTCGGTTTTCATCTTGGCGTTCTAAAATGTCTCGGTCAACAAAAACATGCAAGAAAAATTCTTTCTTCCTATGCGGTATTTGTGAGATCTACCCTAACAAGGGCTCAAAAACTTGCAAAAAATGCTTCACGATTTTATGCAAAGGTAAAAGGAAGTATAAATAAAAAATCAAAGAATATAAGAATGCTCGGATGATTTTTCCAAGACAACTGGAGAGTGTCCATCGTGCAAAAAAGTCGCGGCGAACAATTACGTGAACGCGCCAGGCTGGTTCGAAGGGGTAAGAGCACAAATGAAAAGAGGTTTGAAAGTTCAAATGTAAAAAGAAAATTTCAACATCAAGTAGATGCACTGAAGTTGCGGGAAACAAGAAAAAACGTCGAATTATTAGAGAAGGAAAAAAATAGAAGGTCCCGCGAACTGATTGATTTGAAAAAAACAATTCAAGAGTGTAAAGGTAGTAAAATTGAAGTCAACAAAAGTTTATTTGTTCTTTTCAGGAAAAATCGAGAAAGAAATTGATGGAATTGGAGAGAACATTGACAGAATGACTGATTGATTGGAAACAAATTATAAAATCATTTTCACATTAAGAATGAACGAAAATCGGTCGAATGAGTCGAACGAAGCTCCAGAAGTTTTTTTCGGGGATCCATTATTAACCGCAGAAGAACAATACAAAATCGTCAAGAAAACATTTAAAGAAGTGATGGGCCACCAAAATATGCGGAGCTGGCAGTATGAAGCGATCGAAGCATTGGGTGCGGGAAAAGATACTTTGATAGTACAGTGCACAGGAAGCGGAAAATCTGCAGTATTTCTCACCTACGCGGCTCTGCAACAAACAGGATATACGTTGATTGTTCTTCCGGTTAACAACATTCGCGAAGACATGATGACGTTTCTGGATCACTCTGGAATCAGCCAAACTAAATTGAGAGACACAAATTTTCTTGAATGGGCGGCCATAAAAGAGTGGAAGAGGCTACGAAACTATCGCGTCATCTTTGCATCTCCTGAAAGCTTGAACAAAAACCATCTTGTGCTCCAGCTTCTCAACGAACATCACCCCATGAAAGCGGCTATCTTTGACGAGGGTAAATCTACTCTTCGGGACAGTAATTAACATTAACTTTATTTAGTGCATACATGCATTGAGTGGAGCTCGTTCAGAACTGAGATGAAATTTCTCGGTTTTGCTAGAGAAATAGCGAGTGCACCATTTCTAGCGTGTACTGCCACAGCTACAAAACACGTCGAAAGAGGGATCAAGAAGACATTGCGGATGACACAAGTAAGATAAACTTGAGTTGAAGCAAATAAATAAAATAATTTAGCCCAAGATAATAAAAGGCGCAACTGACCGAAAGAATATCTACTACAGAATTCTAACGAAGACAAATGCGGCAAGAAACAACTCAAAACAAGCATCGGCAGAGGCCTTGTTTAATGATTTGAAGAGAGCTGGACTTGTTAAACCCGACAAAATAATCAAGTATAATATAACGATAAATTCTTACAAAACGGTAATTCAGCAACCGACAGCTCTATCGGCTAAAGGAACGAGTTCTCATATACATCAATGTGAGAAATGAAGGCGAATTTCTATACGATAATCTTAGCCGATTTTTCGACATGCAAAGATTCGGAAAATACTTCGGGTACTATATAAATTATTAATTTTGTTTTATTTTTCTTTAAGATCGTCGAAGAATGATTCTGCAAAGAATGCGCCGCGGGTAAATGATGCACAAAGAAGGCAAACGGTCAAAGATTTCACGCAAGGCAAACTTGACGCGATAATCGCAACCGTTGCGTTCGGCATGGGTCATGATGATCGGACATTGCGAAAGACGGGTAAACATATTCACCTAAAACCAAATTTAAAATTCAGTTCTTTGGGGAACACCTTTATCACTCTCATCGCTCAGTCAAATGAGCGGACGATGCGGACGAAACGGAGAACAATCTCAAACGATCATATTTATGAATGATGAGCTTACTTCTTTTCACAAGTCAACCGCGAGTAGACAACCTAGAACGGAAGAGAAGATACAAAAATACTTGGAATTATTTCATTGCGAATACGCATTGAAACAGCGAGGTTGTCTCCGAGAAACCCTACTGGCGACATTCAATAGAGGAGAAGAGTCTGAAACAACGGGCCTTCCAAACTGCTGCGATCATTGCCGTCGGGAGAATGAAGAATTGTCGCGGAACAAAGTAAAGGGAATATAGATAATGAAGAATTAACATAAAATACCAAAATAAAGAATCGAGCTATTTTATCCTTGATAAGAATATAAAGCTGAGTTGAAACACTATGTTTCTCTCAGAAACGACGCAATAATCATAATGGAGGCGGTTATTGATTGCAAGGAAAAAGCAACAATGGCTAATGTCCTAAAGAAAATGAAACCGGTATGTCTAAAAAAAGTTAACTTGATAAACCGACTTTATAGAAAAAACACTTTTATGCGGTTACAAGGGCGCTCATCATTAATGACTACCTCAATCTTCGGCATTATGATGGAGAAGGAGCGATTCGAATGGTTGTGTCGCTAAAGGGGTACGATTTTATGCAGTCGCCCAAAAAAAAATTCATCACGGGTAAGTCAATCTTGAAACTGCTTATAACAAATACAAAAAGTGCTGACAACTGAGATGAAAACGCCAAGAATAATTTCTAAAGGAAGCCGCGACTGTATCATGGAAACAGAAGGCGAACTGAAGGCACAGAAGGAAGAAGAGAACGCAGTGTTCGGCAAGATAGAAATCTTCAGAGCTGAAGAGCCACAGAAAAAAAAGGAGGACGCGTATGAAAGATCATATCGAAAGATGATGTACGCAATTATGGAGGATGTGACGCAGCAATACAAAGATCGTAAAAAGCCGCAACTTCCTTTCAGCAGAGAGCTATTGGAACGAGTTATATTATGGCGGCCCACAACGGAAGAATCAAGTAGCGTCCCTAGAAGAAAAAAAAATAAAACTTATTTAGTGTGTAAAATTCCAAGAATGACAGCAGCGGCGGCCAAAATGTACCAGAGTTTCTATCTGAACACAGCAAAATACAAGAATCTTTGCCCAGAGCTTGAGGTAGATAGACAAATCTACGAGGAAGAAGACGCTACCTATGAAATGATGAAAAACCCACCAAAAACCTGGGCGCAAAAAAAACGTAAGTAAAAACCAGCCGACTAGTTAAAATCTGAATAAAGCTCACGAAGAACTGCGATTGCGCAGCTGGATGATTTACAAACGCTACCTTGATGGAGAAACCATCGAGCAAATCGCGCTGAAAGAACACGCCACGCACGACCGAATCGCCGGCATCATGTCGGAAGTCATAGCATGTGGTAAACCCATACAGCTGGAAGATTTTGGTCTCGGCGATTTGACAGCAGGAATGTCAGAATTAATAATGTAATCAGCAATAATTCGAATAACAACAAAGACTTAGTTGTGACATAAAGCAGAAAAAATAACGGAGATCGCGCAAAACTTGAAAGACGCGAGCAAAAACTTCCCTGCGAATATGTCCAATTTGCGATTCATTGCGAGAATGAAGAAGTGGAATTACAATGAAACGCAGTTACTTATTATTTCGGGATTTGTTCGCTGCCTGTACGGACAGCGAAGTAAATCGAGATTGTAATAAAAAGAAAAACAATATATTCAAATGAATTCTAGAAAACTGATTTAAGCTAATCGTAAAAAAATTTTTAAAAAAAATTCAATAAATTTCATATTAAACTAAATTAATTAGATAAATAAAAAAAATTCAATTGCCAATTATTTGAGAACTAGGCGATTTATTGGAAATAATAAAAAAAAAATTAAAAAATAAAGTTTAAACGAGAAAAAAAGGCATTTTTACATGTAAAAGGGGTGTAAATAGCAATTGAAAAAAATAATATTAAAAATAGCGACACAAAATTGAAACTACAGCTCTAGTTCGTATATTACATAAGAAGAAATTAACATAGTGTAAGGTAACAAGAAAAAAAAGCAGAAAAATTAACAAAGAAGCCAAATTGTGAGAACTCGACAGTAATAGAAAAGTTTCTAGAATGTGTTTTCGATATTGGGAATTTAATGAAAGTGAAATCAGTTCAACTTCTGGACACGACGCAGACACACGTTTGCGAATTCTTTACCATGGCAAGAACCTACGCAGAAATTCTGGCCGGACACGGAAAGGTAAAACAAAATTTATTAAATTAGAGCACAAAATTACAATTAGGACGCGGCACAAAGCAACCCTGAACCATCAAACAATGGAATCAACAAGGCTAATGAAAAAAGAAGGAAAATTAAACAATTTCAAATAAACAAAATTATGTTTTAAAATAATAGTGATACAAGAACGATTTGTTTAATATAAAGAAGCCTGCCATTAGTTTCGGCAACAGGATTTCAACGATTCTCGGCAGCTGATCAACGAGTAACGCGGTCGAAGGAAAGTGAAGAGATTCTCAGAACGGTTTTTTCTGTAAATGAAGCTGAAAACCAACGGCGCCTTGATGAACTTGATCAATTGCCGGTCTACTCAGCAGCTCGTAAAACAGCTAAACCACATGTCCAATACGCGGGAACATATGAGTTCATTCTCATTATTAAAAAGGTCAGGACAACATTAATATATAAATCAAATAAAAGTTTTATTCAGTTTTTTGTAACGGTTACAAAAGAGGCGGCAATCATCAACACTGACAGCGAGGAGATGAAAAGCATCCAAGGAATTGTTAGAATTGAATCTAGAATAATCAAAATCAAACCACTTATCCCAAAAGGAAAACGAGGCACTAATCACTCGGGTGTGTAAAAAATATTTGGTAACATCAAAAAGTAAATGAAGGAAGTCGAGTACTCATCGCTCTGCTTAACTCTTACACAACGGAGGCCGTGACTTATTCGACGTCGATGTACACGCGGAATTTGCTTGCAATGACACCGAGCAAACTGTCCGCGGAAAAAGTCAAAGTGATCCGGGACAACCAGTACTTGGCGATTAATGCATTTCTCGACTTCATGCTCGCAATGTGCTGCATTAAGCCGAATGAGACGGCTAAAATCAATGAAATTCTGCGATCAACAAATCTTGAAAAAATGTAAGTGTTGAAAAATTAGCAATTAAATACCAATAAAAATAAAATGACAAAATTTAAGACTTCGAGACACGATTCGCGGAGCTGATGCGGCGATCCAAAGCAAAAAAATCGGCGCAACAAAGAAACTCATCAACGGGTTGCGATTGGTACACGCGCAATTGAAAACGAAGCCAAGCGATCTAGATATAGCCTGCCTTGGTACTGCGTTCGGCGCCTTTTATGGTCGACAAAATTCACCAATGCGGGAGTGCTTAATTACGCACCTTAACACGGCATCAGGAATGATTATTAAATATTATGATACATATAAATGGTTGTCACTTGTTATTAATCCACAAAAGATTCTGTCGCGGATGCTCTCGGAAAAGCGGGAATTATCGTCCATGGAAGAAAATTCAACACGAGAAGCTATTCGACATTCAGAAATCTGATTGAGAAAGTCAAGAAAAGACACGGCCCTGATTACAGCAAAAGTTTGGGAGCATTCCTTACAACTATGCGGAAAACGTACTCCGGTAAAACGAAACAAATTGTCGACATTGGAGCAGCAGCGACAATAAGCGCAGTCTCCTCCACGGTAACTCCGGCCGAAGACAAACCAAGCCCAGCCGACATAAGACGAAACAAACGTGCGGCTATACCAGTTGTTGATCTAACGGAAGATAATACCACCCAAACTCAACAGCCAACAACGAGCCTGACTACAAGTCACCCTGCAGTTCATTTGCACCAAATGGCTCAGTTTGATTTCCAGATGCCAACGAATTCCAGAGTACCGTCACTTCAACCTCTTGATTTGACAATAAGGTCAAAAAAAAGGGAAAGAGGTAATCAAAGTATAAATTTATAAAAAAAATAAAAAGCATTTATAGTGGCATCAACGGCATCACAATCGGCTAATCCATCAAAAATGCCGAAAAGATCCAGCACAGAGACGCGAAACGATTTTAATCAAACAAGGCAACAAGAAGACCTTGACGATTTGCCGATCGAAGCGTACATCGGCTTCGCCAATAACGCGGAATACGATAGTGACGGTGAAAGTCAAGTACCTCAAGTGGATAGCGACGACGACGCACTTATTATCGACGAATCGGTCACGTACCCCCTTCAGGCGAATACTCAAGACGACGGAAACGGCCAAAACAGTGGCAATACCCAAGTCGAAAATCAAAACAACGCCACCGGAACAACTAGAAATACCGAACAAGCCAACGAAAATGCGAACACCAACGACATAGGAAACAATTTATCGGATCACCACCAGAACCAAGAAGGACAATCGGCACCGAACGACGAACAACCACCAGCGAACGACGAACAACCACCAGCGAACATTGACCAACCACCAGCTGACGTTGAACAACCACCAGCTAACGTTGAACAACCACCAGCTGACATTGAACAACCACCAGCGAACATCGACCAACCAGCAGCAGACAACGAAAACCTGCCACCAAGCGAAAACCAAAATGAGCAGCAACCACCCAACGACGAGCAAGAAAATCCCCCGTTTGACGGTATAGCCGAGGGTGTTAATCTACAAGAAGACGGAGTAGACTTAAATGCTGCAATGATAGCATCAAGCGATTCAAGCGGACCAAGCGACTCAAGTGGATCGAGCATGAATAGCTCAGAAAACGATGCGATTCGCTATGGAACCACGATAAACTCAGGAAGAAGATTGCCTGAAAGAACAAGAGACCGACCGACGACCGATAAATACAGAGGTAAACATAAGAAAAATTACAACAATAACATAATAAGGGTTTCAACGCGTTATTGAACCAGGACCAGCATCGATCATGAATATTTCGGACAACCCAATTACAAGTTTGAACGTTCCTTTCAAAAACGGGCGACTTGGAACTGTTATAAAAGCCTGTCAACGGTAAGCTATAGGCCTCCGGCCGAAGAAAAGTGTATTATCAATTTTTTTTTTAGTCTCTACGAGAAGGATCATATGGTACCTACAGCTACAACAGTAGCTACGAAATACCTCCACGGAATATTTTACGACATTGGACAGCTAGTTGAAGCGGCAGACAAGCATACGATCAACGGTGTTCGCGGACCACTTACGCAAGATATCGAATCGGCCATCCGCGTGTTCTACTCTTCAATAAGAGAAATCTCGGACGGAATTAAGAATCTACTGAAACAAGAAGATGTCACGTTTGAACATTTCGCCCAAGCCCTTGAAACATATCTTCGAGCAAATCCAAGAGAAGCTGACGCGCTTAAACAACCAATGACGGTGAAAGGAGTTGCTCCAGCACTATGGGAAAAAAATGCACTTCACCACGAAATCGACTCGGCATGGGAGAGAGAGCAGCTGGACTTCGCAGTTATAATCTCCAATATCGAAAGCGAAGACGAAGATCCTAAAAAGGATTATCAAAATGCGAAAAATGTAAGCTTTACAATCAACTACTTTTTAGCTTACAAATTTTAGATTGTGATGTTTGTCTATTACCTAAACAAACACACAAGATACGACGCGGAAATTGCTCAATTCTTATGGAATAGATTCGTCCCGGTTTTATACTGCGAGTCGAACGCAATGTTAGGACGAGCTTCTTACCAAAACACTCATTGTATGTCTGCCAAATGTCAAACATCGGGAAAATGCCACTTCGCAAATAATGCAATCAGTTTCGGCATAATTGGAAGGTATGCAAAAAATAAAAACAAGTTATTTAAAATAAATAGAATCGGAGCATTCAAAGCGATGGCCGAACGATTGTACAGAAATGCACTTCACGGAAATCATCGATATGCTTTCGAACATGCCTCAACGCGATGCTGGCGAAGACAAGGAAATGTTTAAATAATATGTTAAGTTTGCCGCGGCTAATTAACAAGAGATTTATTTTGCGGGTAATAATCATTATTTATTTAAACACAAATCAGATCACAACAGATTAGAAAAACTTGGAATCGGAATGCTGGACAACAGAACAACTTTTTGGAAACATTCATGCTCATTTAGAAAACATCATTTGGCGGAAACAATGCAGGCATCACTTCACCCTATTTTCCCAACTGTGGGCAAATTCACACGAGTGTGGTGGTCACCTCTCGTAAAGTATGCGGACAAGAACTCACAAGAATTCAAAGACTACGCAGACGAAGTCGGAGTATGCATCGCGCTCTTGGAAAAATTCAATATCCGAGCTTATTACATACCGGCTTCAGGCGATGTGAGCGTTGATATTTCGTCGATCTCCATGGATGAAATAACGGAAAGGTTCATCAAACTAATCAATACAGATAAATTTAACAAATTAACCAATCATAACATGGTTATAAGCGAACCTTAATAAGTTGTTTTATCATTACACAATGATTATCGCGGCAATGGACCCGTTGTACAACAGAGGCGGCTACGACTACGCAAACCTTCCTTTAGTTGAAGACGTACAACTGCCACTTCCAGCAGAACTTGCGCCGAGCGAAGATCCCTTTCTTCTCAACAACATAACTGAAGAAGGAGCACGTGCGGTTTACAATAGATTCATGGATTGGATGAGAGACGGTAACCCAACTATCGGGTTGTATCAGCCGGAAAACGAAATAATGTCGCGAGCACACGATCTTAGGTAATTACATCGAAGGATTCATCACTTTAACAGTAGAACTAAAGTTTAAATATCTTTTATAGAAAGAAACTTCTGAATAACAACATCAAATGCTTTCACGAAGAGACACTCGGAAAGAAAGAATTTTACAGGATCGGTTATCTTTTAATCAAAATATGAACAGAATTATCAAAAATCATAACCATGATAAGACATCTTAAAGCGCTCGTGCTCGATCTCCACCACGAAAATTCGACCTTTGAAGAGTATCTCGGAGAAATATTTCCCGTGACCCTCATTAAAAGATCAACAAAAGGTAACAAAAAACCAAGCATTAACGCTCACTTAACTCATAATTTAGCTATGTATAAATGTAATTTTAGGATGTAAAATACCTTTCTGTACGCGGTCGGACTGCAGAGCAAACAAAGACGTGAAAGACGAATTATTCAAACTCGTCGAAGAATACGCGACAAGCGATCGCAACCCCAACCGCGGAGACCAATTTTTAGAAGAGGCAAGAAGCAAATTCGAAACGGCAGAAATGCATAAATACGAAAAAGGTGACATTTTTACCTTTTTGATTTTGAACTTAAAACAATTTCATTTCAGAGATTATGAAGATCGAAAACTGTACTTTCCTCCACAATACTCCGAACAAATTCACTACATACCTCGGGTATAAAGGATGGAATGCTCATGACGCGGAATGCATCCTTCGAACGTTTGCGGTTAGAGTATTCGGAATGTTCCGCAATCCGGTTGAACAAGCAGTAACGAAGCATAAAGTCGCGGAAGTCCCACTTTTCAGAACGTTTCGGCTCAAACAAAACAACAAAGAGTACACGGTATCCCTATCCGTCGACTTTCCAACGAAATGCAGCAAAAAATACCTTCTACTAGATGAATAGACCTGAACATTAACTGCAATTTATTACTCCCTATGCGAAACTTTATTAACTGTTCACTTTAATATAATTCACACGCGGCGACAAAAGTGTTGTTTTATTTAAAAGTGTTGATTTATTTCAATGTCATTCAGCGGTCAGTTTTTACTTTTTTTGCAGAATTGGGATCGTCTTTATCGTCACGGATTTCATCACGAGTCTTTACACAGAGCTGGGGTCGGCAACAAGCCGCCTACCGATAGCCGATGACTAGTCAAGTCTAGCCTAGCCAGCGTTATATAGGCCATTGTACTAACCGTCGGCTACTAGCGAAAACAAGCCAAAAACCCATTAACCAACTAACCATGGCTTATTAACTGAACTAACCTAGTCGCGGCATTTCGTGGCTAGTTGCGAACCCCGGATACAGAGATGGATATTGATTTGTCAACATCCATTACAAGTTTTTGAAAATTATTGAATCACAACATCCACCCCTGTCTGATCATGTCGCCTTTTTGGTCGTTTCTTCTCCAATTTTATGGACGCTCTAGCAGCCCACAACGGAAGCTTAAAAATGGTGCCAATATTCATTTTAATTCATAGTAGAAAATATGTCTCCAAAGGCTTTGGACCATAGCTTTGTTTGATGAGCCTGGCCATTTTGAGACAATTTGTAACAGCGAACAGTCCCATCAGCAGATAACACAACAACGCTTGACTGTTTAGCATGAGGCTGATCAACCAATGACATCAATTGATAGGAGATCTTATGTTTTTCAAGAACAGACGCAATAGTTGAAGTAGTTGAGTTAGCCACTTCGTGCAAATGAGACCGTGATGATTTAAACTACTAAAATTAGGATTATTGATAAAAAAAAAATTTACCAAATTGCAAATTTTCTCATTTGAAGACAGTAAATTCTCCAGAAGGGGGCGACACTCGTTGTTGTCCATTAATACTTGTGGAACCGCATCTCGAGATACGGGCTCAACTCCAAATTCACGAAATAAGTTGTCGAGATCGCGTGTAGCCCTCTGCACTAACGAATCAACAGACAAGGCTGAGAGTTTTTTTTCGTAAAAAACTTTGGCACTTCCATCGAAAGAGTCAGAGGTCATCCAAAGTTTGATAATGATTGGATTAAAATTCTTTAATAGTATTAAAATAAAAGAGAAATACCTTCGAGACCATTCCGCGTTCAAGTTTGACTTCGAATCGCCATTTTGTAGCGGGAGATTCACCGGAAAAATTTGCCATTTCATACACCAACTCTTCGGTCGCCTTCGCCAAGATAATTTCACTGACGAAAGAGTAGTTTATTCGACGTTCCTATAAACAATTGTATTTAGAATGGCAAGCGATAACGACAACGATGAAATTATCTACGGCAAGTTGATGTCAATGTAAGTCATACCGGATCAAATTCCTCAGCAAGATACTCATTGCATGAGACAAGATTCGAAACAATAGCAATTATGCGTTTTATATAATCCCGATTGACTTTTGACTTTTCGCACTCTTCAGAAATAAATTTGACACGCATAATAGAATCCACAAATTTCTTGGGCGGGCAACCAGTCATCACTGCTCTTTTATAGGGATCAGCGTCACCGACAGGATGCGCATCAGCCTTAGCTAAAGAAAAATATAATTGCGCCCATGAATTTTTATTCAACCTCCGGAAGTAACTGTTAAATTTTCACCCGAGGCAGCACTCATACGAATTCTAAATCAAAATTTAGACACGTTTACCGATAAATCCTGACTGGAGTAGCAATAACAACAATTTAAAAAGTTGTTCTCTCTAATTTAAAAAAGAGAAATGCGCTACTCCATGCAAAACCAATAGGCGGACGTATACAAGATTTGCTTAAGGGCAAGACACGACACTGTACAGTATAATATTGTCGCGGCATAACAGTAAAGTGAGATTAGTCCATTAATCCACTATTCCTTGTGCTTATAATAAATTCGCATCGAGTTAAACCTAATTATTTGTCGCGGCAATAAAGAAACAAAGCAAAGAAAGAATAAACACATTAAGATTTCCCATCTCATTCCATCGGTTCGATTACAATAAGTTCAAAAAAGAAGTTAACGAAATCTACGAGACTTCACGCTTCACAGAAGAACATGATAATCTGTTGAACTCACTCAACATCGAGTACACTGGCCACGACAGAGATTTTCGAGATCCAGACACGATGACGCTAGAAAATACGAAAGCAAACATAAAGATCTGCAAAGATATGGGAATCGGAAAGACTGCGTCGGAAGGAAAATTCAGAAATGGTGGAAAGATCAACGTTGGCACATTTATAAAAGTTAAAAAAAAATAAAAAGAAGTAAAATAACCGTTAATAGATACACAGAAAACCAGAGCCGGGACAAGATAATTTAAAACGCGAGTACGTGGAAGTAAATATACCAGCAAATGCATCACTATCGGAGTTATGGATTGCAACGAAAGAGGGACTGACACAACACCTTGACAAATACGGATGGGAAGAACTGCCACCAGACGCAACGTCCTACTGGGCAAATAAACAAGAACGAGCATCAGCGTTTTCATACACGGCGGAAAAATTCGCAATGCTCTTCCTCTACCATAAGATGCCAATACTGTCAGTGTACAACTGGTGGTTTGAACTAAGCGATACCGATCTTCATACACTTGCAGGAGTTCATTCAGAGCGCGGAATCGATAGTCACAAGCTACACAAACCAGGTTTGTGTAGCCTTTTTTATGTGATGTCAGTAACAAAGGTAAAAACACCACTGAAACAAATTAATAAATAAAAATAGAACCAAATCGCGAATAACAATCAGACAGTCTACATGAGCGTGGGAGCGTTAGATCCGGAGCGGGAGACAACGAAGACAACCAATTCTTTTTTTTGGCATGTCGTCACCAGCATGAATCTAGAAGACTACTTCGAGTTAACGGAAACTGTTAAAGTAAATAATAAACGTTACTCGAATAAAGGAAGTAAGAAACAATAAAAAAACAAACAAAGTAATTATTTTATAGAGTGGATAAGAACGAAGAAAAGTAAGGAACTCGGGCCGAAACAATGCCAGTCTCTCATCGCGAGAATCCTCTTTTTGTGTTGCTTTCGATACGAGAAGTTATTGGGCAATGCATTGGAGTACGCTATGTTCCAGACATATGACTGCCTGAACACAATTGAACTCTACGGCCTTCAGAATTTGCTTCGAGTTGGTTTTTTTAACTTCCAATTCTACCAGGTAAAAACACAAATCAATAATAATTACACAAAAATCCAGATCGCAGTACCCGCAGCTTCATATATTGGAGTCGAAATAGACATGGACACATGCCAAAAACCAATAACAAGACTCCCAGCAGTGAGCTCCGACAACGATGGTAAATGCCCAAATTCGAACATTAACAATAAAATCTAGTTGCATATCCACAAATGTTAAAAGGATTCTGCGAAATCTACATAGGACGAATAACACTTGCAAACAACAGGGGCATGCGGGCATTGAGACACGTAACAACATATAAACACCCACCACTTTATCCCCACGACGAGGTATGCCGAATAACAATATCCAACATGAATTAAAAAATATAGAAAAATACAAACCACAGAAATATACTCGAATATGCACGTTACCTTGCGCAGAAGATTCCCAAAAATGTGATAAGAAATACGCGATAAAGCATAGGCCTCCCGGCCGAAGAAAACCCTCATATCAGAACCATGTTTTTTTCATTGATACTTATTACAGCTTCTCTCATGTTCCGCGGCATTTTATATTGTCACTTACCCCTGCTTCCACATTTTAACGCGGCAATGACCTTATCTGCTCCCACATATTACCGCGGCATTTCAAACTCACCTTAACTCGTACTCATTGTTCACACGGAAATTTAATAGAAAGATGGATAGAACATTCGAAGAAAAATTGGCAAGTAAAATGAACCAAAAAATCAGATTGCACGCGAGATTCAGGAAGGTGCAGGAAACTAAAAATTAAAGTGATAAAATAGACAACTGTGACCAGTGAAGTTTCATCAATGACTCGTTGCTTGATGCCAGACAGCACAAAACCAATTCTAGACTGGGTCAAATTTCTGAACCAAGGAAAGATTTTGATAAAAAAACTTCGTGTTGCGAAAAAAATCCGAATCTTAAAAGCGAAGGCGATTTATTCGCACATGCATTGATTGCGAAACCTCTCCAACAATTAGGGTGAATAAGGAATAAGTACAATGTTAATTTATTTGATTACAATACTTACCACAGAAATTGGAGGATTGGAAAGAAAAAATTATTGACCTACTTATGGCTTATCCAGGAAAGCTTCAAATAGATTGATAAGAAAAAATTAAAAGATATTTTGTAACTTGAAAAGATTCCGGCCAGGAAGAGGTTGTTGATCGTATGGAGGAAGAACGTCGATTCTGGAAAAGCAAAGATGACGATCTTGCGGATGAGATCGCGAAGAAAATATCAATTCTGCGGTCCATCTGGGTCTTTCTCAATGAATTACTAGCGTAAAACATTGCCCATATTGTAAACAAACTGATTTAAGAATGGATAATAGGAAATTCGGCGGATACTGTATCCAATGCAAGAATGATGACATTGATAACTTGCAACTTACAACATGCTGTGTAGAAGTACACTGCAAAGGATGTTTGCAATCAAGAGAGGGGTTATTAAGTAACGTGTCAACATACTGCATTTACAATTAACTACCCTTAATGAAAGCAATACGAAATGCAAACGCTGTACAAATGATGCGGTTGTAAAGATCCCATTGCTAAGCATCGGGATAGTAAAGGTTTCATCATTCACCAGAAGTCCATTGAGTTTTTTTTTAAAGAATATCAAAACAATCCTCGATCGAATAACCACTTTTAACAACGTGGAACAACTCATCTTGCAGACGCTGTACAGAAACGCAGATCTTGAAAGGGACAATTATGCGCTGATGCAGGCACTTTTTGATGCCAAAAAAAATACCCCTGTCGAAGAGTCAAACAAGGTAATTAATTTACTTTAATTTAAATAAAAAATTATAAAAGCAGAACGATGACACGGAAGAATTGAAGGCTAAGCTCCAAAATGCGGATACTGAAACAAAGAAACTTCAGGCAGCTATCCAAGACGCGGAAAATGAAGTTAAAAAACAAAAATTGATCGAGAAAGAACTAACGAGCAAAACAAAAAGCCTTGAACGTAAGATTCAAAAATTGATGAGGTAACGATAAGTAACAAGAAACATAATTAACGAATAATATAGTGAAGGCGAAGTTGTGACTACTGAAAATGGGAATCTCCGAGAGCTTTTGGAAGAAGAAAAGACAGAGAACCAATCTCTCAAGAGAGAAATAGCAAGCCTTAAACTGCAAAACAACTGCTAAATTGCCCGTGCTCGCTCTCGTTCTTTTTTTTCAGCGTGCTTAATTAGTTAGAGATAACGTTAAATAACAGATAATTTATTTTTAGTATGGATGAGTCCATCCGGTTTAAAAAAACCGTCGCAAATTGGTTATCAAAGGAAGCAGACAATGTAGCATTTTGGAGCGTTAATAACATGCGGCCGTGGGGTTATTTTCTCAGAGTGGAGAATAGTGAAAAACTCGCAAAAAAATACGCGAAATGGGCAGTTTACAGTAAGAGTAACAGTTAATTGAAAATGTGAAAAATTTAAGCAAGCC
Source organism: Oikopleura dioica (assembly GCF_907165135.1). Classification (NCBI taxonomy): domain Eukaryota; kingdom Metazoa; phylum Chordata; class Appendicularia; order Copelata; family Oikopleuridae; genus Oikopleura; species Oikopleura dioica. The sequence continues at coordinate 16,979,701 of NC_137293.1, read as the reverse complement.
GTGTAAAAAGTCATGACATTGTACTTTGTGAGCTTCTTCATAACGTTTTGCCGCCGACATTAGAATTCAAGGTAAGTTAATGAAAAGTTATTTAGGGATAATAATATTTTTAGCAATTTACTTCTTCCGCGGCAATTAAAAGGGCACTAGCAAATTTTCGTGAGCTCTTCGGAAAATATGAAACTTATCAGTATACTGCCGCGGCAAACCAAACGGGTCCATCATTGTTGCCAAGCTTGCCATACACTGTAAAAAAAAACATATGGGAGTTGATGGATGTGGACACCGACGTGAATGGCAAAATATTTATGAGGTACGGTGGTGGCACAGTCCTCCCTTCGTCCTCTACTGTCACCCTCTGCGGGCGATCCGTTAATCAAAAATTCAGTCTTTTACTTCAAAATCAAAGCAGTGACAAGTATGCGACGCTTATAAGTAAACACAGTTACAACTACAAGAGCCATAACCTCCCAATTGCAAAATGGCCGATGAATGCTGTTTTGTCAAAGTAGGTTTAACGAACCAATAAATATAAAAAATTTCAGAGCAGCAAAATGCGAAAATTACCGACGAACCTTTGGATTTCGAATGACGGAATCAATGAGAAAAACATTAAAAGAAGAAACAGATATGATATCGGAATGGCACTTGACAACGGCAAAAGAAGCTATAATCGAAGAATTAACTCTGAACCTCCAGGTACAGCTCGAATTCGACCATACAAGAAATCAATTTAGGGTCATTTTGATACACCGACCCGAAAATGCAGCGTAGACAGCCACCTTCAACATTGTAGGAAGTGTAGAGTTTTTCGTCACAGCACATTTGGTCGTTTAGATCTTTGCTCTTTTTACGTGAAAGGTAAAAAGTGAAATTTGGAACTATACATAATGAAAATTCAGAAGTTCTGCACGTAATCACATACAATTTATGCAACAAATTGGACAAGTCAAATGCGAAAGAAGGGCTACCTCATCTGAGAAAAGCTGTGAGTAAGACAGAACTACGAGAAATATTTGCATGGATTGGTGGAACGGCAGCAATATCAAGCGAAAATTGCGAAGGAATACCAGATACGTTTGAGTAGGGCCCATTAGGTGTAAATACCCATTAGGTGTAAATTCCATTAGGTGTAATTTTCTAGAAGGTGTAACACACCTAATGGATATTTACACCTAATGGGAACTTACACCTATTGGGTGAAAATTCTTTGTTTTGGGACATTTGGTGTAAATTGTTGCCGAATTCATTTCTTTCGATCGAAAAAACACTGCGAAATCCGACTGCTGACGAGAAAATACAAAGAAAAACAAGAAAAAAAACCTTGATCTGCCTGAATATAAATAATACGAATAAAAGAGATTCTCAATAAAACCGGTCAAGAAGGAAGCTCTTTGATAATATAGTCCTTGAAGCCTCTTTATTTTTATAAAAAGAAACGACTTCTGCAGGAACCAAAGCATCAGACTTGAATTTACTTGCTCCATCAAAACCTTTTTCATCGAACTTTTTCTTTGGAAGCGAGCTCTGCGTTTGATTCGTTTATACAAGCCGATCATAATGCCTTTACACAGTTTTTGAATACTTCCCTCTCTAAATAATTGACAATAGAAGGAAATTCGTCACGAAGTAGGACAGTACCTGATTTGTACTTTTCGATGAAGAGACAAATCTCATGAATGAATCCTAACGAGCCAATAGTTGCAATCGACTTTTCCGAGTTAAGCTGCGACAGGATAATCATCGACTCGTTAACGACATCTTTACATTTTGACGTGCGCACAATACTGTACAAAGGTCGTAGTAGTTCTGAAGTGACGCAGCCAAATTGGAGCAATTTCAGGCACTAAATCACGATCGCGTCGTTTTCTTTGTGACTAAGCATGGTGAGCAGAAGTGGTCGGGAGTTCTGTGTCAGTTTCTCGCTCTTTGTGAAAAAAGAAATCGCTGTAGCTGCTGAGGAGGACTTGTAGTATTTCTCAAGATATGCCATCGAATCTTTGAGGTTGAGGTCTGCTTTCGGAGCTGGTACTTTCGTATTCATTGAGATCTTCATCCATTTGCAGCTGCGTTGTCGTTTTGCTTAAAACACTGTTATACAATTATATTGACTATATGAATTTGAATTCTAGTGCTTCTAGAACTTAAGTCTACAGATATTTTCATAAAAATTGAACATTTACTTCTCGATTTTCAGCAGGAGTCTACTTATTATTAGAGATAAAAATGAAGCGTAAAAAGGATGATGAAAAGAATGAGGATTTGGAATTAACAAAAGAAGTCAGCGACATGGTTAAGAAAGCGCCAAAAGCTAAACTTGAGCTCAAAGACTTGCTTACGCCTGAACGTCCCCCAACGATGATTGAAACTCAAGAAATCATCGATGATTCTACCAGTACCGATCCAAAGGAAAAGTGCTCTTTATTAATAATTGAATTACCTTGCAATTTGTCGTAAGGATAAACTTCCAAGTAGCCTCGGTCAGAAATGAGCAACCCTTTCGCGGAGAACTCTTCATCATCAAATTGAAATCTTGAGAGCACTAAATAGTTGATATCAGTTCAATTGGCAACAAGCATGGTCAATTTCATTTTCTTTATTTGCTTTGGACCTAATGAATTGTTCTCATATACTCCGCGCAATAAAGACGATTTTCAAGATCTTCCAAAAGAACTAGCAGCAAAATATCCAGGAGCAGGTCAAATAGAATGATTTACCCTTTAATATATACGGCATGCATCTTTAGGGCATTAACTTACCTAAAACGCTTCTCAATCGAGTAAATCATGTTGTGGACATCGCTTTGGCACTGTTGCTTGCCAAAATGCTGGAATTGTGACGGTTTTTTCGTGCGCTGAAATCAAAAATTATCATTTTGAGATCTGTTAAAAAGGATGGAAAAGAATGAATCTCAACTGTCAAAACCACCACGTTCGAAAGAATCTGGAAACATCTAACTGTAAAGCGAAAATATCGGTGCTTGTACGAAATTCTGATTACAAATCGAAAGAATTTTACGATGTTGAAAACTTTATAATCTACGATCCAAGAAAATCTCATGTGGCGTTTGAAGTTTGTGGCTTTGGTGGTCATTTGAATGCACTGATTGATTGTTGGAAAAGATATGTGGTTTACAGATTCCGTCGAAACGAGCTTGAATCACAGCCCCGGACTTCGAGAAAAATGCTTGAATTGTTGCAAGATGAAGTCGTTGACAGTGAAATTTCAAATCGAATTTTCGGTGGAAATGCCAAAAAGAATGCCAAAAAAGCGGCGCTTCGATTTAAAAACTCAAATGTCGCTGCCAAGGAAAAACAAATTGTGCCGACAAAATGCCACTTCTTATATATGTTTCAACGATGGTGGGCGGATTCACGACTCCCTTCCCTTAGCAACGATTTCACGCGCCACAATATAGTGTTTTTTTTGGACCATGACGCTCGCCGAAGTGAATATGCATCAAGTCTCAATATAGGAAGAGTTTTTTACCTTTATTGAGTACAGTTGAGTTGTTGTTGTTGTAGATGAGACAGGTTGTTTGTGAGTTCGCTCGTGATCTGAAAAAAAAATATGAAACTCGAAAAGATGGAATAATGAGTGTCGTGAGTGCCGTCAAAAAACAGTGGCCACAACTTGTGATGGTAACCGAACCTTGCCGCGATCAATCGAACAAATTCAAGGTCGGGTTTTTTTTATTTAAGTCGCTTGGTGTCGCTTATTCGGGCTTTTGTTTTCGGGGTAATCATCAAAAATCGACGGTGCGTTAAAAAAACCTGTCAAGGGTTATTGCGTTGACCGAATGACTTGTCTCCTCAAAGATCACAAAGCGGAAACATATGAAGCGTTATGGGCATTCTTCAAAAGCCAAACGAATGGGCTCCCTAATCTTCGCTATGTGTGCAGTGACTGGGAGAAATCCTTTATCTCTGCTCACAAAACTGTCCTGCCCGGCGTTATTCATATAAAGTGTTCCTTCCACTTGTATCAATCCTGGAAACGCCGGGCAGGACAGGAAGGCCTCTTGAAGGCTTGGGAGGAAGAACGGACACAAGTCATCAGGAAGGTTTTATAAAATGAGATTGCTAACATTTGCTATTTTACCTTTGATCTTTTAGCATCAGCTGATTTGTAGATAAGTTTCCGCTGTCCGACTCGCTTGAGGTTTCGGTTGCCATTCGGGCAAATCTTCTGCGGAAGATGAATTTTTTCTGACTGAGCTTCAAAATGAAGAATACACAGGCGCTTTTGGTCTTCATTGGAGGTGTGTATTGATAACTGTGCGCTTAGAATGGGTATTATTTGAAATCAATTAAAAATCGTCCACAAAATCAAATTCTGACGTATTTTCGTACCTTGGCAAATAGTATCGATGAACTTGATTTTTTTTTGTTGCTAGTTTGCGCTCTTGGTTGACTTAATAAAGGACTTGTAGTTTTGCTCAGCTCGTGCGGTTATGTTTTCAAGAGATTCCAGGTGGTAGAGCTTGAATTCGGCGGGAAGCTCGTCTTCGGAATAAAGCTGGTCGAAGAAGTAAACGCGACGGATTCGGCAATTAGCGTGGATCTGAAAAAGAGATTTATTGTGATGACTTAAGAATAGGTGGGAAATTCCAGGCTTTCAGGCCCTGACTCAGTGTCCCTGACTGACTGTTTAAATTTTACCTGAACTCGGAGAGTTTCGATGTAGTTAGTGCCATACGCTCGTTGAGTAAAGTCGGAAAGGTTGAGCTGGATCTGATTCCTCCAAGCGCATCGGCATCGTGCAGATAAAGGTGTTAACTCGAGTCGTGGACTAGTAGTTGCTAGCGCGGAATTGTCGTCGTAAGTTCTTATCATTTTATCATTCGCCGTCGGAGTTACAGAAATTGAAGATTCCATCGATTGATCCCGCTCATAATTGGCAATGTCTGCCAGTTCTAATGAATCGTGAGCTGAAATTTTCAATTGAAACATGGAAAACATCAAGAGCTTTACCTTTTTGCTAGTGATTTCCTTTTGGATCGAGCTGATTAGCAATTTGCATATGCTTGTTGCCGAGATATTTCTGCCCCAAATGATGGTATGCCTCAAATGATGGTTTCGCCCCAGTTTGGGGTGAATCTTGTCGAGATGTATCAACTCGTTGAGCGATTTCCGATAGTCGCCGAGATTATAATACATGTTTGCTTTCATGAAGAGCGCGTTCGCTTGTGTTGGATCGAACTGCAGCGCCTAGAAACAAAGGTATTACATGAGGCTAGAATTTGTCAGCTTTGGTACTTTATTGAAGCATTGGAGAGCTTTATTCAGTTCTCCTTTCTTGTGGCGAATCTGCCCCATGTATAACCAAACAGTAGCGTTCTTTGGATAGTATCTCAGCGCTAGAAAACAGTTCTTATTAAGATTCAGTTGTAAATTTCTCAACCTGTTAATAAATAACTCTCTGCAAGGTCGTACTTCTCTGCATTGATGAAAACATCACCAATGCTCGTCAACGCATTGACAAATCTCGCCTTGTGCTTTATTGCGTTCTTGAAGCACTTGATTGCGCTGTCGTTTTCTTCCTTCAGAACATACTCGTGTCCCAACAAGTGGAAAGCATAGTGAAATCGGAATCGCAGATTTGCACAGCGCGCGAGAAATATGTCGTTGCTTTGTCGCGCCGCTCATTGTACGAGAACAGATTTCCAAGGATGCAGATAGTTTCTGGACGGTTTCTGGCCTTGGTAACGAAGCGATTTGCGAGATGCTCGAGGGATTTTCCCGAGGGATTCGTCGATTTTCTCCTGCTCCGCTTTCTGTTTTTTCTTAGGATGCTCGGCGTCTGGATCGATAGAGACTTTGTAGTTGACTTGCTTTCGATAGGCCAGGACTTCTTGTCGCAAAAAAAGGAATCAGTTCGTGGGGATAGAACTGAAAGTCTTTGATGTCCAGTTGTTTTGGCGGAAGAGGTGCTTTTGGCGCTTTGGGATCGCTAAAACATGTTGTAAGGACTAAAGAAGCATGAAGAGGGCTTACTTGACACGGGGAGCTTCCTTGTAATACTAATCAACAGCATAGTTTGCCTTTCGCTCTCGCTTTGGAGGCTCGATCCAGACATCGATCAACTTGCTCTCTTTTTTCTTCTCGTCTCGGAAGTCGACGCCGTTCCAAACATGACAAGTGTGATCGGTGTTTTCGTCTAAGGTGAACTTTTGCGCCGCGTTCTTACCAATTTCTAAAAGAAATCTAGCAAATTGAAGATTCAAACAAGCCCATACTGTCAAATTCGGCCGCAAGTTCCTCCGTTTTCTTTTCTCCGGCTTTGAGGACTTCCTCGATGTTCAGATTGACATCGAGAGCTCCTGTGCATTCGCCAGCGAAGATCTTTCTCGCTCCGTGACGGATCATGTTCAACATTTCCTTTTGATTGAGCTTTTTGTTCTGATCTATTGATCATCGTTGAGGGTTTCTAAAAGGGGGATTAGTATTGTGAAAGTCAGTTAATTTCATTTTATAAAATCAATAAGGAATTGTCTGTATTCTGCGCCTTATTTCCCTGTTGGACAAGATGAATTTCGGGCTGTTTTCATCGAAATCATCACAGAAGAGTGCCAAAAAAATCTTGAAATCGACGGTAATGCTGTTGAGTCGATGGATGTTGATGACGAAAACGCGAAAAAAGAGGTGGATGTTGATGATGACGAAAACGCGAAAGAAAAGGTGGATGTTGATGACGGCGAAAAGAAGAAAAAGAAGAATGGATGGATTGCTTATCGCGACTACCTCCTCAAGAACTATTTCAACGAAGACGCCACATTCAAGCCTAGTGAATGGGCCGATAAATCATCCAATATGATCAAAACTGGGGAAATCGATAGCACTAATAACGCCAGGCTTGGTTTGATCATTTTTTACCTAAATTTTTCTCCATGATTTCGACCACGGTCTCTCTATTTTTATTCGAATTGAGCAGCGCTTCTCATCAGCTTCATGACCAGCGACAACAACAGCTTGACTCGTTTCTAAAATATCAATTAACTTTTGAAATCAACGATGAACCAAGATTAAGCGAGAGTGTAAATGCACGACTCTTGCGCGGTCTGCAGTCTAAGCCTGATGTTCAAGAGCTTTGCAAAGTGATCACAAATCGCAAGAAAACGACGTTTAACGATGAGTTGAGCTATCTTGAAGATGGAAAATGGCCAATAAAAACAACGCAAAAAACTGGTACAACATGGATGGTTAAATTTAACGCTATGCAACGATTCTATCGAAAGTTGGATCGACAGTCTTCTTCCATGCCTCTAAAAATAAGCCATGCTGAGCTGAAAAAGCTTGTAATATCGACTTCAAAAGATCTAAAAGGGGCGTCGACCGAGGCAAAAAGATTACTCTCTTCAAAAGACGCACTTGACAAGTTCCTTTGTGACCTGGATCGCAGAAATCCAGTGTTTGAGACTTTTCTCGCTGGAATGAATTTCAATTTGGTCGAAAAGAAAGAAGAAAACGCAAAAAAGAAAAAGGGCTCACCTGGTCATGAAATCAACGAAGAGAACCTTCCAGCAATGGGCGAGCATAGCGGCGCCTTTGTGAGGAAAACAGATGAAATCAAGGAAGAAAAGCGTCGTATTGATGTCCTTGAAGAAGCCGCGGAATACACAGAAGTTAAGTCAGCAACAAACAACGATGAATCGTCCAATTCCATTCTTCTTGAGGAATCTGAAAATGCAATGAGTTACGAAAACGAGCTTGATAGAAAAATGTTCAAAACTCCAACTTTCAAGTTTGAAAAGTTTAATGGCTACAAGATGTCATTTGAAGCAGAAAATATCGCTAAAAATATACAAAAATGGCCTGAAGGACAGCTGGTCAATTTAATAGAAAAGGAGGAAGTTCGCGTCCGAGATCTGTTGCCACTTTACAAACTTCGAACAGAAACAAAAGACAAAATTCTGGACTTGTTTATCATCATTATGAGACATTACCAACAGCAACACCAAACTAATGATATTATTCTTGAAGACACGAAATTCTCACAAATGGTCTTTCAAGGAAAAAATTTTGCTGGTACTGGTTATCATCCATCAGAAATAAAACGATTTGTTTGCCCTGTCTTTATCCCTGGTCGAGTTGGACACTGGATAATTGTCAAGGCGGATAGAGAGGAAAAAATATTTACAATTTACGACTCTTTGAATTTCGAAGATTATGGAGATGTCTATCAAGGCAAATTTCAAAAAATATTAGATTAATTAACCGTATCATAAGCGCAATTGGAAATTTAATTAAGTGTTTCTTGAAGTATTCGAAGAAGACGAAAAGGACTGGGCTCCTATATATCAAAAATGCCCAAAACAAAAATACATGGACTGCGGCATTAATGTGGCGTATGGATTATTTTTCATCGTGTGCCTAAATCTGGAGAACTATTCAACAAAACTCAAGGAGAGCTCCAAAAATTTACGACTAAATTTGGCAGCGTGCATATCCACTGGCGAATTAATGATTGGTACCTGATGTTTGGCGAACCAGCTGTAAGATTTTACTTTCCAGTACTTCTTTTTCTTAAATAAACATAATCAGAAACAGAGATTTATTCAGTTATTTACTTTCGAGTACAAAAGCGTATCGCTGAGCCCCTCAACCGCAACTGCGAGGCGTTGATTATGCCAGGACATTTGGAGGACGTCGCGTTCGAAGCCTTCGATTTCGCGAGCTTCTTCGTCCGGGCCCATGATTCCTTCGAAAGACGCGATGAAGATCTAAAATGAGGGTGAGAAATCGTAAACATGGACGGAGCACTTGCCTTGTTTTTGATGGCGAAAATGATCTTTTGATCGTCATGTGACCAACAGACGTTCAAAGCAGGGCCTTCCAAATTGCACCAGGTTCCTTCATTTGTCCAGGTTACGCAGCTTAAAGAACAGTTTATTGGTCATAAATTGAGCGCAGTTTTACCTAAAAATGGCGATAGAATCGCTTTCAGAAACGACCAGTTTCTCTCCCAAGTTACTAAATCCGACGAAGGCAACACAAGAAGCTCCAACTTGTCGCTGAACAAGTTCTTCTCGATCCGAGTCCCAGATTTAGACAAAAGTCGCGTTCTTCGAACTCAGCGCCAGAAGCGAGCTGAACGGGTCCCAAGAAAGCGAGTGGATCGGCTTCAAAACTTTGCCAAAAATGGTCGACATTTTCCGCGAAGGAAAGTTCTTCGTGACAGACGTTCGTGCTCTCGAGGAATTGGTCATCAGCGCCGCCTGGATTTCGCGTTCGACGCTAGAATTTTACAATTTATTTTCAAAAATCCCTTCTAAAAGATTACCTCAAGTTCATGAGTCAGCGGTCGAGGGAGATTCTCAACGATTTGATGAACTGGTCTTCCTTTTTCTGCGAATATTAACTTTCCTCTTGATTCGGAGTAGCATCTCTCTTCTGCTCCTGGACTCATCATTTTTCAGCCGGGCTGTTTTCATTAAGCTTCAATTCTTCTTCTCTTTTGTGAATATACATTTGATCATCTATCTGTAATCAAAAAAGGTACCATTAAAGGTCCTACGGGTTAGTTTTAAATATAAAAATTTATCAGAAAAAATTGCAGGAAATAGATTAAACTTCAGCTAAATAAACGTCGGCAAGAAAACATATTTCGCAGAAAGATTTCTCGTTTGAAAAAGGAAAGAAAAATGATAATTCATTGAGCGCAAATGACGAAACGCTTCAGCTTGTCACGATTACTCATCGATAGCGCGCGATTTTCAAATTTTGACTTCGAAAATTGCTCGAAAAGATGTTTTTTGTTTCTTGAGTGCAATTTAGAAAGAATTAAAAAAAAATATTTTTCCAAAAAAAAATGCTCGTTGGGGGGTCGTCGAGAATGTGTGACAGCTTGTGTCGATCCCTTTTTTACAAAATAATTTTGAAAAATATTGAACAATTAGGTGTAAATACCCATTAGGTGTAAATATCTATTAGGTGTGTTACACCTTCTAGAAAATTACACTAAATGGGTATTTACACCTAATGGGATTTACACCTAATGGGCCTCACCCGATACGTTTCGAAGGCAATCACCTTAACACAAACAGATTATAACAAATATCATTAGTTTCACGATAAATTGGGAACAAACGCAACTAAAGTCGTTGATGCTGTGTCAAATAGATGACTGGGAAGCCTGCAACTCAATAATATATGCAGAAATATAGGCTGAAAATCATCATAACTATTAAGAATGGAAAAAAGACGCGCCTCAGATGTTTGTCGGAACTTATGATTGCATTGAAAACCACCCACTTGTAACCATATCACCAAATCAGCCTCTCCTCGGGAATAATAAGAAAGTGGAAAACAAACTTAAAGAAGTGAATGGAACTAGAAAAAACAAACAAATCAAGGAAAGGGATGTGATCGAGATCGAACAGACAAGAAAGGTAAGACATAAACTCTTTTCAATTTCGTATCGCAGTAAATTCAGAGTACTTCCGTGGTAATTAGCTGTAAATGCGGATGCTGCGGGATGACATTTCAGTGTACAAAAATTCTCGATAAACACATCGCGGAAGAACACAAAATAGTCACAAAGAAAAACGACAGTGGAACCAAAGCATATATTGAATGGGTACAAGGAAACATCCGTCAAATTTCTAAGAGTAAGTTAAGGAGAAAAAGAAAATTCACTTCGAAAGACGATGTGATCCGATCTGTAAACCAAATTGGCACTGCCTCTATGATAAGTGTGAAAACAAAATCAACAACAAAAGACTTTCCGTTGTGACTACCCATGCGAGAATTCATTTGTCATGGAAACCTTATGGATGCGATTATACAAAAGAAGATCAAAGCAGATGTGAATTTAAAACAAATACGAAGAAGGACCTTGATTCACATATTGCCCTCCACTCAACCGAAAGGTAACACATTAAACAGATCGATTATAAAAATCAACTAGAAAGTACAAATGCCCCGACAAAGAATGTACGAAGATTTCAAATCGACGAGATGAGATCCGTAGACATTATGCAGCGATGCACACTCAAGTGTTAGGAGAAATCTATGCGATCGAGAAAGAAAATATCGAACCAGACAATTGAAAAAGCAATTCTTGAACTTGATTGAAACAATGAGTTCAAAAATAATACTTAATTTTTTGACTCTATTTTGACCTTATTTTATTCAGACTGTTATCGCCAATCGTATCCAGCTGTTAAAATTGCCGCGGAAATTAGCAGCTGGTTATAACTGAAAGTTGAGCACAGCAATTTTTCAAGTAAGTAATTTATTGATCAGAAGAACCCTGAGAATAAACAGCCCCAAATTGACTTAAATAATCATCATAGTCATCGTAGAAATCTTCGTAGCGAGACTCAAAAGTTTTCTTTGGGAAAGTCTTCTTCGATGCCTTCGCGGCTTCCGCCTTCTTAATGGACTCATGCCAGCTTTTATACATATGAAAATGAAATTGACACGGTCCTACTCCATCGGTCCATGGACCCTCAAAACCATCATTTATCATAGCCAATTCATATTCGCGGCAGCATGGTGATTTACGCGGGGAAGATTGGGTAGAATCTAAATAATGATGATTGTTTAAAAAAGAAAAATATCATACGTTCCGAAGCGGCAAAAGACAAAACGGTGCCATCTTTAGACGAAGACAGATCTAAACATACACATAACAATTCATTTTATCGAAAGAAATATTACCATTCTCGGTACCAACATTATCAGGCGCGGATTCGAAGCTGTCTGAAGTAGAGTGTGTCTCCGTAGTCATCAATTTGAGATAAACTTGTCGGGACTCATCTGATAGAACATCCAGTAAGTTGGAAGATTCCACGTTAGCCAGAAATTTCTTATTATCGGCTGCGATCTTCTCACGGACATGAGAAATTAATTCACTAGCATCGGCGGGAGAGATTTCCATAACAAACATTCTGAAATAAATTTAAGAATGAACAAGGGAATACCAGAAACAATTGTTCACGTGACAATCGCGGCTCTCAAACAACCGAATATTGTCGACAAAGAGGGTCAACATCAAATTGCAAAAACACAATTGAAGATAGGAGTAGCTGTTTTTGCGGCCGCGTATTACTTGTCAAGGTTCAAACTTAATGTTGTACAAAGCTTTATGCCATTCAGGAGGCCGAGCGAAACACTATACCAGTGCGGTTAATTACTGTTGACGACGGAACAGGCACCTATGAATTCGTCGACGTAAATAGACTAACGGAAGTAAAAAGAGACGATGCGGTGAAAGTTTTTGGGAAAATACGACTGAATAAAAACGGTATGCTTAAAAGAAAATAACAAAAATAAAAATTTATAGGCAACACAATCGTCGTAGTAAATGTTATCCGGTTAATAAAGGAGGATTACCAATCAGTGATGAGCTGCTTCATGCTAGAAGCTATTTTCACTGTATTACAAGCAGCGAATGACACAGTTGTGAAGGAAGAACCAAAAAAGGTAAGTATAAAATGTAACAAGACATAAAGATTCTAAGTCGCCACCAAAACCATTCGCCTCAAACGAATTCTCCCAACGAACCGGAAATGTTCTAGCTGTGGTGATCAAGTATGAAATTTTCAAATTCACTAGATAAAAACACTCAACTAGCAACGAAAGTGAACAAGGAGCAAATGTCATCCATGATTTTGGCCACCTTAGCCTCGAAGAAGCGGAGTTGCGCCAGATTCTCAATGAACTTTCAAACAATGGTAAAATAAAACAGAAACGATTCATAAATAAATTACAGGGCATATCTACAGCACGATCGATGATGACCACTTCAAATCCACTTAAACGGCTCGTATGTCTCTGAAAAAAAAATACGCGGCAAATAAAACGTCAAAAATTTAAAATAAAAACCAATATTGAATATTTGTGCGACAAATTATGGTGTTTGATCAACTTTATTCTATCAACCTAAGTGTGCGAAAGAATCAACAATAGAACTTTAGAATGAAGAGCGATGGAAAAGAATTAAAAAATGACGTTAACAAAATCAAGAAAGAAAAAATAAAGAACTTACGTCTAGCGACAGAATTATGGAAAAAAAAAGCGGAAGAAGTAAAAGAATTGCTAGATAAAGTCAAAAGTGCGGAAAACAATGATTCTCTTAAAAAACGTTACGATTTGTTAATAGGCAAGGGACTTGAAATTGAAAAGAAAAATAAAGTATCCAATTTGAAAACCCTAAAAAGGCCGAATCGAAATGCAGGAAGCAAAGGGAGAAGCAATAGAATGTTTCCTTAAGGCCCGCGACTGTAGTAACCCGACCAATCTATTCACGATCAAAAAGCGAATGTAATTGTTTTGCCTGCCAATCGAAGGAATTTCTTACTGCCACCTTTTGTAATAATTGATTAACTAATTATTACGATGTTAAGATGAACAGACTACTAAATAGATCCGCGAAAAACAATTCCAGCACGATGTCAATGACCTCAAAGCAAAAACATGTAAGTTCGGTTGGACACACATGAGTTAACAAATTAAGACACCAGATGCCGAAATAGAAAGGAGAACCATGACACAGCTCAACACTATCCCAATTAATATCACGAAATACGACCTGAGTGAAAGAAAGATTAAAAGTGTCGCGGAACAATACTATGCGGAAAAATTCGAAGACATGCATCTTTGCCGAGAAATTCAAGAGAATTTGCGGGGAATGAAATACGCCCAGCCCTTCCCAATACAACAATACGCATTCAAAATCTTGGCAGAAAGAACAGATATGATGGCAACCGCACAAACCGGATCAGGAAAAACTGCTGCAATGATGATTCCAATTATTAATTATTTAATGAAAAATAATACTAAAGAACGGATCATTAACACAAACGGAAGAGTCGACTGCATCATTATTTCACCAACAAGAGAAGTCGCGGCACAATTATATGGTGAAAGCTGCAAGTTTTGTGAAAACACTGGAATTGTTCCGATCCTTGTCTGCGGTGGAACAGAGTATAAACGACATTTTTATTTAATTTTTATTCAATTAAGTATTCAAAAACAAGTCAAAAAAATCAATGAAGGATGCAACATCGTGATCGGTACTCCGGGTCGAATAAAATTCCTGCTATCAGAAGCGGTTATTGACGGCGAAGCTTGTCGATTTTTCATTCTGGATAACGCGGATTGTATGATAGATGAAGGACTCGATAAAGATCTAAACGATATCAACTGGTATCTACGACAGAGGAAAGGTCATGACAGAACAACAGCAATCTTTTCATCTACATTCGATGAATTGTTGCAAAAACAAGCGACAAGATTCCTTAAAGAAAACTATGTCTTTTTGTCGATAGGTGTCGTTAAACAGACAAGCGTCCGAACTAGAGTTGACCATTCGAGCAGCGACACCGGGTAATTTAAAGGCAAAATGTGTTCGGCATGTAAACTGACGGCTAAAATTTGGCAGAAAGGGGCATTTCGGGAATTTAAGCAATTTCGGACAGAAAGTCAAGCTGCAGCCAAAGAAAATTCCTAAGTTTGAACTATATTTACCCTCATGCTCCTATCTATCGAAATTTTTATCCACGATTCTGTTCACTTCAAATCGAAAATTATTGCCCAACTGTCATGCAGCTTTTCCGGACAGTTTGAATTTCTCGGCTCAGAACGGCTAGGAGACGATTTTTTGCCCGAATGGCCACCTCTGGTCAGAATTAGGACTGGCAACAGGTGTAACTCAGTAATAAAGTTGAGAAATAAAGAGTATAAAAACGATGACCAGCTGGTTCGAAAATAATAGTGAAAATGATGAGCTTTTTCAATTAAATTTCTGATTCTCTCCTCAACCCACCCATCACCACCTACAATCGCTTGGTGGCTTGCCGACCCCAAAAGCTGTCAAGGCCATTTGACCAGGTTAACAACTTTGCCAGCCCTAATTCGAACAATACAAAGCTTCGAACATATAGAACAAATATACAGAGCCAGTCGAGCAATACAAATTTGCGATCAAATAAGAGACAAAAAAGTGCTCATTCTGACAGACACACGAGAATATGCAGAAATTATCGCAGGAATTCTCAACACACACGGACACAGAGTCATGACAATCCACGGAGGTAAAAATCAACACGACCGAAATCAAACAATCCAAGAACTCATGGTATGTATAACATTCGTCCTTTCATAAGACGTAGCGTAAAAATATCATTAGACAAAACAAAAGTGCATGATCGTCGGAACACAAGGAATCGCGAGAGGTCTTCCAATCATAAATGTGCACATTATTTTCAATATCGAATTGCCAATTAAAGTAAAAGACTACAATCATCAGTAAGTAAAAGTCCACAGTATTTAGGTATTACAAATATTGTATAGAATCGAACGAATAGTCAACGAAACGAAAAACTGTAGAGCCATCAGTCTCATATCATCAGAAGACAAGAAACACGCGGCAGAATTAATAAAAACTTGCGAGAAAAATGGAGATCCTGTACCCCAATTCTTAAAAAAACTGAAATCATCTTAAATACTTTTCAGATTAGACGAAACATTCTCTTTTTATATTTTTATAAAATAAACCTTTATCCTTTAATAAAAAATAGTGAAACATAAGAAAAATAGTTTAGATTGACCGATTCCCAATGGAACGAATTAAACTCGCGAAAAAAGGAGTCGAAGAAGGATTGATCAAAAAAGATGAAGATGAGCTCAAGCTCATCATCGTAAAGTTGGAGGAAATGAAATGTAATAAACATTGCATGACAAAAGAACAGGAAAAAATGATGGAGCAATTGAAATTCGGGCTTAAAAGGCAGAAAAAGCAAGTCTATTTCAATGGAGAACTCATGGACGCGTATGTAAAAGGGATGGCTCGCAATACTATGAGGTAAGCGAACAATCATTTAACTACGGCTTAACCGAAAGGCTTAAGCGAAATCAAAGAAATGGTTTATGAAAGCGGACACCCAGTGAACGAAGTAATGGTTGCATGGGATAAGATGAAAAAGATGGCGGAAGAGGGACGGACTTTAATCAAAGCTTTGGAGGAAAAGTCACCAAAGAAACAATCAAATGCGGAGGAGTAACTGAAATTAATAATCTGAAAACTCATGCGGTGACTGTAATTAAGCGTAATAACTGTTAAACGCGAATATTTAAACTGTAGCTAACTGCCGCGGCGAAACATATAAGTCGTTGATACAAATAAAATTCAGAACAATATGAATCGATTTTACACGGATTTGAATATATGCAACGTTTGCAAAAAGGAACTGGACAAGGAATTTCGACGAGAAGTTCTTAATCTCCACTGCAAGCATATTTGCTGCTTAACCTGTATCACAGGCAAGGTTCATCTAAACCTTAGAAATTAAACGCAATCAGTATTGAAGTTATTTTCCGTGATTCTCCGCCTCTTTTTTCAATCAAGCAGGCCAATCACTCGTCATTGAGCCAAAATTCCCGCGGATTTTCAGTGAAAAAATCTGCGGATTTTCCGCAAAATAATAGGAGAATCATAGATACACTAAACGGTACAATAAGAACCATAAAAGGCCACCATCAAGAAGGTTACAACCCAAGAGGAGAACATCCGCCAGTTTTTCGGTGTCCAGAGCCAGATTGTAATCAGCTGACGAAGTTCCATCAGAGTGATATCACTTTCATCACACGCATGGATACTGTAGAATCGGCTCCAACGGGTGAAAACGAAGTCCGAGATCCAGAAGGCTCAGGTAACAGACGTACTTAGAAATAATTGGATAAAATAAAATCAGCGACGCCAAATGTTGTCCAAGAAACGCCTGTTGAAAACCACGCGGACTTAGGTAAATATATAGACAAAACAAGCGAAAGAAACTTAAGGCGCACCACAAAACGACGAGACACAAGATGGCTCGGACAATACCACCCAAGGTAACTTTGGTCGTGAAGAAAAAGGAATAAAAAGAATGCGACAAATTCAACCTACACCGGAGAAGCGGCTAAAATTGAAAAAGTTCAAATTCAAGTCATTATAAAGTCGCCACTTACTGTAGTAAAAGTACAACTGTATCCTTTCGTTTCAGTAGAAATACTACATGGAACATACTTGCAACAGGATATTAATAGACCAACAAACAGATAGAAAAACTTTAAGACTGAGAAATGGAAACATGGAAAACAGAAGTTCACAACTCACTGCCAGTAATAGTTCGAAATGCACCATTTGCACAAAACGAAACAGGCACCGGCACCATGAGAATATTTCCGCGGCTAAACATAAACGTCAATTCGTTTAATCCTAACACTTGCAGCCGTATATACTCTCTGATGCGAACGGCAGCCGCGTAAATTTCGAACTCTGAAAAAGCTTTCGATGTACTTGTTCGATTCCATGAATATGCAGATGCAACGATTGTGCAGCTGAATAGATACGTGAACGGTGAAGAAACTGTGACGCCAGCCAGCGTTGTAATATGTTTACAAGGTCTGATGTCAAGACTAAATGAGGCATATTCTTCGTGGATGACACTCCTTACGGTATGATACACCTGTAACACGACAAAAATAAGTTCTAGGTTGCACGTATCGGAATAAACGACGACGATCTCGCACGAATACTTGAAGAACGAAAGACGCAAGTTGGACTTCTACATGAGTTCAAAAAAAAATTGAAATTGATGGATGCCCTATGGGCAGGTGAAATCGAAGTTATCATGCCACTAATGGAGAACTAAGGTAACATTAACAAAAAATAAACACAAAATAACAACAAGCAATAGAGATTGAACACATGCGGAGACAATACGACAATGATAAACAATGCGGAAAACTGAGCCTGTCAACAACTATCTGTAATAAAATGACGCGGAAAATAAGTGTCAGAATAATAGTGAATTATTAGACACAGATATTAAGCTATGATAAACAGGTTCCCTAGGGCAAAAAAACATAGCAGGCGCAGAAGGCCTACCGGCCTACGAAAACCCAGTTTTTTTTTCCATAATTTAATTTTTCTTTTTTTGGAATTTTATATACAAAATTGGAATTTTTCTCTTTTTTTCCAAAAATCTATTTTTGCAAATTAGGAATTATGCAAAGAAATGAGAAAAATCAAGATTTTCATCTATCCTTTTTTTCGGTTACATTGTAGCGAAAACCTTTTGTTACGTTCCATACTAGCGAAAACCTTTTTGTTACGTTCCATACTAGCGAAAACCTTTTTGTTACGTTCCATACTAACGAAAACCTTTTTGTTACGTTACATTCTTCATTTTTCCAAAATTAGACAAACCCCTTTACAACGATGAGCTTGGCCTTTGTGAATGTCCAGAAGGTCAAGTGGTAATTGATGGATCATGCGATTCTCCATGTCCCGAGGGATCTGAAATGGAAGCAGGTTCTTGCGTGAGCAAATGTCCCGAAGAGCAAATTTACAAAGATGAAGAGTGCTACTGTGCTGATGGCTCCCTCGCGTCTTTAACGAAGCCTTGTTGCGAGCTCGGCCAACATTGGAGCGCTGAAAAGAGCCTCTGTGTTTGCGACGGAGGAGACAGCTGCAATCAAGTCTGCCCAGATTCTCTTCCGAACCAGTTCCTCGATGTCTTCGGAAAGCTCCACTGCTGCGCGTCAGACCAAGTTTTCAATGTTCGTGAGCAAAAATGCATGTGCATGGGTTCTTTTGGATCGAAGAAATTCGCAGATCCTGTCGACGGAAAATGCTCTTGCCCAGGAATGAAACAGGTCATTACTGACGGAGCTTTTACTTGCGAACCATCAATTTGCTCGCCATCACAGATTTTCAGCCCTATTACGGCCCTCTGTGAGTGCCCAGCGGACAAGTATCCATTTGAAAATGACATGTCAGGAGAAATTGAATGCTGCCCAGCAGGGCAAAAGTGGTCGAATATATTGCTCATGTGTATTTGCATCGAAGGCAACATGCTTCCAAATGCAAATGGAGTTTGCGAAGAGGTAGAAGAATGTCCTCCAGGATGGTACTTTTCTGGCAAAACTCACGAGTACGGACAAATTCTAACGGAATGCCTCCCTGCCTGCCCAGATCCAGCGATGGTCTGGTTTGTTGACAGTGAAACAGCAGCTAATGTCACGAGTGTTTCTTGCAAATGCAAGGGCGAATTCAAATACACTTTGTCAACCGATGTTCCGATGACGAATTACGTCACGGATGGCTGGTGTGAACCAGAAGAATGCCCCGTCGGTATGATTCGCTCAGAAGACGTTTCCAATTTCAACGAGTGCGTGTGTCCTTACCACTGGCAGACAATCACCGACAACGGCGGATGCAGCTGCGACCATCCTCACTACTCGATGTTCTTCAACACTTGCACTTGCAAAGAAAAAGTGTTTGCGTACCAGGTTTTCGGGGCCGATGGAACTTGCCAGTGTCCAATCGGAATGGCGTACGATCCGGAGACATTTGGATGCAGAGAAGACTGCTATTTCTTCGGGGAAGATCCTTCTACTGGAGAAGACAAATGCATGACAAAGGAGGAGTTTGAGGCGGCTTACACGGCCAACCCGACGCCGAATCCTCTCACACAGATTGACGATACTTGCCCTGGCTTCGAAGTTGGCTGGAAAGGAATCAAGAGCAGTCGGGTCACCTTGAGGAGCTCAAACGACAATGTCAACTCGTACCAGATCCTGACCAACGTGAGAGACAACCAAAACAACGTTGATGTGACTAAAGACGGTAATTTTAAAAATCACTTCTTATTTTTTTAATTTTTCTCGTTTTATTTTCTCCTAGATTACATCGGTTTCCTTGTCTGGAGCAAGCGACACTGCGGCTACGCGTTCATCGAAGAGATCATACAAGGAGGCGTAACGATCAGTATGTGGGATCAATCCGACATCTACAAGCTTCAACAGGCTTATCTCAGTCAAGACAAGTCTCAAACTCAAACTGTTCTCCAATTCAAGTGCGCTATCATTGTTTTATCCTTTCTTTTCGTTGAATTTTCTCTTCTAGGGTTCAACACAACAGAGATGCACAAGGAAATATTATCGGAGGCAATCTGATGGTTGACGGCAAAAAGGATCAATTCTACTTGAACATCAATGTCGATTCCAGCATCGAATTCGCCTATGGAGAGGAATATTGCCTCACAGTAAGATCCGCAATTGAAACAGTCTTATGATTTCTTTTAGTCGTTCAATGTTGGAGTAATGAAATCCGCAATGAACTTCGGAGAGAACTACACTTACTGCGTTCCCAATGGCGGTAGCTACTGGTGGAGCAAACCAAGTAATCCATCTCTCACTCGCGATTCAAATCAGTCTGATTAGTCAAAACACATGACTCTAAGATTTCTTTCGTCCTTACAGGACGTTTTTAATTCTGTTTTAAGAGAATATACGGTCATTTTTCATTATCTTTGTTTACTCAAAATGCATAAAAATTATCAAGGTAAAGCCTTAACCGTCGGTAAAGGTAGTAACTTAAAAAATAAAAAGTGTAGGAAATTTATTTTCGTTGGAAAAGGCACATGAACTTCTGCGACATCGCCAAAATATCGCTTCCATCTGAAGCTTGCTTTTGTTTCCCAGTGTTGACTTTGCTTGGCGGTTCTGGCCGCGGAGAAGGAAATTGGTCGTCAGCTTCGACGATTTTGCGCATTTCTAAATTTTATGATAAAAATTTATTTTCTCGTGATTATTACCTTCAAGAACATTAATGATTTCATCACAGACCATGAGGATCATTTTCCGGGGTCAAGCATGACCTCAGCTTTTCTAGAACAAAAACGGCGCTGGTCAGAAAATTTTTGATAACACACCTTCTTATCACTTTTTTGGCGGAAAATCTTAGAACTATCTGGAGTTTTATATATCATTCGACTCGTCTCGACGAGCTCTACAAAACTAGACAAGAAGTTTTTTGACGAGTTCCAGGCCCGCGAAATTTTTTTTGAAATCATCACATGTTTGTACGTCGAGACTTCTGTTGAATTTGATGGTGAAGTCCGCTAAGCTCTGAAAAATCTTCGCATAGCTCTTCATGCTGTCCCCGAGGACTTTCTCCACCCTTTTCATCCGCGAACTCAACTTGACTTTGATTTTTTCTTGGGACTTCTTTGATTTTTGCCTAAAAGAATTATTTGAGGAATTATCTGTTTTATTTGGCACTTACGAATTAGCGAGGTTGCTCTTCTTTTTCTTCATCGGAGAGTTCTAACAGGAAATTCTCAAAAAATCTCTTTTTTCGGCAGTTCAATAGCTGGTGCGAATCAAAGTGAGCTGAAGAAAACGCCCTAATAGGTGAGAGTCGAAAAAGTCAGCTCGTGGAGATTCTCGATCAATGATGATTTCGACACTTGATATCAAAAAAGAACAAAATAAAATCACTGCTTCGAAAAAGTTCTTGTCAAAAAGACAACGGTCAGTAAAATCGTCGAGACGCTCGACTCGAAAGCCGAAATAAGTTAGAACATGAAGTATCTCTTCAGGTCACCCTTCAAGTTTCCGTAGTGTAGTGGTTATCACGTTCGCCTAACACGCGAAAGGTCCCCGGTTCGAGCCCGGGCGGAAACATGCTTTTTCCTTTATTCAACTTTAGCGTGAGTCATTAAATCGACCAATCGCCGCGCCCAAGCAAAAAAAGAGCAGCTCCTCACCGAGAAATTCGCCTTTTTTTCCCAGATCAGCCAGAGAACTCCGATTTTCACAAAAACTCAGAGAGAGAAAAAAAGAAGAAAAAAATAGAAGATGGGCGATCGGCATCACATGTCCCGACGAGGACCGAATACTTCGCTGTATGTCCGGCCAATTGATGCTTCTACCAGGTAAAATCTCGAATAAATAATTAAAAGGAAATTGTTATTTTCCAAAAGTAAAATTTCATCATATGAGAAATATGGTAATTGTTATTTTTAGACCTGACGAAATCAAGCTGCTTTTCCAGGAATACGGAAATGTCCGAGATGTACACATTCCGATCGACTTCAATACCCGCCAGCCTCGCGGTTTCGCCTATATTGAGTAAGCAGCCAAATATCAGGAAAACCCCATAAGGACCCAGAAGACCAGGACCATTTAAAAACAGGACAAAAAACAGGACTTTCTTTCGATCTCCCAAAAAATCTCAGGTCTTAGGATGCGAAATTATTCATAAAAAATGTCACTAGAAAAATAAGATTAAAAAAGTACAGTAGATACGCATGAACGAGTGGCAGAATCGTCTTTCTTTTAGTTTGTAATTCGTTTTACAGGTTTGAAACCATCGAGGACGCCGAGTATGCTCAGAAGAAACTAAACAGGACCCGCTTGAATGACAAAATGCTCCACGTGGATTTTGCGCAGGGCGATAGAAAAAGTAAAGACCAAAAGTTCAAGACGCATTTTTACTCTTACTAGCTCCGGGTCAAATGAAGACGCAAAAGGAAGCGACGGCCCTTCGACTTCAAATTGAAGAAATCAAACGAATGCAGCAAGAACAGATGCGAAAAGCACGAGAGGATGAAATGAGAAGGGAGGGAATTCCGATCTCCAAGTCGGACAGGGATGCCTACAGTGACAGGCGATACACGAAAAGAGACGACCGTGATCGTGACCGGGACAGACGCGATCGTGATCGAGGCCGAGATCGACGAAGCAGGGATCGAGATCGACGACGATCACGTGATCGGGATGACCGAAGAGGTGATCGTGACCGAGACGGTCGAAGAGGAGACCGTGATCGAGGCGATCGAGATGATCGACGAGGCGGAAGAGAAGAAGAACGCTCGAGAGATCGATCTAGAGATCGTGGAGGGTGAGCCTTGTCTTGAGATTTCGGCGTAAGTAGATATTTTAGCTCCAGACGAGATCGTGACGACCGACGAGGGAGAGGAGGATCCCGTGACGAGCGCGATTTCGGTCGCGGCGATAGAGGAGGTTTTCGAGATAGATCGCGCTCTCCAAGACGAGATCGTGGCGATCGTGACATGCGAGGTGACCAGAAGCTCTCTGATATTTCATTTACGCGGATTTCCTAAGTGAAAGACGAAAGACACATTGACGGGTACTCTGGCCAATACAACCAAGGCGGCAGAAACGATGATCGCGGCTACGGAGGTCATGGAGGCCATCATGATGATCGCGGATTCGGTAGTTACGGTGGCTCATCCCATTATGGTGCGTGTTGATTTCACTCTTTGAGATCAATGCGAAAAAATATGCAATTAACCATTCGTCAATGATTTGTTCAGGACATGATGATCGCGGCGAGTCGAGACCTAACTACGATCCTTGAAAGTCATGAAAAAGAAGCACCAGTTTTGTACTGCCCAATTTTCAATTCATGTATTAGGAAAATCTTTCACAAACAAATAAAACTCATTTATGTCATTAACATTTTTTGAAAAAATTGCAGGACAAAAGATCAACGACGATTTTCAAGAAAACGTAATTTTCTCAAAAGCGACGATTTCACCAGCGAGAAATTCGTTGTTTGACGGTTAACCCCGATTTTGGCAATTTTAAGATTTACGAAACCTCAAAGAGTTGAAAGAAGGCATGAATAATTTTTTATAGAATCTTAAAGAAGTCCCTAAAACCGGGGTTTTTAGTGAAATGACAAATTCCTCAAATGGTGAAATCGTCGTTTTTGAGAAAACATGCTTTTGGCTTATCATCGTTTTTCATTCTGATAGTTAAAAGTTTAGGCTGATAAGTAACCGGTGTATTTACATTCTATAAAGTTGAGAATTACCGACTTCGGACGGAGGAAAGCGGTGTTTGCCCGCGGGTCGTTCTCGTGACTCATGAAGGCTTGGGCCACCCTTGGGTAGACAAAAGACAAGACTTCTTTTATACCAACAAGAAAAACTATCAAAGGATCGGATATTCAACCGATCACTTCAAATCAGACCTATCAATTCAGAGCAGAGATGTCTTCGGAAGGCGAAAAGGTTTGGGAAACTATTAATGAATAGTGTTGAATTTGATTATTTGAATAGCAGAAGGAGGGTGGTGATGCCAGCCAGAGCTGGGGTGGATGGGTAGTGCTCTCAATTGTTATTTTTTCAACTTTCAATTCTGACCCTATTTATCAGAATAAGAACTGGGCTGGGCAGCCTGCGTAGAAAACCTGAAACAAGGTCCGGAGAAGAAGTTTACGCAGGTTTTTATAAAATTTCTCTAAGGACCCTGACACAGGATGTCAAGCTCAGGGGGCTGGGGGGACAAAAGTCCAGCACCAACTTCTGGGCGAGCTACCACACTGCGCTACTAGCCAAGATATGGGGGCGCAACGGAGCGCGCCCGCTGAAATCAAAAGCATTTGATGGAAAATGAAAGCTTACCATCTTTAGATTTTGAACAAGAAGAAGTGATTTAAATTATAAATAATAACTATTATTACTATAATTACTATTATTAGGGGGGGCACAATAATAACGGGTTCAATATTCTCGCTTGGGCTCATAAATTAACGGGTTTCAGATTTTTTGGGAGTTTTTACCTTCATCATTAATTCTACGTTCTCACTTGACCCTCCAATGATGATATGAGCAGAAAATATTTAATCTAATTGCCCCTTACCACGGGGCTTCGCCCCTTAGGTCCTAAAATGCCGGGGTCTAGTCTAGGGTTACTTAGGGTTACCTTCGGTAACCCTAACTAACCCTAGCCTATCCCCCTCGGGTGAGACTGTTCTGTCATTTTGCGCGGTGCCCCCTAACCCTAACCTTTAAATTAAGCCAATCATTAATTAAAGCCATTCATAATATTTATTAGTTAATTCATTTAGTAGAGGGGAGACTCATCAAGGCTCTTGCAGCGAGAGTGTTGCTCGCGAGCGCTACTCAGCGAGGGCCTGTATCGCGGTGTAGTAGCTCGGCCAGGAGTTGGTGCTGGACTTTTGTCCCGATTCCCAGCTCAGGGGGACCCGATTACGGAATATAAAATCCGATAAATCGGGTCCGCCCCAGACCCCGTTAAATAGGGTACCCCCCCCCCTTATCAAATTAATGAGAGCGCTTAAAAAGGCGTCTTGGGCGACAAACGCTGTCACAAGTGCTGTTGAAAAAGTAAACAATGTGGCGGAAGAATCCATCAACGCAATTTCCGAAGCCTCCGAGTTCATGCAGCGCGATCTGGAAGAATTCGCAAAAGTAGTGAAAGAGGATTCAAGTGCGATTCTGAGCGCAGCGACGGAAGCTTCCTATCAATCGATTAATCATTATGCAGGAGAAGAGATTGCCAAGGAAACCGCGAATTACACAAAGGTGAAACAACTTTTTATAAAAAAGAGAGAGTGGTAGAGACAGTTGAAAATCTAGGCTGGCGTGTCTTTGCTTGGAACTGGCTTAAGAACTCTAGTTGATGGAGTCGAAAAAGTCCTTCTGGAATCCGACCACGAATCCGAAGATGACGAGGAAATTTCAGAAAATCAGAAAGAAACTCCATCCCTTCCAGAGAACAAATCGCAAACGAACCTAGAAGAGCCCATTTATGAAACGAATCCGCAGATCTATCTTCGCGACCCTATGGATCCCAATTTCGACAGCTGGAAAGCGAATTTCAACAAAACTATCGAAGCCAGAAAGAATAAACTGACAGAAATCTTGATTGCCAGGACGAACGTTCGACTCATGTACAATAAACTAGTCCCGAAGAAAGCGAATCATAACGATTTTTGGGCTAGGTAAGTGATAAAAAAGGGGAAAAACTTTTTTTTAATTTCCAGAATAAGCAAAAAACTTATGTTTTTTAGATATCTCTATCGTCTAGAGCTGGAAGGATTAGTCCCTGACACAGATCACGTGCATGCCCCTGACGAACTTGAATTATCGACCACTTCTGCTCTTTCCGAAGGCGAAAAGCAAGGGGAATCTTCTCCGTATAGTGCCGAGTCTGAATCCCTAGACGTTGTAAATAAAGACGAAATAAAGAAGATCGCGGACAGCGATGAAGACTGCGACATGGACGATTGGGAAAAAGACCTCGACTTGGACATTACGGAGGAAGAAATGAACAAAGCGCTGGCGGAAGTTGACGACGACTGGGACTTTGAAGATGCTTGACAGTTACTGTCATTTTCTGTCAAACCATTCTGTACTGATACAGGTGCAAATATATATTCTATTCATATTCGAAAAAACACCAGTCGACTCAGGAACCTGCGTTGAACACCTGATTCGGGTACTCCTAAAGCGGCTCCAATTATATTTTGTACTGATTCTATTTGCTTTAGAATGGGGGGATTAGACAACGATATCGGTGTTTACGGTCGTTGTGGAGAATGTAATCAAATCGTTCATGCATTATCAAGTGCATCTTTCGTTTATTGCAGCGGCTGTGGAACAACGAATCCTCTCAATTCGCTGAAAAATGCACGAGAAAGTTCCGTCTGCGAGAAGCTGCTACAACACAGCCTTGATATGAGTAAATCGCTGGAGCTTGTGGCGTTTCGCGGCGTCCACAACTTCGAGGCGAAGCTTTTGTCGCCTTTCCTCAGCCGCTACGGGATGGACAGAGACGGAGCACCCAAGCTTTTGCGAGAAATGAACATGGGCGACACTTTCGACTGCGCACTTTTGGCGAATCGACATTTCCGAATCAGAGACAAGCAGAAAGCCATTCCTGGATCAGGAAAGGACAAAACAGTTTACCAGACCGGATATCTCGACGATACCCTCACAGTTGTCGCCGAAGCCAATCGCGTTCCAGAAGCACTTATTGCCGCGCATGCGGATCCGGATGGTCATTGCCTGGTTCATGCGATTTCCAGGGCGATTTCAGGAACTCAGCTTTTCTGGCACCCGCTTCGAATGTCTATCAAAGAACACCTGCAGTCAAATCTTCTTCAATACCGCAGATTAATGGTCAATTACGTCGAGGACTCCGAGTGGCCGGTGATCATCGACGAAGCCGATCCTTGTTATTTATCCGGCGGGGCGACTCTTGGATTGAGAAACATCCACGTCTTCGCTCTTGCAAATGTCCTCAGACGGCCTATCATCCTGCTCGATTCGCAAAACGGCATGGGCAGTGTTGGAGACTACTCGGCGATTTTCCTTCCCGTCCTGGCCGGACCGTCCAAATGCAGAGACAAAAGCAACAGGCCTCACCCGCCGATCGCGATCGCATGGGCAAGTCCAGGGCGAAATCACTTCATCCCCATTCTCCCAAAGCATTATTCCAACGACCAACACATCATCCTCCCGATGACAGTTCTACCTCCGGTCTGGCTCGTTTCGCAGGACGACTTGCAAGACTACGTGACCTTCAAATCGACTCCAAGTGGAACAAAGGGAATCCAGCTTGGCGGTGGGATCGAGTTTTCCGACGGTTATTTAGTCAAATTAATCGGCGCCATGAGAAGAGCGTTTTCAGCGGAGGAAAAGGTTCAGACGTTCATGATCACGAAACTCTTCCGCGATGTTTACAGAGAAACCGACTGCACCCCGGCTAATATCACCGCGAACTACAAAAAAGCAATGGGAGAGTCGCGGCTTTTCATCTGTCACAATTGCGGCTCGATCGGCGAAGTGGATTCTTCAGATTTGAAGCCTCTTGGAGACTCGTATGAATTAGTGAAGGAGCAGCAAGGCTACCTCCAAGACAACAAGACTTATCAGTTGCCAAACAACATGACCGGCATCTACGTTGCCGAGCACGATCAGCTTCAGCTCGTCTTCGAAAATAGTCACCCAGAGGTTTTTCTATGTTTTGCTTAGATTTTTTAAAATTTTTATTTCAGTGCCTGTTTTGCGGAACTCCAACAACGAGTGTGAAGCACAAAACGATGAGTCTCCTCGATTTGAAACGAAGAAGTGCTTCGAATGTCCAAAGACCAGCGGGGAAGACTCTGCCGAATTCAGAGAGCATCAACAAGAAGCAAAAAGCCATCGAGGAACAGACCAAATCGTAAGTAACCCTTTCTTCCTTCGAGTCTCACTAAAAATGAAGAGATGTTGCTGGCAAATCCGGCAACTTGCGAATCAAAATCTGTCTCTCCGACGGGCGCAGTGACGTGATGCAGTTTTCTTCAGATGTAAATACTTCAACCTTTCTGTCGCTGATTTCGCAAAAGTTCGACGTTCCAGTCTCCACCCTCGCCCAAATCCGATCGGGCCATCCTCCGAAACTCATGGACAAGACAAAATCCAACTCGCCCGTTGAATTTTCAAACGGCGATCGAGTCCAAGTAACTCTTCGATCATCTCCAGTCTCCAGCCCTGTCCCGACACCTTCTTCTGGAACAAGGTAAAAAACCAACCATTTTGATCCCTTTTCTCAAAAGATTCTAGAATCACGGAGCCTCTCGCTTCCTCAATGTATACAAATTCAATTCCGGAGAGCGTCAAAGACTTTTGGAAAGAAGCCCAGAACAAAGATAAAACCTTCTTCAACGCGCTGCTCGATGATATCGGCACAGGAAAGTTCACTTCGCTATTCAAAGAAAACGGCGGCTACGCACAGCTGACGCGAAATATCAAACGTAAGTTTTCATCAATTTTCATTTTCTAACGCATTCGTTACTTCAGGTGCTCCATTGGAAGAAGGGCAGCATTACAACTTGATGAACTTTCAAGATGTTGTATTCTGCTGGGAAGATGGGGCTTTTAAAGTCTGTCTGGGTCCAGAAAAACACAAAGAAATCAACGACGGATACTTGTATACAGTTACGGCGAATGATTTGAAGAAAAACTGCATGAACTTGTCAAGAATTCCCACCTCAGGTAATGCCCTTCTCCTTTCCTCTTTTATCCTCTATTGCAGACATTGGCCCTGGAATCTCTCGCATCAGCGGCACAGGATCAGCAACCCACGTTATCGATAAGACCGAAGAGCTTGCGCGCCGCCTCGCAAACCGAAAAAACTAAAAACCAAAGATGCTTCGCTCCTTTTATACTCCTTCATTTTAAAGTTTAAAATTGAAAAACCACAATTTATTCTTAAAAAGCTGTATCTCATGTTCACCGAGATTATTGTGTGATGTTCAAACATTTTCGGCAAATACGCGTTTTAGCATGAGACGGTAGAAGATAATGCCATATTCATACAATCGATATTCGTCGGACTCATATGGTTCGAGTAGCTCAAGTTCCTATGGCGTGAAAGACATCCTCGGTGGAAGGACATCTTCGTACGATCCGTCAGCGCACAGGAGTAGACCGTCGTACAGCTTTTCTTCGGATTTGGAGAGGACGAAATCGGAGGACTTTCGCCCAGCGACGAGATATACTGATGGTTTGAGGTAATCAACAACTTTTTATCAGCTTATAAAGCGGCTCTTAGGGACTTGGATAGTCAGCTGAAATCGTTCAAGTTATCTTCGTCCACCCCGTCCTACACATCAACGTCGAGCTCCCACTATCTGCGTCGTCCATCAATGGGCTCAACAGCATCATCGAACCTAGCTTCGTCCGGGCTTCACAACCGATACACCAGTAGCACCAGCGTGACCAGTACTTTACCTAGCCTTTCTCCGTCCAGCGGCACCTACAACAGTTCGAAATATGGAGCATCCTCGAGCTCCTCTTCCTCGCGCTACGGCGTCGGATCTAGTCGGACAAGTTTAATTCCAGTCAGTGGACAAGCGTCCGGGAGGTCTCGTACTACTTCTGGGACTCATACTACCTCATCTATTCGAACAATTACCGGTAAGAACCAATTTCATCCGATTCAAAACCATTTTGGAGTTTTCTGAAAAAATACACACATATATGGTATCTATAGAAATATACAGATTTCTGAATGATTCAAATAAGAAACTTGCGGATGTTAGCGTTTCAGAGCATGCGCCAAAAATTCCTCTTTTATCGATATTGCTGCTATCGAAAATGAGTGAATTGACAACTTTTCAAATTTAGAATCCTTTGGTCTTTTTTATACATTTTTTTTAAATTTCCGAATTGCCCAAATTTTGAACTGAAAATATGGTTCAAGGCGACCTGACGGAGCGAGATTCTCTTTCAAAGAGAAAGCGCGGCGGCTTGAAGAACATTGGAAACTCGTGCTATTTAAATTCTGTACTTCAATGTCTTTTACATTGTGCTCCTATGCAGGTTAGTTTAAACTAACGCTTAGAACGCATCAAATCAACCTCTTCTTTAGTCGTACTTAACAAAAGGCGGCTACGAAAGCGAAATCAATTCAAGATCAAAGACTTCGGGAAAAGTAGCAAAATACGCAGCCCAGTTATTCGAGGATCTTCTCTCTGGGAGCACTGGCAATCCGACGCTGGTAAAAGGAGCTGTCAGCAAAGCTAGTGGCCTCTTTCGAGGCACAGCTCAGGAAGACGCGCAAGAGTTTTTGCGCTGGTTCCTAGAAGGTAAAAATACTTAAAAGAATGACTTTCCGTAACAATTTTCCAAGCGCTTCATGATGATGTCTGCAGAATCGTATCCAAGCCTAGAATAACTCAAGAAGCAAAAACCGCATCCGAAGCTTGGCGCTTCTACAAATCGAGGGAGGATTCAAGCATTGTTGATATGTGTGTTGGACAGTTAAAGAGCTCTCTGACCTGTTCCGTCTGCTCCTACGTCTCTGAGGTAAGAAATTTACCGAGAAAACAAGCCTAAAGCTTTCAGGTTTGGGATCCTTTCTGGGACTTGTCGCTTCCGATTCCTTCCTTGGCAAGAGGCATCGACGACTGTTTGAAAGAGTTTCAACGCGAAGAGGTTTGAAAAAAATTAACTCTTGAATCTACAAAAATAATTTTTAAGATCTTGGACGGATCAGAGCAACCGAAATGCGAAAAGTGCAAGAAACGAAGAAAAATGTCCAAAAAGTTCTCCATCGAAAAATATCCTCAACTGCTAGTCATTCATTTGAAGCGCTTCGGCGACTCTACTGGCTACTCAAGAAGGAAGATTACCACTGATATTCGTTTTCCTGAAATAATGAGCATGGATGGAAACAAATACGAGCTTCAGTCTGTTTGCAACCATTTTGGAAGCAGTAAGTTTATCAAATTTCAACCATCGTTTATGGCTTGAAAATGTCTCAATTTATTTTTAAAATTTGTTTAATAAACAAATTGTTTAAAATGAATCCTAGTCGGTGGCGGCCACTACACAGCTTATGGCAAGACTCAGAGCGGCTGGTTCGACTACAACGACAGTCATGTGAGCTCAACCTCATCGTTCCAGTCCAAAGACGCTTACCTTCTTTTTTACACGCGAACACGATGAGACCCTCGTTTCTTCTTTTTTATATAAATAATTTGAAAAAAAAACTATTTAATCTAACTCATTTTCTTAATTTAAAAACAGCAATGAGCTGTTGAGTTGCATTACACAAAAAAAGCTTTCTCAGCGAAAAAAGACGACTCTGTGTCCAGTTCATTTTTTTATTCTTCAACTTTGTCTTGAATCCCAATTCTAAGCCTTCTTGAAATTTTAAGTTATTCTGTTTGAGCATTTCTGAAAAAATCGATCGTATTATTTCTTCTAATATTCATAAAACAGCGGTTAATTTTTGATCTTTAGAAATGTATACTCTTTTGTCAGGAGCGTATCGGCATTATTTTCAAAAAGATGAATATTGCATCTTGATTTTGGGACTTGACGATGCGGGAAAAACGACGTTTCTTGAGCAAACGAAGACGAAGTTCAGTAAAGGTAAATTACTCCTTTATTTCTTTCCATGACATCAGACATAGAGTACCGAGGAATGCCGTTGAATAAAATAACCACGACGGTCGGCCTAAATATCGGAAAAATCACAACGCAAGGAGTGAAACTGATGTTCTGGGATCTCGGAGGACAGGAAGAGCTCCAAAGTCTTTGGGACAAGTATTTCAGCGACTGTCACGGGGTCATTTTCATCGTTGACTCCGCTGATCCAGATCGACTTTTGGAATCAAAAAGGGCTTTCGACCATGTTCTTAGGTACACCTTTTTGATTGTAAATGGTGATTTATATGACTGTTACATAGCTTTTCTACGCTGGACAGCGCCCCACTTCTGATTCTCGGAAACAAGCAAGATATCTCCGGTTGCCTGCCTATTCTTGAGATCAAACACGCCTTCCACGACTGCTCAAACAGAATCGGCTCGCGAGATTGCATGATTCGCCCCTGCTCAGGTCTGACAGGAGCAGGCGTCACAGAAGGAATCGAGTGGATGGCAAAGTGCGTCAAGCTGAATCCCTTTCGCCCTCCGCGAAGAGATAAACGATGAAAAGCCGACTTAGCCTACTAAATCTACTGTTTCTTTACATTCTGTTATTGTGCAATACTTCCGGTGAATATAAACTGTATATAATCCAAAGTCATAAGCGAACGCGATTTAAGAATGAGTCGATTCATGGGATGCCGATCACTTTTCGCATCCGCCGGCATCGGAATCGGAATTTATCAAACTTCAAAAACATGGTCAGCGCGAAGGAAGAAACGAGCGCAACAAAGGTTTATGGCTTCATTGGAATTCCTGACACCCATTCGTTGGAAACGTTTCTGAGGTGGAAGAATATTCCATTTGAGAGAGTGGAAGTCAATCCGCTCAAAATTGAGAGCATTTTTGCCGATACTGACTGCGGTAAGTTCTCTTTGTTGATTTCAAAGCCAGTTTTATCGGAATTTAAGATGCTAAAACACCCTTTGACATCCCAGTTTTGGAAGAAGACGGGGTCTACATCTCTGGCTCCAGCCTCGCCATATCGATTCTAGAGTCCCAAGAAAACTTCGCGCGAAACAACGAATTTTATTCACTAGAAGAACTGAAGAAACGATTTCCAAAAGTAAAAGTGGCTTGGCAAACCATGGAAAGTGCGCTCAACAAGTTTTTATTCACCCAAGAAAAAGTTATGAACAGATGCTGGACGCTTCATCCCGTTCAGGATAAATTGGACGTTGATATGGATAAAGAGACTCTTCGATTTCATAAAATTACGAAGAGGGCTAACAAAGCGAGGACTTTGGCTGATGAAGAACTAAAGCCTCTGCTGTTGCATACAATGCATCTTGATTATTCTCAAAGGTAAATTTCATGTCCCTACAATTTTCCAAAGATGCATAAGGTAGATTGCATGAAAAAGGCGAAGTATGCAGCTGTCTTGTTTTGTCCAGATGGAAGCTGCAGATTTTATGGTGACGCTCTATTTTTGAGAATAAATAGAGTTTCTAGCAAATATAGGCGCACATGAAAGTCTTCTTTGAAATTCTCCGTTTCAATTTATAAAATGAATCAATAAGCCGTAGAGAAAATCCGTCGATCAAGGTTAAAAAATCTCATCCTGGAAATGAATTACATGTGCAAATACGAGCAAATAAATGTCACACTGATAATATGGGTCAAGAATTTTTGTTGAAAATAAATTCCTAACTGCAAAGTCACCATATGCTTTATCATCGATTTTTAGTTTCCGCAACACTTCAAAATTTTACGAAAACGTCGAAGTCCCGCTTTACTCAAAACATCTCACTCTAGCAAGTTATGCCCACGCCCGCAAAAGCAACTACAAAGACTATTTATCCGGACGCAGGAAGGTAATCGAAAGCGGCGAAAAAGGGGCCGACCACGGAACGCTGATGGGCTTCGAATCTGAAGGCATCTGGAACGAAATCGCTTCGAAAATCGCCGATCTAGGCCCGGGGTGCTTTTCTCTTCGTGCTCTGCTAAGCTTTTTCTTCAAATAATTGAAGCGTGAAGCTGAATTTCTCATCCCTTGAATCAAGCAAAAATCAAATCGAAAAATGTTTATTTCGGCGGAGAAAAGCCCAATTTCGCAGATGTAGAGATCTTTGGACTTTTAAACTTCCTGGACACTTATGAGCCCGAAATGTTTGAGAGAAGATCTGAACACTGGATTTTAATTGACTGGTATCGAGATATGAAGAGTATCGTTTACGGGAATTCTGAAAATTAAAAGTTCTTCCACGATTCTTCAAAAAACGCGACAAAAAGAGCTCTTTTCAGAATGGAAGCAACTTTCGATTTGCTGCCCGATGTTTCGATCGAAGGCACTTGCCCGACTGGCCCCTCGGGCAACTGGGGAAGCAAGGGAGAGTACAGTACTGTCACTGCAATTAATAATATCGACAACTTCGTGAAGCAATGGGAGATTAGCGAGCAATGGCTCCGCTGCACTGGTAAATCAACGCATATCCACTCAAATTTGACTTTATTTTTGAGATTATCTGGGAGAAACCGACGAAGAGTTTTCAACACTGCACACTTACCGAGTTCGATTTTCCATTCCAACGAAAATGAATCCGATTCCACGAGCATCTGCATCCGTTTACTTTTTCATCAGAGTTTCAAAAACAGAACCAGACAAGTAAGACTCAAAAGACTCTTGAAAAGATTTCGCGACTAAATTTGTAGGGGCGGTCCGTTTTGTCGCTCAAAAATTGTCCGTTCATCCTATTTCTCTATTTCCAGCAGATCAGAAGTTAATATGCCCACTCACGAAAACATTGTCGCATTTTTGTAGCATAATTTCTCCTCCCTTCTTTCACTAACGAACTCCTTCAAGCTATCCTGTTGAAGTCGTCTATCAAGTTGAGGGCAATCGTCTCGTCTTCCAGCCTGGCCGTCATGTGTTCCGAGAAAAGTGGCTCCACGACGTCCTCAGATCTAAAAAGACCATGCTCGAGCACGTCGATTTCTAAAAACTCAACATTCCGATATCTTTTCTTTTCTTACCATTAAAATATATTTTTCTTATCCTCTAAAAATGTCAATTTCAGAAAAAATGGATGAAGCGCTAAAAGAGTATCTGACAAAAGTCCTCTCGGAAAGCGTCGTAGAAGTTTGCGATCAACTGGGAGCGATGAAAAATCTTCTCGCTTTCAGCAATTTGGATCGGATGCGAGACGATTTGAAGCAAAACGACAATTTCGCCAAAATCTCCATGCTCGACGCGAATCTCTTACTTTGGGTAAGTTTCATTCGGGTCGAAACCTGTGTGAAAACCTGACCCAGGGTGCTAAAAGAGCGTTAAAATCTGCCGTATAGCGGGTTTTGGAAATGCATTTTTGCCGGTTTGTGAATAATTAATTTTGGTTTCAGATATCAAAGTATGTTCGTTTCGAGAAAAAGCTCCCTGCAGACAATATCGACGATTTGATGGTTCTCCGCGACACCTGGAAGACCGAGCAAGAGCAGGAAAACTTGAAAAAGCAAAAAGAAACCGTCGCCAGATTAATGAAAAACGTCGAAGACCTGGAAACTGCGCTCAGCGAGAAAAGCAAAGAAGCGGAAGAGTTGAAAAGCAAGTTCGAGGAGGCAGAAAAGAAACTCAAAACGCTGGAAGCATCTTCAAAAGAAGAGAAACAATCACTCGAGAAAAAGATAAAAGAAGACGAAATCGCGCTAAAGAATAAAATCTTGGTTTGTTTTTTGCAATCTTTGTTTTTCTAACTTAGCTCTTGCAGGAACTCGAGAAGGAAAATGCCTCGCAAATCGGCGAAACTTACACTTACAAGGAGCGGTTAAAAGAGACGGAGGCCAATAATGCTGATCTTCGAAAGTCGCTCAAGGTTCAAATCTCAAAAATTCTATATAAAATGTAATATGCTTTCTTTCATATCTAGGGTGGCAAAAAATAATGGTTCGAAAAGTCTGGGCTCGGCAACCGGCGAAGAAAGCCCGAGTCAGGTTCTGGAAGATCTCAAAGCGGTCTCGCAAAATTACCTTTTCAATCAACTTTCTTTTAGACCCTGACTCAGGTTTTCTTCGCAGGTTGGGGAGCCAAGTCAGCACCCCTTCGAGAATTTTTCCACCCTAGATGATTTTCGAAAAATGTTTTCAGAGCAAAAAATCACTTTTTAACTGTTAGTGCCATCTTCACCGCCGTCTCAAACCGAGTCGAACGGTATATGTATCGCTTGAAAATTCTAGAGTTTCGGGTACTTCCGGTCAGATTTACGAAATTCTAGTATTCCACTGCCGTTTTTGATACAGAAATGGTACTATGGCATATAGCATGTCAAAATGACCGCTAGAACGTGAGGAGTGCAGGGGTCTCAAAAAATAAGTACTTTTGCAAAGAAAAGTACCTAAAAATAATTATTTTGTGATTTTTTAGCACTAAAAATATCAATTATTAATTTTTTCGGGCAGAAAGCAGATGTATAATCAAGTTTTATCTCTTATAAATAAATCTACAAAGAAAACTACATTTAAATCGAAAATTCCGTCAAATTTGATATTTTTAGTGCTAAAATATCACAAAATAATTTTTTTTAGGTACTTTTCTTTGCAAAAGTACTTATTTTTTGAGACCCCTGCACTCCTCACGTTCTAGCGGTCATTTTGACATGCTATATGCCATAGTACCATTTCTGTATCAAAAACGGCAGTGGAATACTAGAATTTCGTAAATCTGACCGGAAGTACCCGAAACTCTAGAATTTTCAAGCGATACATATACCGTTCGACTCGGTTTGAGACGGCGGTGAAGATGGCACTAACAGTTAAAAAGTGATTTTCTGGCCTGAAAACATTTTTCGAAAATCATCCTAGCAGAAGTCCTTCTTTCATAATTTTTCATCCCTTCTTCAACCCCATTTTTAGAAATTAGGCAAAAACAACCGGACAACAATCAAGCTCAATCGCAGCGCGTTCCCTTAGACGAGAAAAAAAAAAACGAAAAAACATGTATTGCCAGCACTTTCCAGAAAAACTTCCATCCTCCTCTTTACTGCCTTTTTCTCTCTCCCCTGAAAACTGAACTATTGAAAAATATCGGTGGCCACGCAGGTGCACAGCCTTCTCTCAGTGTAATTCATAAAAAATATGAGCACCGAAGGTTCTAACACTATTTCTTAAGAATTTGTGATTGATGAGATGAGTCGACGAGTGACAGTGTCGACGACATCTAGTTTCAAGGTTCTGCCTGAGGCATCGGAACAACCGGTTGTAAGTTCCATTCAGTAGTTCGTTTTGTAGTCCACCAATTTGCTTATTACAATTTGCTTATGGTATTTATAAAATCATTGATTGCCAAAACTTAGTCGCGGAAATTGCCAAATCCTCGAAAGGAAGGAACAGCTGATTTCGGCCACTTTCGCGGGGCAGATGATCCCACTTTCCACCAGATTGAAGTCAAGCGAATAATCTCAGCACCGCCAATCTCGATCTCGGCTAAATCAAAATCGCATGAGTCGAGCAATTCTACTAATCACGCAACTAACATTCAAATATCAAGAGTAATTACTTGAGTCTCACTCTTTACCTTATTTTAATCCTTCAAATTAGTCACGTGACTTGCGAGGAGATATCTGCCTCGAAGAACGAATGTCGAGAATAGACTCTTTTGCGGACAGACTTTTGAGCATGGCGGAAGGTCTTCACGACGATATGACCGCGCAAAATGAGGTACAGTACTTCCCATCTTTCCCCCTTGAAACTGACTGTACAACAGATCGACGAGCTGAATGAAAACTTAAACGGACCAGCGAGGCCGAGAATAATCAATCAGGGAAAACGGGAAATGCGGAAAAACAAACGGGTAAGTCTCATTTATTTTTTTTTCTTTTGGAGATTCCTCCATGATTTCAGATCATGGCAGAAAACAAGGAACTACGGCATGCGCTCGCTGAGCATCAAACAGTGCTAGAAATGGTCATGGATAAATTCCGCAAAGTCTCGACTCACGCAGCTAAACTGGAGCGGGAGCGATCCCACCTCGCTCCTGCGAATAAAACTTATGAACTAAGAGTAAGTCAACTTCCCTTTGAACCGACTAATTTGCTCATCATTTTTCCTAGAAGGAAAACCAAAAGCTGGCGGATAGAGTTGGAGACATGATCACAATTATGACGATGGCGGCGAGCAAGTATCCCACAGACAACGACTCGTATCTTCAAGCTAAAACGAAGTTGAAGCAACTTAGAGATGAAAATCAGGGTCTTCGGTAAAACTACCTCTTTCAACTTTTTTTTCAATAAAATTTTAGCTCCTTGTTAGCTCTTTCTCAGCGAAATGGATCGCATAAGCTTGATATGCTGAGTCCTGTTGAAAAAACCGACCCTTTGCCCACCAAAATCGCTGTTTCTGATGAATCTGACGATGAATCGGCAGAAACTAGCAGCACAGCTTCCAATGACACCGTCCTTTCGAACGATGGCTCTGAGAAATGCAGTGACGAATCCGATCCTGTCGTCGACGGACCCCCGTTCCATGATTTCATCGAAGCAATGGTCAAAAATGCCATTGATTCTCGACAAAAAGAGCTAGCAGAGGAGAATAAGCGGTCGGAAAATGAAGAATCGTTTTTAGAGATTGAGGTAGACTCATTTTATTTTCAACTGATAATCATCATTTTCAGTCGGTTCAAAAAGACGAAGACACGATAAGTTTGTCGTCCAATGCAAGCACGATCGTCGAAAACGGCTTTGATCCGATTGAAAACGAAGAAATCGAGGGAACAGAAGAGGATAAAGAGGAAATCAACGAAGACCTCTCGAATGAAGCTTTCCAGGCTGAAATCGATCAA
Source organism: Oikopleura dioica (assembly GCF_907165135.1). Lineage (NCBI taxonomy): Eukaryota > Metazoa > Chordata > Appendicularia > Copelata > Oikopleuridae > Oikopleura > Oikopleura dioica. The sequence goes on along the minus strand of NC_137293.1, from coordinate 16,941,398 downwards.
CTGCTCGAAGTCATCAAAACGGAGGAAGGGAAGATTGATAGATCCGCGAGTCCAATTTGCGCTGACGATGATGTTTCCCCAGGTACTAATTACATTTGAAATGGGACGAGTTGATTTGAGCCCTGTTTTTCAGATAATAGCGAGCCAGAAGAAGCCACCGCAAATCCGCAAATTCCTGCTTCAGAGACCTAAAAACAGCTGCTTCCGTCTAGCTTCATTCAAGTTCATTCCCTCGTCCAAATTCAAGAGGCTATCAACCACTGATCACACAAATCTCATCTTCGCTAGTAAACTCTTCTTTTTTTCTTATTCATTCATCCAAAAAAGAAAAAAGACTAAAATTCTTATCATGTACCTCAGCCTTCATCAATGTATCAATTAAATTAAATTTAATTATATTTATCAAATATAAAAAAACAGAATTTCGCATTTTTTTATTTTCCAAAAAAAAAAATTGCTAAATAACAAATATAACAAGTAATTACTTTAATTATTGTCACTTTATTAGACTTATCCCCAACAGTTCAATTGTTTTTTTATCAACATCTTTTATCCGTTTACATGAAAAAAATTGCAACACAATCAATGTCTTCGTACAAAAAAACAGCTCATTCAATATTATTTTTTATTCTAGTGTATTTTTTCCGATGCAAAAAAGTTTTTGTTAATAAAAACATGATTTCAAAAAGTTTTTACTGAAAATATCGATTTAACTAAAAAGATATTTCACTTGTTGTTTCATGAAAAAGCAGAAAATGAATCACACTTGTGACCCCCCCATCAAGATGAAAAAAGTCAAAATTTTCAAAATTTTTTTGCTTTTTTGGGTAGTTTTGACCACGAGGAACAACTTTTATTCAGAAAATTTTTTTGATCTTATAGAAAATTTTGGCAGAAATTGACTTCAAAAATTGAAAATTAACTTTTTACATTTCATAAAAATCTTTAGTTCGCTATTTTTTAATGGTAATTAAGGGTTTACCAACCATAAAAACTATTTCTATCATAAACACGAGTATAAAAACGTAATTCAGGGCAATTTAGGCAATGATTACTGAAAATGTAAATCTTGAAATTCGACTAAGATTCGACTTATAAAATTTTAAAGGGGCTGTCCTCCTTAAGTTTGTAGACAAAAAACTCTCAAAAAGCAAACGGTCGTAGCTTAGGGCCTTAACTTTACCATGAAAAAAAAATTAAGGGCATACCCCAACGAAAACCCCGAAAAAAACGTTCACTAAGCAACTTTACCTTTAACGGCCTGTATACCCTTAAATTTGGCGTCGAGAGATCATCTTAAGGGGAACGGTTGCAGTAGAGGGTTCGATCTAAAGGATCCAATAAAAATTAAGGGTCTAGCTAAGATAGTTTTGGAGAAAAACTTTCACTAAGATGCCCTATTTTCGCGATTCTTGATGGGGGGGTCCTTAAGGCAGAATTTTCAAATTTCAAGAATGCGCGAAAAGCATCAAAACAAAAAGATCCCGCTCAGCTGGCAATATGTTGTTTTGGTTTTGGACGTTTTCTTTCCTGAGAAGTTGCCGTATTTAATTTCACCATCGTGACAGTAAAAATTTTACCGACAACAACTCCCGGACCGATAAATCCCCAAATCGTAAATCCAATCGGAGTAAACAAAGGATCCTTTTCAAAGGTCTGTGGCGATATCTGAGCGATTCTTGAAGAGAAGAAAAGAGCGCTTGCAAGTTCCTTTTGGCGCAAAATTTTTTACTGCCGCATAATAAAGTTAGAATTTATTCAGCGAGACGCTGACCCGCTAATTTTGTAGAATGGCAGATGTGAGCGATGAGAAAACTGAAAATAGAGATAAGGAAGAGAAGAGCGAAGAAGTTAAAAAAGAAATAGAGGAAGAAATAAAGGAAGAAACGGATATTAACGGCGTTCCAATTCCGATTCCAAGAAATTGCTCGAAAAAAGATTACAAAAATTTGGTAAAACAGAAAAAGTCGCGGCAGTGGACGGATGGAGGAAACGGATCTTTGAAGGATAAGGAGACTCTTATTGATGGACCAAAGGTAGTTTTCGCGATTCAATGACTCTGATCATCATTCTTTGCAGAAAAAAATCGCGATTCTCCTATCATACTGTGGCAAAAACTACCACGGCCTTCAACACAACCCTGGAGACGACAAGGTCGATACGATTGAAAAACGAGTTTTCCAGGCCCTTGTCGCTGCAAAGGTTGTCTACTCTAATGTTATTACAGATAGGAAGAAATGTGCATATCAATCCTGCAGCAGAACTGATAAGGTAATCATTTAGACTTGCTAAAGAAATAGAGTCTGACTCAGGGTTTGAAACGATTTAAATGACAAGCTGAGTAGCGGCTTTAAGAACGAAGCTGCTTTGCGGCTTCGCCAGATCTTTCAAATAGGCTGGAGTGATTCTAGATCTCTCAGGCCCTTACCCAGGTTTTCTGCACAGGCTGTCAAGCCCAGCTGCAGTAAGGTTGATTTCCCGCTGAATTAAACAAAATAATGCGCGGTATTATTTTAACTGGACGCGTTCGTAAATCGGATTACGCCAGAATCACCGTGACTGAGAAAGAAGAAGCGCCAAAGCCCGGCCCAGGGGAAAATCACAGAGACACAAATTCCACTTCTTTCTCCATCTCAGATTTCAACTCTATTTAGGGCGTCTCGGCGATCGGGAATGTTGCTTCGTTGAAGTGTAAAATTCCGAAAAATCTGTGCGAATTGGTCAATAAACACCTGCCAGACGATATTCGACTCACTGGCTTTGAACTGGTCACCAAAGGAAAGTTGCAAATTTTCAGAAGAATCATCATTTTTCTCCATTTTCAATTTTTCCAACTAAAAAACAGGCTTTTGCGCAAAGAAGCGATGTACTCACAGAACCTACAGCTACTACTGCCCAACAATCTGCTTCGGGAGCAAAGAAGACTGGGATCGACCAAGTTCATTTAGAATAAAAAACGAGAAACTTGAATGCGTCAAAAGCCTACTTGAAAAGTACACCGGCACGAAATCTTATCACAACTTCACGTCAGGAAAGCGTCAAGGTCTGATTTTATCGATTAACTTCTGAGCTGACCTTTTTTTTTCGAAGGAGATGAGTCGGCAAAGAGACACATTCTCGACTTCCGGATTCAAGGAGAGCCTTTTATCTGCAATGATTGGGAATATGTGGAGCTGAGGGTTGTTGGACAGAGTTTTATGATCCACCAGATTAGAAAAATGGTTGGATTAGTTATTGCCAGAGCCGGGGATCACTGGTAAGTTCATTATCAGCATTCGCCGCATTCCGGAAATGCCACAATCGTTTTTGAAATCAAGGAAGAGAACCTCTTGAAATTTATTTTGAGAAAATTTCCCGTTTTATCAAATTTTAAAGCCGAGATAAGCGGTTATGTCGTTGTCCCTTGTTGAAATTCTAGCACCAGCAGAGAGGGATGTACGAATGGCTTTGCGATGGTGCCCCGGGCAAGAGTTCTCGCACGGCGCTTATGTTGGGTTATGCGGCCGCCGAAAACGTGGCATTTTAATAAATATCAAAGACATTCGATTCCCTAATTCAATCTTTCAAGATTTTTTAGCCAGGATGATCATTGGGAGAGAGCGTTCAAGAGACCCTTTGAAGACGTCCCCAAGGCGCCGGGAAATGGACTAGTGCTGCGGCAAGTGCACTACGATGTGTACAACAAGGATTACGGGACGGACAACCGCAAGACGCTAGAATGGAGCGATAAGCAAAGTGACATGGATAATTTTGCAAAGGAAAATATTCTCCCGGTCATTTTCAAGATGGACACAGGTGAGATTGAACTTTTAATTGGAATGGAAAACAATTAGCCGGACTTGATTTTGAGCCTTCTCAAGTAGGAAAAAGATGTATGTCTACTCTTCTATCAATACTTAAAAATGAATTTCAGAGGAAGAAAGCATGGTGGAGTGGCTGAAAACGCTGGAAGTTCATGACTTTACCGGCGTTAGAGCAGAAAAACAATGGGAAAAGCAGGAATTTGAGCGCAAAGAAGCCCTCAAGCGACCGTCGAAAGAAGAGGCAGACTCGCATTTACCCAAAATAGCAAAATCTGAAGTTGAGCCTGTTCAAACTTCAACACCAAAAAATTAAGTCCAAAGACAATTCAATGACCGAACTTTCTAAAATGATATTTTTTAATTCTTGAGGGATAAAGGAGATTTTGCTTGTTTATTGAAGGATTTCGTTGTTTAGATGAGTCGAATGAGTAGTTGGTTGTCAAAACAAAGCGGTAATTATAACTATTGTCAGTAGTGGAAATATAATCGTTAATTTTATCTTTTTTTTATTATCTGTCCAGATGTTCAAAAGAGACGGGGAAACGACTAATCGTTTATTCTTTAGAATGAAAAGTTAGATAGCTGGTGAAATCGTAAACATCCGAAAATGAATAACACAACTGTAGCGGGACTTATCTCCCTCCTGATAATATGCGGCTTGTTGGCTTTCCAATTCGTCGAGTTCGAAGCTGTCGAAAATTCAGAGTCTTCGGCGTTATCCGACACTATTTATCCTAAATTGCTTGAAGAAATTCAGGCGATTAAAGCGGACTTGCTTGAGCTCAGCGAAAAGTCTCTGGAGGCGAATCCAGAGGCTCTTACTAAAGATGATCTTACAGGAGAGGGTCAGAATTAGAAGTCTCCCGCCCCTAAATTCCTATTTTCCAACCATTTCGAGACCCGTTGAAAAGATGCAATCCACGCTGAGCTAGAAGAGTTCCAAAACAACCTGCCTGACTCTGAGCAAAAAGAAGTCGAAAGGATCGTCGAAGTCGAAAAGATCAAATACGTGAACCAATACATTTCCTCCAACGACACCTCCCCCCAGCGATGGTGGAAAAAGCTCCCTCTTGAAGAGCAAATCGGCGAATTCGGCAAAGACTCTTGCGCGAAAAAAGAAACAGTTTACTTTTTAAAAACGTCGAAAACTGGCGGAACCACATTTGCAAACATTCTGATGCGTTTCGGCTTTGCTCGAGAAGGACACAACTTTTTGATGGGAGAGAGTAACAATGGTGCTATGGTGAGTTTTTTCGCAAAAGTTGTGTTAACGAAGTTTAGTTTTTCTTAAATGGTTACCTTCCCTTCAACGAGAATCTTTGCTTCCTGGGTCGAGATATTCCAAATCGTCCGCTCTTTGACATTTCTTATGTTCATATGAGGTTTGTATCCCTAGATTCGGCAAAACGTAGAGATAGTTACTGGCTATTTCCCTGGAGGCTTCGCTCGGCAATAAGTGCAGTAAACCTGAGTCAGAGTGTATTCAAGCTTTTTCATACCCTGACTCAGGTTTTCTGCACAGGCTGCCAAGTCCAGCCGGGAGGGAAGCAGTCTTTGATTAGCTAAAGGGGCCTCAATAACCCTATTTAACCTCCTACTTTGACATTTTTGCCACCCCAGATAAAAAAAAAACACATCTTGAATGTATTTTCAGGTACAATCGAACAGCAGTAGATCGAGTCATGAAAAAGACGTCTTCAAAGTCAGTATTCTCCGAGATCCTTTAGCAAACTTCATGTCTTCTTGGAAGTACTACAACGGTCTTACTAAAGAAATGCGCGTCAAAATCCGAGCTGACATGAAAGGTGAGTTTCTCAGCTATCATTATATTCAAAAAACACCTTTTAGAGGAAGATAGGGGCGCAGATGACAACAAAAACGCCAATTTCTACGGCGAAATGGACCAGTTCTTGACAAAGCCTTGGGAGTATTTGGAATCGTTCCACTACGCTCATTCCGCTTACTTGTTCGTCGTCAATCCGCAGTTCTTGTTCTTTGGCTACCCGTCTTACTTGCTCAGCATGCCTTATCAAAGAGGCTTCCAGCTGGTCGATGCGTGGATTCATGAGATTGAGCAAGATTTCGATCACATGATCATTCTCGAAGATCTAGACAGGTCCTTGGCGGTCCTTATGTTGAAGTTATGCTGGTCTGTTGAGGACGTTATGCATCTAAAAGTAAGATTCATCATTGAATAGTTCTTACCAAATTCTAGCTAAACGGAATGACGCCAGATGGACGATCCATCAGTTTAGACTCCCAGAAACGATTGAGAACTTTCAACTGGGCAGATTATCGCCTCTACGATTATTTCCAGAGAAAGCTCGATCGAGAAGGTGGGCGTGAACGCTTTATGCTGTTACGTAACAAAGAATTTTCAGTGAGAAAAATTGGCGAAGAAAAAGTAAATGCCATCGTTGACCGAATTACTCACGCAGCTCAAGTAATAATGGAAGAATGTTTGAAGCCAGACATGTCGACTGGTTGGATCACTTCGCCGATTCTGAAGCCAGAGAAAGCCAGAAATCAGACTTGCTACTTCATGACTAAAGGTAGATCCAGAATTCAATTGGGTTAGATTATTACTGTAAATAAGACATCACTGGGTGGATCGAAGCTGATCAAATTGAACGCTGGAAGCACGAGTACCCCGACTGGCGAAAGCCCGAAAAGGACCAGAAAAAGAGCGACAAAATTAAGGGCAAAGAGCTGCCCAATTTCTGCGGCCCTAATGACAGTAAGCTCTTCATACTAACGACGATTGTTGAACTTATTTTAAATTAGATTTTGCGGAATGGATTTTGAAAAAAGACGTCGACTTCAGAGCGTTTTTGGACTGGAAAACAAACGAGCACGACTACCGAAACTACGTTCCAGCTTATTTAGACAACTTTAAGCAGCCACTGAATCCAAAAGTGGATGGCTTGACCAACAGAATATTTAATTAAATGCTGTTGCTTATTTAATGACGAAATACTCTATTTGTATTTTGATAAGTGCCAAAAACACACACCCTTTGGCCTTATCAGCCCTTCTATGACCGTAGAAGTCATATGTCCTGAAAAAAAATTAATTTCTGTAATGCACATCTTGTCTCAGACTCTGCTATATAAATCTGTATGAATATCGTTTTCTCTTCATATGCTATTTCTCGCAAGCCTTTCTTATTCTCTTTTATTTATATGAAGAAAGATCAGGATAATGCTTCTTCCAAAACAAGCCTTTATTTTACAAAAAGAAATCAAATTCGTAAAGAAAAACTCCCTCAGTTAGTGCTATTTCAACCTTATTTTCCTTATTCATTTATAATAATTTATCATCCAAAGAGAATTCTTTCCACTCATTCTTCATATACCCAATTGTTGTGCAGATGCACATGGTGCAGTCTACCCACAAAGAGCCGTACAACTTTTCTCCCCTAACTCTCGAAGCGACGAAAAATAGCGACAAAATTTGCGCGACAATCCCGAGCCAGTAAAAAAGCTTATTTTCAGGCGAAAAGCCGCCCACGCAAATCTTGTCGTAATTTATTCCTCCCTTCATTTTTGCCCCTTCCAGACATTACAATATTTTTGACCTTGATTCTAGGCTTGAATCTCATCAGCTGACCTTATTTCTTATCCTTCTTTTCCTTTCGAAACCGTTCAATTTAACTAACAATCCATAGAGAAATCTTCTTTCATGGACTAATAAACCGCGTAGATTCCAATACCACTCATTCCACTCCCTTTTCAGTATGCTGCGAAACGTTTTCCGAGTTGCAACCAAAGCTGCTGTCCCAGCCCGTCGACTGGGCGGCATCCCCGTCGACGACGTCCTCTTCGGTCTGACTGACGATCAAATCGAGCTGCGAAACATGTGCCGAAACTTCTTCGAGGCCGAGCTCGAGCCGCACGCCGACGAAGCTGACCGCACCGACGTTTTTAAGGATTTCCGAAAGTTCTGGCTCCAGTGCGGTGAAATGGGCCTCCACGGCATCACCGCTCCCGAGCAGTACGGAGGTACTGACATGGGCTACTTTGCGCATACTCTTGTCATGGAGGAAATGAGTCGAATCGCTGGAGGTATTGCTCTGTCCTACGGTGCGCACTCGAACTTGTGCATCAACCAAATCGTCAGAAATGGAAACGAAGCGCAGAAAGAGAAGTATCTGCCTAAACTGATCTCTGGTGAGCACATCGGAGCCCTTGCCATGTCTGAAAGCGGCTCCGGATCGGACGTCATGTCGATGAAGATCCGAGCGGATAAGAAAGGCGATCACTGGATCTTGAACGGCACGAAAATGTGGATCACCAACGGCCCAATGGCGGATACCATGATCATCTACGCCCGAACCGACCAGGATGCCAAGCCTGCTCATGGCATCACCGCTTTCATCGTCGACGGAAACGCGGAAGGATTCCACTGCGCCCAGCGTCTTGACAAACTCGGCATGCGGGGAAGGTAAGAAAGCGTTTTTTCAGTCTCTTTTGACTCAATTTTCAGCCCTACTGGCGAACTCGTTTTTGAAAACGTCGCAGTTCACGAAGACAACATCCTCGGCGGCATCGGCCAAGGTGCTTATGTCCTGATGTCTGGCTTGAATCTCGAACGATTGGTCCTTTCCGGTGGCCCCGTTGGTCTCATGCAGGCGGCCTGCGACGTTGCCATCCCATATGCTCACGAGCGAAAGCAGTTTGGCCAGCCGATCGCCAAGTTCCAGCTTCTTCAGGGAAAGATTGCTGATATGTACACTACTTTGAGCGCTTCTCGGTAAGAAAAACTGAGGAAAATAGCTTCCACCAGCTGCTTTTTAGATCGTACCTGTACCAAGTCGCCCGAGCAGCTGATCAAGGCCACTTCAACAATGCCGATTGTGCCGGCATCATTCTCTACACGGCTGAAAAAGCTACCCAAGTCTGCCTCGACGCTATTCAAATCCTCGGAGGTATCCATTGCCCAGATCGACTCGCCCTTATACCAATTTAGGAAATGGCTACATTAACGATTATCCAACTGGTCGATTCCTCCGAGACGCTAAACTTTACGAGATCGGTGCCGGAACTTCTGAAGTTCGAAGATTAATCATCGGTCGACACTTCAATGACATGTACCGATAAATACGCGTTCGAATGTACTCCATGTGTTCCTCTCGTTCAACCCTTATTTATGTACTATTTAATTGACCCGCTTGCCATACCATCATTAATGATATTATACAAAAGACAGTGTCCGCTTGTTCTAAAAGAATAAAACCTGTTTCAATAAAGATAGAATACCAGAAGAATAACTGTTTCTTGTCCAGATATGGCTGAGTTATGATCTAGGTTCAACAAATCGAAATCCGATGCCCGGAAAACCCGATATCGGATCGGATATTTATCGGGTTTTGTCGGGGTTTTTCACCCTACAAAACCCGATCCTGAAAATTTCAAAACCCGACGTAGGATCGGGTTTTTGTCGGATTTTGTCGGAATTTCGTCGGGTTTTTCTTGCCTTTTCAGCCAATCACAGTCGGTCTGAAAAGCCTCCCTTGCCCTTTTTTACTCAAAATGCACTCGAAATAGATGAGAACTGCCTCCGAAACCGGTAAAAGGTAGAGAACGAGCTCTAGAGGACATTCACATCAATCTTACCAAAGATAATCTTCTGGCAAGAGAATGAAATTCGGCGATGTCCCTGGCAATCGGCGATCCATTTCGAGGACAGAATTTCAGAGACCGCCTGAGCTTGAAGGCTTTAGTAGAACAGTCTTTTAGGTTGACTCCCACTATTTTCAAGCCCATGGCATATTTGACCGTATTAGACCAGGCGTTTTTATTGTATAAGGAGATGTACAATGGGAAAATGTACAAAAATCTAAATATTATTAGAAATGATACTCGAAAATTGTCGTTGACCAAAGAAAAACCGCCCAAGACAAGTTTTTGACCTTCTTTTGACTTGATTTTTTAAATTTTTGCTCGTTGGAAACCCGACAAAAATCCGACAAAAAACCCGATAAAAACCCGATTTCGGCCCCGACAAAAACCCGATAAAATCCAACAAAACCCGATCCAACAAAACCCGATCTCCTAAAAAACCCGATAAAACCCGATCTTGGTTTCGGGCGATTTTGTTGAACCTAGGTTATGATTCCGGATGATTTATATGAAAATCTCGAGAAGCTCTTTCCGAAATGCTTTATCGATATCCAGCTAGGAGGATTATTCGCAAATCGCCGCCATAAACAGTAAGATAAAACGACTCTCGCCTCGTTTATATATTGATAATCAGTGTTGTCATCGATGTCGATTGCTGCCTCAGCCGCTTGTATGGCTCGAAATTCGTGGACTGGTCATGTGGTGGGCAATGGAACGAGATGGTTGTACATTTGTCGCTGATTAGAGCCGTCGCCAATCAGAAAAATATCGAATTCGTCTTCTTTTTTGACGGAACTGCTGATGTAAGATCTGCAAGATACGAAAGAGTTTTCAAATTGCCATTTCAGATTTCGCGCTACTACGATTGGAATGCAGTAAACAAGCGAGTAAATGACAACGTAAGCCGGATCTGGAACCACATTCAACGGAAGGGAACTCCGCCCCCCAGAGCTTGGTTTATCCATCCTCCTACTCTGCAACAGTCCTTGAAAGGTTAAGCAAGCTGTTATTCTTGAAATTTAATCAAAAATTCAGGGGCTCTGAGGCTTTACGGCTTCCAAACTTATACCTCAAGTGTTAACCATCGCAATGAAATGCTCGAATATCTATTAACCCATCCGCATTCTGCTTTTGTGACCAGCGACAAAGTAAGAGCAAGAATCTGAAGCTCGCTTTTAACACCTTCTTTTCAGTATTACATATTCAATCCGAAATTACCTAACTCAATCAAATTGCTATCAGCATCCAACTTTCGCCTCGACTGCGAATCAACGAGCATCAGGTGCTCTAGAATCGACCTGGCTGAACTGAGCACCCAACTTCAACTTTCGTCAGCGCAGAAATATGCGCTTCTGGCGCTCTCTGGCAACCATATTCTCCCGAGGCATGAAATCATGACCATCGTTGATCCAGAATATCTACAGGTTAATAGAACGCTCATCTGATTTTAAACTGACTGTAATTGGCAGAAGCACCAAGACTGGACGGCCTCCCAGATGTACATAAGCGGCCTGTTGAATTTTGTAAAGAAGCACGACGAAACGAACGTCTGTAATTCCATAATTGCCAAAATAGCCGAGTTCTGGACTCACTCCGACCACAAATCCAAATCGGAGAAATTCCGATCTGCCTTCGACTTCTTCAGCTGCGCCAATCTCCAAGTGACGAAGCCAGCGAGCAAGAAGGACGCCCACAAAGCCGGAGCAGCCCCAAAGGTCGAAGTGAAAAGCGAAAAAGCGGAGAAAATCCGCCTCGTTTCCGACATTTTCCAAACGAAGCCCGAGTGGAGCGCGAAACTACCTCCGCCAAAGAAAAACATTCTCAAAATTGCTCAAGAGCTTCATACTTCTGGACAGCTCCACCCCTGGATCTATGTAATCATAGCGCCTGCTTTCCTTCCTAACTACTTTTTCTAGCCTTTACTGTCAAATGGAGAGGTCTTCTTTACCGGCGCACTGGAGGATCTCGTCCACAGGAAATATCTAGTGCGCTCGCTAGAAGTAACAAAGCCTCTACGACAGATTCTTTACGGAATCCTCTTCTCGATATCTTCTTCAATACAGAAGGAATACAGAAAGAAGAGAAAGATGGACCCCATTCTCATTCGGTAAGCCACCGCCTCCTTCTATCATTCTAGCCTTTTCTAGGGAGTGGCATCCAAACAATCGAGTACCGAAACTGGTGCGAGCCCTTCCGATCGAAACATGGAAAACGCCGGATTTAAAAGTGTTGTGGCTTTCGCGGCGGCCGACAGACTACAATCGCCGAGTCCGAGCGCTCATTTCCACATTTCTCAGCGATACTCCCTTTTTCGCCGAGCTCCAGCCAAACCTAGTAATTCCATTGATCGTTTTACGATACTTGAATCAGCAGCCAGGAAGTCTTTTACGACTGATGGACATTAATGTCTTCCTGTCTGTTATCTTGTCGCCAAATCTACGTAATGTTGGTGAGTAGAACTGAAAATGGGATCCAAGCTTTTTTGGCAGTTGTTATTCGCTAACTAACAATATTTGTAGCGATGACATCAAAGCTAGACCCCGCTTTGACGGATCGAGGCGTCGCCCTGAGTTCCATGTTTATCCGATGCTGCGAACACGCATCGTTCGCCAACGACATCTGCGGCCAACCACTGCCTCCCGAGTACACTTATCCTTGGAACTTCTTCGACGGGAAGCTCTTTCAGTACAAACTAGCGCTCGCCAGAAGCAGCGACACGAGCTCGCTCCTGAACCTGTGCTACGAAGACCACCGCATCATCCCTTTTTTGGAGACGCTGAGGGCGGCGATTTTGGAACACACGCCTTCCACGCTAATTTCCATATCAAAGTGACATCACACTTGTTCTTTTAGAATTCATAGCCCCAAATCAACCTCGATACCTTATTATCATAAAAAACGGACTTGAGACACAACCCGACAAAAATCTTGCGACAAAATTTGCGTAGGCGTCTATTTGACTGCCCATTGCCCAGTTCGCAAAATACAGACTTCTGGTTAGTTAATAATTTCCAGAAAATATGGCAAATTTTGCGTCGCCGGTGAAAATAATTCGTTGCAACGAATTATTCGTTGCCCTAACGAATAATTCGTTAGGGTTACCGAAAGGCTGTCCTCCCGCTAGGTTCTGACTACAAAAAAAACTGACTACAGGCGCGGCTGAAAGAAAGACAGCATACTCAAAAAGGAGCTTATCTCTGAAATCAGGCGCGGAGCGCATATATACCCTGATTTAAGCAGTTAGGTAGTGATTATGCTAGGTTAGGGTTAGGGTTAGGTTTATGGGTTAGGGTTAGGGTCAGGCTTGAAAACAAAAACAAACGAGTTATTCGTTTTAAAAAACGAATCATTCGTTGGAAACAACGAATCATTCGGTATGTAACGAATTATTCGTTAGGAAAACGAATTAAACAGGTTTGTTGAGTTGAAGGTATTCAAAAACGCTCCACCAATTTGCGTCAGTATAAAAAAAAACCTGTTTTATTCGTTCCAACGAATTATTTTCACCGGTTACCAAATTTTGTGGAATCTAAGTAGCCAATCAGAAGTCTGTATTCGCTGGACCAACCAATAAGCAGCTGAATAAAGGCCTACGCAAATTTTGTCGCAAGCCTTTGTCGCTTTGAGCCTCCAGCCCGAAATATACAACTAAATAAAACTCTGCCAATTCACAGGTGCAATAACTCGAAAAATATAAATTATTCGCATCATCAAAAAATGAATTAAAATACTTATAGCCTATTCGATTTTAATTTTCTACTATTTTCATTAATTCCTCGTTGCCCAGCTCAATCCGTGTTGGTTTAGAAAGAGATTTTAGAAAAAAAAATATATTTTAAAAAATTCACCAAACAAAATACAAGTTTCACCAAAAAAGTTTTCGCTTTAAGAAATTATACTGTTTTTTTTTGTTACCAGACGTTTACCTACTATGAATCTGCCGTTTTTGAAAATTATATATATAATCCCTTTTAAATATTTTCTGCCTGATTTTTTCTTATTTTGACACAATGTAATGTGTATCAAAATTGAGTTTTGACTGTTTTAACGCAAAAAAAATTTCAGATGTTTCCGCGCCGGTTATGATAATTTCGGTTTCGTTGTACAGAGCTTCGGATGGGCTGCCGATTGCTGCTTCGACTGAGTACAGTCAGGATAAAGGTAGGATTATTAGATCTGCAATATAATTTGATCTCAAGCTATTACAGTTGTACAGGAAGCCGAAGTATTTACTAGAACAGCATAGTCGCAATATGTGCCATAAAAGTCAGGGGTGCATAGGCAATGAGAAACAGTTAAAGACTTCGTTCCCCATTTCGAAAGCCTGAGAGTACATGTTCCGCCATTTTGACAAAGATTTTCGGTGCAGGGCGTTTTTTCGCAAAATTCTCCACGAAAGCCGGGAAGACAGGAACATCTAGGTTGTGGCTCATATTTTTCGGTTCTTGGTCGCGCGATATTTCCCATGGTATCCCGTGAAGTTGACCGGATTGACGGTCTTACACAATGTCCAGAATTTTGACATGGTTGACTTCCACAAAGCTTTTCTTTCTTCGAAGCATTTAGTAAATGAGCATAAATGCCAGCTGAAGCTGAAATAATGATCAAAAAGCTTATAAATGCTGCTGCTCTTTTTGGTCTTGTCTTTGTATTTCGCCAGAAGAACGATGGATTTTCTTCTTCGACGTCAAAGTTCTCGTATTTCATTTTACGAGCCTTTTTAAATTGTTAAGCGCTTCTATCTGCAGCTTTTTATTGAGATTAGAGCTATTGAGTCGGAACTATCATGGACTTCTGTATTTATGTAGTTTCGTTATCTGCAATTATTTCCAATGGCAATTATATACAAGCACTTATAGAAAAGTCTTCTCAAAATCGCTTTTTTGATGCCTTCCCCCGAAAAAGTAAAGCATTTCCCAGAAATTAATATGTTCTCTTTTATGTCTTCAAAATTCTTGTCTAGCTTTGATCGACTGTAAGCGACTGACAAAGGGTGTTTCAACCCGATTGCGAGAATTCAAGAACACCTGCACCGCCCACAATCGAGGCTACAACCTCTGCTGGCAAGTCGATGGCGAGATCGCAGTGGTTGTTTTGATCGATTCTAGAACCAGTCAGACGGAGGCCTTTTGTTTTCTCAAGCTCGTCATTGACAGCTTTTCTTCCCATTATGAGCCGAACAAAGTCATCGCCGCCCAGAGGTAGGACTCTCTCTAGAACAGCTCATTATTGTTCCCAAAAGACCATTTGCCTTCATCGATTTTGATGCAGTCGTCGAAAGTCTACGAAGAAAATTCAACAAGGCGGTGCTCCAGTTTTCCAATGAAGAACTCAAGCAGTCCGAGTCGTTTCTTTCGCAAAACAAGCCGCAAATTATTCAGCCGAAAGAAATCAAACTCGAAATGGGCAAAAAACGGGGCACTGAACTTCTTCAATCAAAATTTCAACAGTCAAGGTAAGCGGAAAAATCATCTGAAAGGGTTGATTCTAGCTTGAATACCTATTCAGAACTGCCTCCAGTTGTATCGTCCGTTTACCGCCGCCAACAGTACATGATGTCTTCGCGATGATTTCAGCCCTTGTTGCTGGAGCGTTGAGCTTCGCCCGTGGACATCAAATAGCGACGCATCAGTGGAAGAGATGGAACTTAGAGCGACACACAGACGCCGAAGAGCATCTCCACATTTTGACCTTCAAAGGCACTCTTGTACTGTGTCTTATTCAGGTATTTCTAGCGCCGGAAGATAGAGAGATGAGTTAAAAACTAGGTGTGGTTGATGATCTTCTGGTTCTCCTACCGCCGTCTCTTTAATTTTTTCATCTTCGTACTTCTGATGCTCTGCTGCGCGATCGAGTTCGACAACCGGCACTGGTCGGCCAACGGAATGTTCATTTTATCTCATATTTATGCTACGGTCAAGATCCACTTCCGCAATTCCGACAAGCGCAAATCAACTTGACCAAACTTTATCACCCAAAATCCGAATGTTTTTACCTATTCATATTAATCTATTTACAAATTATGTCTTCTGTAATGTCTTCCTGCCAATTTCCGTATAAATACTCTTTTCTGTAAACAATTGTAGTTATTACTATCTAAACATCTTCCTACCAAATCAAATGCTGTATCTGACCCTCTTATCAATTTTAGAATGGCAAAAAGGGCAAAAAGGAGGCAAAAAAGGTGGGAAGGGAAAGAAAGGAGCCAAAAAAGAGAAAAAGTGGTCAATCGAGACGAAGAACTCCAAAATGCCATTACAAATGCCCTTCTTTGCAAGCAAAATCTTTCGCTCTGCACGCGCCAGGTAACTTCTTTTTAGCAAGAAGAGCATATACGACGATTTTTACCTTTAGCGCGATGATTACCGAGAAACTTGTCAAAAACTAGCCGCAGAGAACGAAAAGATCTCCAACTCGCTGTATCAGGCCGAAAGGGACACGATTGATATCATTTCGCTGCTGAAGCGCGAGGATATCGCCAAGTTCAAAAATATTCGAGAACTGAATAAACGAATTTCCGAACTCGAGCAAATCGTAAGTTCAGCCAAATGAAGGCCTTCTTTCTTAAATCGGTTTAGACAGAAAAGGAGCGTGAAAAGATCGAGTCGACATACAATGCGAAAACCAAAACGTGGGAAGACCAACTTGCCGAAAAGGAGAAGCAAGTCGAGCTGCTCCAACGCGAATTGCATGCAGTCAAAGAGTTCCGCAAGCAAAAGGCGCAGCTGATGGAGGAAATCAAAGACATGCGCAACGAGCTCGAGGAGCAGCGAACTCTCAACACGAAAAATAAGCAAAAAATGGAGCATAAATTCTTTGTCGAAAAAATGAAAATGGAAAATGAGGTCATAAACGAATTTCTTTTCAGAAAATTTAATAATATTTCAGGCTAGTCAAAAAATTGCACAGTACGCTGAACTTGCTCAAAAAGAAGCCATTGCGGGCCTCGATGAAACCACTAGAAAAGTAAGTCTTTCTCCAAATGGCGAAATATCCGATGGTGATGGGGCCTGGGAAGAAAACCTGAGTCAGGTTCTTCGTTTCTAAAGAAAGCCGCTACGCTGCTTTTCATTTTGCTCTTTCAGACCCTGACTCAGGTTATACCGCGATTGGCAGTCCTGACTGACTGATTTTTGAAAGATGCACATTGACGTTACAATTCTCCATGCTAAAAACATAGGAGATTTGTAACGTAGATTGCGTAGGCGTCACTGGTTTGACGGAACTCTCAAAGAAGAGACACTAGAGTCAAATTTTAATTGGTTGATTAGCTGTTTCACTCGAAAATCAGAATCAGTCAGTCAGAAATGCCAATCGCGGTATATTCAGGTTGCCGAGCCTAGCCCCTTCATAGCGCCTTGAGGTTGCTCTCCTGGGTTTCTACTTGTCTTTCGCCCTTCTAGCTCGATCGTTTAGGTTTTCCGCGACAATGTTTCAATGTCCGAGGTGATGAACTACCACATCGACGAGAACAAGGCACTGCGCGAGCGGAACAAGAAACTCGAGCGAAAAATCAAGACGATCAACCAAGAGCTTGAAATTAGTGATCTAACAGCGCGCGAGAAAGTGGCCGAATACCAGAAAGCCAAGGACCACATTCGCAATCTGATGCACGAGATCAAGACACTTAACAATCAGCTGAAGGAGCAGCAGCGCGAGAATAAGAATGAGCGCGCGCTCGTGCTCCACAAATCTGTCCAACAATCAGCTTCAGATCAGGTGCCGTTCTCTTCCTTGATTTCAAAATCGCTAATTTTATTGATTTAGGCCGATATTGCGAGATTAAGTCTTCAGCTACAGCGAAAAGAGCTAGAATATAGAAGAGTTAAAACGCTCGCTAAGAAAGTTGTGGACGAGCGAGCAGAAATGGAGCGGTTTTTCATCGAGGCCCTGGACGAAGTGGCGGAAAGGATCAAAGACTCAAGACAGAATTATGTCAAATCGACAAAGACTCAGTATCACGCACAAATGGCTGCAGCAGCTACGGGCAGGGTAA
This sequence comes from Oikopleura dioica, assembly GCF_907165135.1. Lineage (NCBI taxonomy): Eukaryota > Metazoa > Chordata > Appendicularia > Copelata > Oikopleuridae > Oikopleura > Oikopleura dioica. The sequence continues at coordinate 16,923,978 of NC_137293.1, read as the reverse complement.
GAGCTTAATTTTGGAATTTTCTGTAGGAATTTTCAATACTCCGTCACGTCATTTAGACGTATAAATTTTTATTAAACAGATTTAAAAACTGAGTTTAGGGAGCAGCGCCGCCGGTGAAAACTTTCTCGAAGGGCGGTTACAACTCGACAAATACAGTTCAAAAAGACATTGCCTATGCTTCGGACTGGAACAACGTGCCTCCAAACACAGACATTTCTGATCTGACGTGGGAGCAGAAGGAGCGAGTAATTCGTCTTCTCTTTGCAAAAATGAACGGAGTCGACAATGAGCAAATCAAGTTGTCCAAGCCGCCTTTGCCTCCTCTCCACTCTCACAGGTAAAACCGCTCTTCAATCACCCCTAACTCGTTCCAGAATGCCGCCAGAAAAAGTGAGAAGCGGGGCAAGCATCAGAAGTGGATCAGGAAAATCAGTTTTGTCCGAAATCGTACTTTTGAAAAGCCAAAACGAGACGCCGCGCGCAACCAATGAACCGCCCCTCGATTCGAGTATTTTCATCACTCAAGAAACTGTGCCTTCTTAACGCCTGCGAAGATTTTTGCGATATTATATATTTTGTACTAATCAATAAAGTTCTATTTTTATATAAAAGAAGCATCTTTTTCGTGATAATTGCAAACTGTAATGATCGATTGAGATAGATGAAAATGACTTTTGCGGAGCAAAATCGGGACCCCAATATTTTGGGCTCATTTTGTAGCGCAGCTTCTGAGGAGTCGAATGGTACAATATTTATGTCTCGAAGCCACGGAAAATCGCCAATTCTAGTGCCTAAAGTACCTGAAAATGTCAGGTCATGTCCCCTGTATCTCCGAAAATTTTCAGAAATATATGGAGATTTTGGTATCGTTGGAAAGCTCAGCTCAAACTGGTTATGAGCACCAGATGCGCAATAGAAAATTCCGAAAAAAATTTGGGCGAAAAGTTTTTGTCTCCGAAAAAAATTTTCCTCAAAATTTTTCTTGCACACCTTGTGCTCATAGCAGTTTGAGCCCGGCTTTCCAACGATACCAAAATCTCCATATATCTCTGAAAATTTTCGGAGATACAGGGGACATGACCATTTTTCAAAGGATGGTCCTTATGACGTCATATGTGATGACTCAGACCCTCAAACGTATACCATTTGACTCCTTAGGAGTTGCTCTTTCTAATGAGCACAAGAAATATGGGGGTAGAATATCGCTCCGCAAAAGTGATTTTCACGTATCATTGACGATTGTGGGTCAGAATTAAATTGTGACGTTATCCAATCTAAAATAATACGATAAACGAGTTAATTCATGAATATTTATAAGTGTTTAAATGTAAAAATCATTTTGTCTTTGATTCCTAAGAAATCCTTATAATAACTTAAAATTTAAATTGTTTATTTATTCAACGAGTTCAAATTTCATCACAAAGTTTTTTAATTCGCCTACGCATAAGAGACTTTTACAATAACCGAGTGCGACTTGGTTTATGAAGAGATAGATTAGGGAGTTCATGATCTGGCTTACAGTCTGCATCTTGCGATAAGATTCTGAATGATTTTAATCATCCTGATAAAATTATTATTTTTCAGAAAGTTGAAGAACGCTTTTATTACGATGAAGGGTGAAACATCGCAAGTCGAACTCAACTCGAACAGCTTCGATAAGAACGCGCCGAGTTCGCTGTGCAAAGCGGTCCTGGAAGGAAACGAAGTCGCTGCCAAGTCTATTTTGCAAAACTCTGTTGCTGCAGTTTTATCCGTCGCTGCAACTGGCGATGCAACTGATGACGCTATTGAGGTATTTGACGTCTTCCAAGCGGCTCTTGATTGCCCGGCCAATCTGCTTGATGCGGATATCATCGAGTGTCTCTCTGCGAAGGTTTTCGGTAGAACCGAAACTGGTAAGTGTTTTTGGAAGATTCGGATATATCTGGTACTGGCAACCTGTGTAGAAAACCTGAGTCAGGGCCTGAAAAAGCTTAAATATAAAGCCGCCTAGCAAGCTTCGCCGCTACCCCGGTTCGCCTAACCCTTTTTCAGGCCATGACTCGGGTTTTCTACACAGGTTGCCAAGCCAAGGAACTACCGTATCTAAATTTAATAAATAGATGTTACCCTTCGTTGCTGCGCGGGAAATTTCCTGATTCAAGCAGTCTTCAACAAATCTGATGTGATCGAGGAGTTAAATATCACCAAGGATCTTATGCATATTTGCTTCTCTATTCTAACAGAAGCGGACGAAACTGACGAAGAAGAAGAAGAGTCTCCTCGATCTCTTTCACTTCGCCTGCTGGATACGATTTCGAACAAGCTTCCGGATACGGAAGTTTCCAGCGTTGTGATGGACTTTGCCACCAGTGCATCGGAAGGTAAAGCCCAAAACTTGCTTCATCTTCAACATTTCTTTTGAATAGGCGAAGCTAGTCAGAAACTTGCAGCTCTTTCTGCTCTTGCTCATGTCTGTGAAGGATGCGCTGGTGCTCTTGGGGATCACACCGAATTCATATCAAAGTTCGCTTGCGATGCCCTTCGAACCGACTCTCCAACCCTTCAGAAAGCAGCTTTTTACGCTCTGGGCCAATTTGCCGAGCAAATGCATGAGCAGATGGCTGATTTCGCCCCGGGAGTTCTTGAATTGGCAATCGGAATGATGGAAAAATCTCCAGAGGATCTCGTGAAGGTACCCTTTATCAGATTGATTAATGACCGATCTCTCTTTTTCTAGCACAACCAACTGGAGAAGGCGTTTTACTGCATTGGCTTTCTCTCCACAGTGGAAGACGAAAGAGTCGAAGATGAAATCGAGAAGCTTCTTCCATCTCTTATGAGCTCGTTGAAACGGTTCATCCAAATGGGCAACTCTCAGGAATGCCAAGCCGCTACTCATGCTGTCATGTGTCTTGCAACTTTCATCGCGGAAATGCCTGACGACGTTATCGCGCCACATCTCGAAGATTCCGTCCAGATGCTCGAATTGCTCTTGCCCGAGACTGCTGCTGGTGTTTCCAAAGACGCCGATGAGAATGCTCTGCAGGCTTCTGCTTTGGACACGATGGCTACTGTCGCTACAGCAGCACAAGAAGCTTTTGTGCCATTCGCCGCGAAGTCGCTTTCTCTAACCAGAGAACTTGTTTTTCATGAAAATGAGTCTGAGATGCGACGTGCGGCTCTGAAACTGGCTTGCGCGACTGTGTGCCTAAAGAACTCCCCTCGTGACCTTCTTGATGCTGTCCCTCGCATTCTCGAGTGCCTAGCTACAACCCTCACATCCACCTCTCTATACTTCAAGGGGCGACATGTTGACATGGCGGGCGTCGATGAAGACAACGAGGACACCTGCGCCCATGCCGATGAAGAGATCGCAGCATTCATCATGGAAAACGACTTGAACTTCTTTTTCCTTGAAGAAAAGTTGTTTGTTATCCACGCTCTCACCCTTATGGCCAAGAAAATTGCGGATCATCTCGCCGCCGCCAGCACCGATCTCTTCGAGAAATGCAAGAACGTCACCGCTTCTTACACCGGCGATATAAGTAAATTCGCATGCGCCGCCATGATCCACATGGGCCATGTCATCCAGAAAACGTCTGGAAACGAAACGCCTCTATTTGATGCTGTTTCCATCGGTATTAAGAAAATTGGAACTGACGCTAAGCACGATTGCGCCCTTCAAATTTTGAATGAAATTCACGAGGTCCTCGATGCTTTCAAGAAACCAATTCATACGAAAGGAATCTTGGAAACTGTTCGAATGGCATTGAAGGGAGAGCTGGCTTGCATGATTGGTAGGTGAACTAGATTTAAGTTAAAACTCACTCTTTTATTTCAGAAGAGGAGAAGAATGAAGATGAAGAAGATGATAATGACGCCAAGCTTGATGGCCAGTTCTTCGACGGAAAGTTCTTCAACGCCGAGGAAATCGAGCAAGATATACTTGATGGCAGTGGTGTTCTCCTCCTTGCAGCTGCAGGAGTTGACCCGCAGGTCATGATCGATAACGGTTTAGCCGACATTTTGCCCGCTGCAATTGAATATTTGCAAAAACCCGACGCCTGCTCAAAAGCCTCAGTAATCCGCATCATTGGGGACTTGTTCCAGAAACTAGGAGCAAAATCTGCCGAAGGCTTCGTCAAGGAGCTGCTGCCAATTTTCATGGGATTCGTCAAATCCGAAGACGAAAACATCCAAAGTAGCATCTTCACCGCGATCGGAAGACTTCTTGCTTCCTCTGGAGAAACTGGCGTTTCTTTGACTCCTGACTTCAAAAAGAGCTTGTCTGAAGAAGAATGGAATAAGATCGAGAATGCGACCTCCTAAGGAGCGAATGAGAACATCAAATAGTTTGATCGACTGTACGTTAAAGCCTTCTTGATATAGTATTATTTAGGCTTTATACTTAGAAAGGTTTTACTGAAAAGAATAAAATGGAACATGATGATCTATTTATATATATAAATTATATTATAATATACTTGTATTTTAATATAAGATATTAGTAAAAATATATATTATATATATACTTTTTCATTATTTCTGTGCTAATTCGAAGCCTTGAACTTCATGAGGCCGGAAACTGGGGTGAGCTTATCAACTATAGACTATAGTCTATAGATCGATTAATTATATGCACTATTTCATATTTTATTAGTAATAATAAGATATCTAGCTTATAAAATTTGTATTTGTAAATCAAAAGAAAAATAGACATTTGGTGACCAATATTTTTTAAATAATTTATCACTGCCTCTTGAATCTTCCTAGCCGTATAATTGCAAGTTCAATAGCTCGTTCTTCTTCAACCTAACTGCCAAATTCTAACCTTATATGAAATAGACTACTTTACGTGAAAATGTCAAATTTTGTGCAATTGTCAATTGTCAATTGTCAATTGACAATTGAACAAAAATGTCTAAAATTTAGACAATTTTTTGGAATCAAGCCAGCTCTGTCAATAATTCCGATTTCTGAAATTTGACGAAAATAACCTCAGCTACAAATATGACTGAAATTTATGACCGACCACGAAAAAATCCTCTCTTTCTAATTATTAAAAAGTAATGCTGAATTCTCAAATTACGTCACAATCGACCTAGTTAACTGAGCCACGAATCCAACGATGTTTCTAAAATGCCGAAAAAATTGATAAACTTGGCCAAGAGCAAGTACCACTTGAAATTTGTGCAACTGTTAGGAGAAATTGACCAAGGACAAGGAGCCGTTATTTCGATTTCGCGACGCCCCGAGCGGAGGGAACATTCGGGATATCACTCTTTGGGATGATCTCAGTGTTACGTAACTCGCGCTAAAAATGGCTTATTTTTCAGAGACATGCGTCGAAGGGCGAATCTCGGAGTGGAGAGTGACATCGTCCGCTCCTGGCCGAATCGCATCAGCTTCAGAACTTACTCAAAGGATGAAATCATCAAGTTATCCGTCAAAGAGATTACCGAGTGCGACTTGGTTTACGAAGATAGAGTTGAAGGGAAAAAGAGCGCACAGCTGAATGGTCTTCATGATCCTGCTTTGGGTCCGTTGAACAGGTACTTCTCTACTAAAAGGGTTAGAAATCAAAACAGTAACCTGTGTGAAAACCGGTGTCAGGGACCCTGACGCAGGGTCATGGAAGATTCTTTTATTAGACCTGTTCTAGGACCCTGACTCAGTTTTTCTTCCCAGGTTGCCAAGCCCCGTGGTCAAAAATCATGAAATTTTTTCATTAACAATTCAGGGGCGATCGTTGCTCAACATGCAACTCCTCGGAAAAGTACTGTCCCGGCCATTGTGGCCATATCAACCTCCCCTCGCCCGTTATCAACCCCGTCTTCTTCACAACTCTAAAAATGCTCCTCGCTGCTTCTTGCCCCGACTGCAGTCATTTTCTCTGCACGGAAAAAGCGCTTTTAACTCTCCAAGCAAAGCTGATCTGCTTGAACGCCGGAAGAATGGACATTTTTACCGAAATCGAGAGGGAGACAAAAAATCACTACGGCGCGGAAAAAGATACTGAGGGGGCGACCGCTGATGAGAATTTATCGCACGGGACGAAGAGCAAGACGCTCGACGAGCTTCAAGAGTTCCTCAAAGTCAAGACCGAATCAATCCAACTTGGAAATGGGAAAGACATGAACCGAGCCTCCGTATTCCACAAGCGAGAAGTCGTCAATGTCTTCATGGACTACTTCAAGCAAAAGATCAAGAAGTGTCCACGCTGTCTTACCGCGAAGCCGACGATGAAATTCGAAAGTGCTGGCGGCGTTACTCGCGTTTACCTGGAACTTCCAAGAAGAAAGGATGAAATCAACCTGGAAGCAGAATCAGAAGGCTCCGACGAGGAAGAGGATGAAATCGACAAAGAAAAGCGAAAGGCGAAGAGCGCGCCGAACACTGACGCGACTCTTCAGCGCGTTCCGACGAACCTACTTTACCGGCAACTGAAAAAACTCTTCGCCACGGAGCGGCAGACATGTGATTTGCTCTTTGACGGAACTGGATTTGAAGCATTTTTCATCGAGACCGTCCTGGTCCCTCCAAACTGCTTCCGAAGGATGAACAAAGCCGGGCAGAAGGTCTTAGCGTCAGATAGGACAGCCATGCTTCAGAAAATCCTCGAATCGAGCAAGAAATTAAACTGGCTCTACGGTCATCGAGTTCGGGAAATGAACATGGAGACGAACGAAACTGACGAAGGCTACGAATCACAAGGAGATAGGATCAAAGTCAAAAGCTTTCTGTCCACTCTTCCCGGCGCGTCGATGGATGAAAAGCAAGAGAACCTGGAAATGAACCTTCAGCAACTTATCAACATCCACATCGATTCAAACATGGAAAAAAGCATTACCACGAAAAATCCGGGAATCAAGCAAAAGCTCGAGAAGAAAAAGGGTCTCTTCCGGCAAAATATTATGGGCAAACGAGTCAACTTCTGCGCACGAACTGTCATTACTCCTGACCCAAACATCGCCACGAACGAATTCGGTGTTTCCGACTTCGTCGCGAAGAAACTAACCTATCCCGAACGCGTCACCCAGTACAACTACAAAGAGCTCCGCCAAGCGGTCATCAATGGTCCAAGAAATCATCCAGGTGCCACTCATATTCTCTGGCCAAATGGATTGAGAGAAACTCTTGATCCAGACGATGAAACGCAGCGAGTCGCCTGCGCTAATCAGTTGCTAACAAGCGAGGAAGACAACGAAGGACTCGGAAGAATGAAGACTGTTTTGAGACATCTTCGCTCCGGCGATGCTATTTTGGCGAATCGACAGCCAACGCTACACAAGGGTTCCATCATGGCTTTCAACGCTCGAGTTATTCCTGGAGAAAAGACCTTCCGTCTGCACTACTCCAACTGCAAACATTTCAACGCCGATTTTGACGGCGACGAAATGAACGTCCACTTCCCTCAGTCAGAAGAAGCCCGAGCGGAAGCGGAAATGCTGATGAACACGAACCACATGTTCAGATCTGCCAAAGATGGATTCCCATTAGCTGGATTAATGCAGGATCACGTGATTGCTGGAGCACTGATGTGCGTACGAGGCTCTTTCTTCGACAAATCCGAGTATCAGAACCTTGTCATCAACTGCCTGGAACGACATCATCCGGGAAAGAAGATCAAATTCCTCCCGCCAGCCATCTTCAAACCAAAAGCCTTGTGGACTGGGAAGCAGATCATCACCACGATAATTCAAAATCTCTGCGGCGGCTCCGGACCAAACTACGTTGGCAACTGCAAAATGAAGGATAGTGTCTACATGAAGGACGGAGAGAAAGAACGCTCGATACCGAACCCGAGCAAGGTCAAAGGTTGCTCGATGAAAGACTCTGAATTCGTGGTCAGACACGGCTACGTTTGCTCCGGATACTTGGACAAGGATCAAATCGGTTCAGCGAAATACTCCATTCTCGCGGCGGTGGAAGAGATCTTCGGAGGACCTACTGTTGGAAAACTCATCACTGCTGTTACTTACTGTCTTTCGCACTATTTGAAGTGCTACAAAGGATTCACTCTTGGAATTCGAGACGTTGTTACCAGCAGCAGGATCGCAAAGAAGCGAAAGAAGATTGTAAGAACCGGTGATTTCGCCGGCTTGAAAGAGCTTGCCAAACACTTTGAACTCGCCGACGATCTTCCAGAATCGCCAGAAGAACTCGCAGAACTTGACGCAGCCGTTCGTGCGAAGATCAGACACGCTCATCTCGTTGGCACTGAATTTACAATGCACGAGGTCGACGCGATCTGTAAAAAAGCAGCGAACTCGGTGACCGAAGCGATTCATCGACTTTGCGAGCCAAATTTGGAAGAAAAATTTCCGCGAAATAACTTGGAAACGCTGATTGTCACTGGTGCAAAGGGTTCAAAAGCGAACTTGCTCAACATGGCCTCGAATCTCGGACAAGTAGAGTTTGACGGAAAGCGGCCAAAAATTCTTGCTTCTGGAAGGTGTTTTCCTTGTTGGAAGCCGTACGAGCATGATGTTCGATCTGGTGCTTTTATTTCTCATCGCTATGCTGGTGGACTCCGCCCGCAGGAAATGTTCTTTCACGTAATGGCCGGTCGAGATGGTCTGATCGATACCGCTTGCAAAACTTCTTCCTCTGGCTATCTCCAACGTTGCCTGATCAAACATTTAGAAGGAATTACCATCTCTTACGATCGAACCGTCCGTGATCATGACCAATCCGTCGTTCAGTTTCAATACGGCGAAGATGGTATCGACGTTGCCAAAACGCCCTACATGGTACCGCATCAGTTCGACTTTATCAAGGAAAACTCAACTCTTTATTCGCGAAAGCTTTGGCCGACAGGGAAAATGCCCAGAATGTCCGATGAAGTCAAACGGCTTCAAAAGCAAACTGAAAAGTTCCGAAACCGAGAAGCGAAGAATCAGTGGGCTGAACGAAACGTCGCAGGGATCGAACGAGTTTTGGCGTTCAATGACTTCCTCAAGTCGCACGAGAAGCTTTCCGAGTTCAATGACGCTCTTCCACAGTTGATCAAAGAACAAGGCCGTGAAGTCGTTGATTCGTTCAATCACATGGCCATCAAGGTCTGGCATCAAGTGACAACGAAGAAGAAAAAGAGTGGTCGAGTGAAAAAGAATCTGGACCCTCCGGTTGAGGAGTTGGAAGAAGTATTCCCGGGAGAAGAGCCACTGACGGAAGATATCCGACAAATGTGGATCAAGAAGCGAATCGTCCCCGATCCACACATAGCTTCTCTCAGCCCGGATATTCATCTTGGTTCGGCATCTGAAGCGTTCATTGGCCACGTGAAAGCGTATCTTTCCAAAATGAAGCGAACGGACAAGCCTATTCAAGAATTATTGTATTCCAAATATCGACAGTCTCTCATGCCACCAGGCGATCAAATCGGACTTGTTATTGCTCAATCTATCGGTGAGCCATCGACCCAAATGACGCTGAACACTTTCCACATGGCTGGAAAGGCCGATGTCAACATTACCTTGGGTATCCCTCGTTTGAGAGAACTGCTGATGACAGCTCCTACCGAGGTCAAAACACCATCGATGACGATTCCCTTCCACCGCCATGTAACAGAGCCCGAGGTGGAGAAATTCGTCAACAGCTTGAAAAACATCCGGCTTTCCGATGTCATTACCGCTGTCAAAGCGCAGAACAAGCTTATTGTCCAAGACGGATGTTTCCAACTTCAGACCGAAGTGGAAATTAAAATTGGCAGGAAATTGTGTAAACGCTTGGATCTTGATCCAGAATTTGTTGTTTCCGAAATTATGCGAAAGAAACTCTTCAAAGTTGTCATCAAGAAACTTGAAGATGCAGAAAAGGCGAGGAAAAAGCAGGACTTGTTCGTTTCGAAAAATAAAGAAGCGGCTAGATCTAAGCGAGGAAGAAGAGCGGGAAATGAGGATAACGAAGGTGATGACGATGAACCAGCGGCTAGAGTGATTGGTAAGTACAGCTTTGAATAGGCTTGATTATTGAATTTCGTAGAAGATGACGTTGATGAATGCGAATACGAGGATGTGGACGATGAGGTAAAAGATGAAGAAGACGACGATCCAGAAGAAATTGACAACTCCGATTCCGACAACGACGAATTCAAACAGAATGAGACGGAGGAAATCCTCGAAAAATTGAAGATGAACAAGAGCGCTGGGAACTTCTGGGAGATCGTTTTGGCTTCTCATGCGTCTGTTTCAAGCGTTGTGCACGATGCGAAGAAGTTCTCGTGGATATTGGTGACTTTCAAAAGAGACCCGTCTTCCGAGAACATTGATCTGGTTCACATCATTGAATCTGCTGTTCGAGAAATTCTCATTCAAGGTAATTTCGGACTTTTAAAAACCCGTTCGTAGCGTTTGAATTTTCAGGAATTCCGAGCATTTCGAAGGTGACATTCAAACCGTCAGAAGACCGAACGCACTTCGAAATCCTGACAGAGGGAATCAATTTCCCCGGCTTTTACAAATACCCAGAAATGCTCGATTTGAACAGGATTTCAACCAACGATGTGAATGCCTTCAGGAATGCGTATGGAATCGAAGCTGCTGTCATGACCATGCAGCGGGAAATCGACAAGGTTTTCAAGCCTTACGGGTATGTTTCCTGCTTGTTTGGGCAGCTCTAGAATGTTTTTCTTTTCTAGTATTGCGGTTGACAAGAGGCACACTTCCTTAGTCGCGGATTATGTAACTCAGGAAGGTCAATACAGAGCGTTTAATCGGCACGGACTCAAAACTTGCGCGTCCCCGATTCAGGTATTTTCCTTGTTGATTTCGATTCTGGAATAATATTTCATTAGAAAATGTCATACGAAACTACAACACAGTTTTTGATCGACTCGATTGTTTATGGAGAGGATGACGATATGACGTCGCCAGCGGCGAGTGTCGCTGCCGGACAGCTTTTCAAAGGAGGAACCGGTTATTTTGATATACGACAGCAAATTCTGTTCTGAACATATATTTTAAACAACAGAAATTTAGCGCAGTCGTGTGTGATTGACTCCTCTTGATTCTTTTTTCAATTTCAGAATGGCGTTATAATGGAAATACAGTGATGTTGCGAAAGGGGCCCATTCGAAGAACTCCAAGGCGCATGCCGAATGTGCGGCGCGCTGGATTGCATGTGGTATGTACAATTTTGATTTTCCATTGATGAGCGTCCTTGATTTCAGCGAGAAAACGATATGACGGGCTCAAAACTCAGCGACAAGATTAAAGTTGCTATGGTTCCGGACGACGCGCACGACGAAATCTACCCAATGGCTTGTTACTACTTCGACGGCTCTGGCAAGTCCATCAGACCTCTTATTGTTGGTAGAGTGGCGGAAGCACTTGGAGGTTGCATCGAGACGAATGAGAAGCTGCAGAAAGTGGCGATGATCGCGGAAATGATTCACACCGGATCGCTTGTTCATGACGACGTTATTGACAAATCCGAGGAACGGTTAGTTGCTTTCCTCGTTGTTTTCAATTTATTATCAAATTTAGCCGCGGCAAAGCATCAGCAAACTCAAAATGGGGAGTAACCAAAGCCGTCATGGCTGGAAACTACATAATCTCGTACTCCTCCCAACTTCTTGCCTCGCTAGAGTCGGACGAAGTGACAAAAATCATCTCGAGAATCATCGAAGATTTAATATACGGCGAATTATGCCAGCTAGAATCTGTCAATTCCAACCACGAGCATCGTTACAAACAATACATAAAGAAAACTTATTTAAAAACGGCTTCTTTGATCGCCAACTCGGCTGAAGCGGTGGCAGTGTTAACAGATCAATCAGCTCAAGTTCAGCAAGCTGCGTTTAATTTTGGCAAATATCTCGGAATCGCGTTTCAAATTCAAGATGATCGACTTGATTTCTTAGCGGATTCAGCTCAACTTGGAAAGGTAAAATTTCTGAGCCGGTTCCTGATTAGCTAGTTAGCTCAACATAGGCTTTTGATTGGTTGAAAATTTTCGTTAACTTCTCAATACACGTGGTCCAATCATTGGACCACGGCGACTTTGACCCCCTGTAATTCCCGTTGTAGCAATTTGTTTGACCTGAATTTTGTAATGTGAGCTGATAGGGCCGAAACGAACCACTGTGTGAAGTTTCGAATGAAAACTCAAAAGTGGTGGCGATTTGCGCCACATTTCTCTATCGCTCTCTGGTTGAAAATCGGAAAGGATTTTTCAATTTACAATAGTATATTTTTATAAAAGAGGGTTCAAGCTCTCTAACAGTACATTTATGAGCTTTTTTACTCAACGGAAACGTCAATTAGAGCCAAAAGTTCTGAGCGCTATTTTTCACACTATGAATTTGGCGCGCCGCGCGGGGCTGAATAATGCATTGTGGTCCAATTATTGGACCACGTGTTTTGAGGGTATAGTAGCGCGCCCGTGTTTTGAGAAGTTAAAATAGTTGCAATTTGCAAATTTATTGTCAGTATGGTAGAAACAGGTTTTTTTTAAGGTTTTTTTTTCACCAGAAAAGATATTGACACCAACTCTATCTAAAATGAGTAACCTTATACCCGGCTACATTCTGCAAGTTACAGATTGTTATTATATAAACCCAATCAAAAGTTACGAAAATTCTTGGGCACACTTAAAAAAACCTGTTAGACTTACTCTGTTTTAGCCGGCTTGTGCCGATTTAAAACTGGGTCTAAGTACAGCCCCTGTTTTATACGCCTGTCAAACGCATGAGGCGGAAATGTGGCCGCTTATGAAGAGGAGATTCAGTAAACCTGGCGATGTACAAAAAGCCCATAATATTATTACGCGAAAAAGGTAATTTCTTATTCTCATAATATCTCAATCCATTATAAAAGCAAATTTATTTCTGACTTCCTGCAGGACCAAATAGCGGAGTTAATTTTTCATCATCGATTATTTCAGTGACGCACTGCTAAAGACACGTCTCCTAGCGGAGAATTACGCCAAACGTGCAGCGCGCGAAATCGAGCTGCTCACTTCTGATCCCGTCCTTAGAGAGAATCTGCTCGAGCTGACGAAGATGGTCACCAATCGCGACAAATAATTTAAAATAAAGCTTGTTGAAACTTTCAATCTCACGTTAAAAAAATACAAACTGGAAAAATTGTACATTTTCGCACAACTTCAACTACTGATCTATCTACCTTCAACCGTTCAGAGCTTTTTTGAGCTGGGGTCAACAACCTGTGTAGAAAACCTGAGTCAGGGTCTGAAAGATCTTTGATGAAAAGCCGCGCTGCGATTGGAAGGATAATGTTGCGGCTTTTCATCAAAGTCCTTACAGACCCTGACTCAGGCTTTCTACACAGGTTAGGGTTAGGACCCCAGCTCTTGAGCTTTGTTCAATTATTTATTTATTTATTTAAGATTTTGAAATTATTTATTAGAATTCAAAATATTATCGCTTCTTGCAATTATCAAGGTTCTTTTTGTTCAAAAAGTGATTTGTTCAATTTTTGGAAGGCTTCCAATTTTCAATCTCCAATTTATTTATTTTCGCTTTGATAATTGCTATGATTGATTTTAAAACTATTCCCTTCTAAAGTAAGCCCTAGAAGGCGTTCAATTCTCTTAGATGAAATTAAAAAACTTCATTTGAGGCAAAATTTTTCAAAAAAATTTTATGGCCCCATATGAAAGAGTAGAAAATTCTGAGTCGATTGGTCTACTTCCGGCTCTATAATTTTTTGAAATGACGTCATTATGAGTCATTTTCCTCAAAAAACTTTGGGGCCGATTTTGAAGGGGTTTTTGATTGATTTTCTCGGCGTTTTTGGGCTCATAAGAATCGTCATCGAAAATTGAGGGGGGGTTTTTGCGTATTTTGAAAAATTCCAAGAGAAACACCTTCAAACCGACCGGTCGGAAAATGGTCAAAATTTTTTCTTGAGTTTTTTCAAAACCCTTAAAAACCCCCTCAATTTTCGACGGCGATTCTTTTGAGCTATAGAACGTCGAATAAGTCCAACGGAAACCCCTTAAAAGTTCCCCAAAAGTTTATCAAGAATGCCCTAATCTGGACTTTGTTACGCAATTTTTAGGGTCATAAAGTTAAAAATTTCGGGTCAAATCTAGCCCATTCGACTCAAAATTTTCTGCTCTTTCTTCTGAGCACGAAAAAATTTTTATCAAATTTTGCCTCAAGTGAAGTTTTTTAATTTCATCTTAGTGTCTATCTGAAGCCCCCTGGGCAAGCGCCAAGCCTTACGTTTCTGTTCTGTGTGGGGCTCAACAACGACATTTACTAGGATCTTTCTATTTATTTTATTGCCAAAAAAAGAAACTTGGCGAACACAAAAGAATATTTTTTGTTTTACGAATTTTTAAGAGTTAAAACTGGCGATTTTTAAAAAGAGAAAGAAAAAATTCCGCGACAATGGATAGCGACGATCTCGGATTTCTCGACATTGATCAGATTTTCGCGGATCAGATTTTGACTGATGATTTTTTGACAGAATACAGCGGCGGGGGCTCTCCAAGCTCCGGTAAGTGTTGAAAAATTGGTGAAAGAGTGGGCAGGAAGCAAGAAGCGACGAAAAATTGCGACAAATTTTGCGTAGGCGGCTATTTTTGGCTTAATTTTCCACGCAAAATTCGTCGCAATTTTTAGTCGTTTCGTCGCCTCTAGCCCCGAAAATATGGTGTTTTTGAGCGGGTTTAGAATATTGAATCAATAATCTAAATCTAGGCTCTTCCGATGATGGAATTTTCGGGTGCACGGACAGTCTTTCTCCCGGACTGTCGAGTTCCAACTCAACTTCTCCGACTTATACCGCCTCTACGGGATCAGAAGGCGCTTCTCCACGAGACCCCGTCTATTCGGTGTATCCTTCCGGCTCTCAAAGTAACAATCTCTTCCCGCTAGGCTCTGACAGTGCCTATTCAAATGAATCCCTTGGATCGCAGTTTGTTCAAAGCGCCAACGAATGTGCTCAGCAAATACAGCATCAATCGGCAATGAGTTACAGTCAGCCACAAACTAGGAATGGATTTGACTGATTCGGAATCAGTGTTTTCAGGGCCTGACTCAGGTTTCAATCTATAAGTTCAACATCTGAAAATCCGCAGAAAGACCTCCAGTCTCCCGGCGATCAGCGCCGCCATATTCAGTCAAACAAGTTCCAGTGGCGCAACAGAACAATGGAATTGAAGAGTTGCCAATGAAAAAGGCGCGAACGCCGCTTCGTGAACAGCGGATACACGCCACGGAATCGGTTCAAATTATCAAGGTGGAACCCGACTGTGAAATCGTCGATCAAAAGTCAACGCGTCTTCCGATGGTCACTCAGAGCAACAGTGTCCTGCTCAAAGTAGAGCCAACTGAGTTCGTGGCGAAGCCGGCTCAGTCCCTCTCGCCGCCCCAGATCAAAAGTGCGTTCTCTTCCTTGATTTCAGTCAATTTTAAATCACCTTTCTAGTCCCTGATATTTTAACCCAAGCTTGTCATTCTATCGGAATGGATTCAAAGGGACAATTTTACCGAAGATCCGAAGCGCAAAAGAAAGCTGAAGAACGAAAAATTAAAAATAGGCATTCTGCCAGTGTTAGGTACATTTTTATTTGCGCTCTGGAACCTGTGTTTATCTCTGAGTCAGGGTCCTTAAAGACGAAGAAATAAAAACCAATCGAAATGTTTTTTTAGGCGAAGCCGCTTTGCGTCTTCGTTAGTAAAAAAAGCAGATACGCTGCTTTTATTTATGTTTTTACAAGACCCTGAAACCAGGTTTCTACACTGGTAGCCAGGGATGTGCCTTCGCAGTGCGGATTCCGCACTAAACTTCGCAGTGCGAGGTGCGATTGCGAAAATCAGATTTTATGATGTTGTCATATTTATATCTATTTCAAGTCGGGAGCGAAAAAAGCGCCATCTGGAAGAGACAGAAACGCGAAACAAAATCCTCATCAAGGAAAATGAACAGCTGAAGAAAATCAACAAAGAACTCATGGAGAAAATTCGACTTCTTCAAGCTCAAATCGGGACTACAAACAATAGTCCGCCTAAAAGAAAGCGAATCATGGCCTCCACAGCCTGTTTGTCCATCGTTTTTGGCTTGGTCTTCATGACCATGCCGTATGCTCCGGAAAGTAGTGGAAATATCTCTCCAGTTGGAGGAATGGAAAACGTTCATCGAGGAAGGAGACTTTTCGAGACGAACGAAGTCGCGAATGAGTCGCAATTCTGGCTCGATGATCTTGTCAGTGACCTGCGTGAAAATCACGGTAACTCAATTTCCAAGTTCGTTTTTTAATAAAATTAGCGTTCAACGAACTGATGTACCGCGCGCACTTTGGCTCGGCGGACGTGAAAAAGCTCGTGCAGCGAAAATTGTACGAAGAGTTCAAAATTTCCATCTCGCCGCGGCGCATGAGCCCCAGTCGATTCAGGGGCAAACTGGCAATTGACTCCAGGTTTTTGTTTTTGTTAGAGAGCGCGGTTTTGACGCAATATTTTAAATAGAACGGCGCTGAAGAAAAGTTCAAAATCCAGCTCTCAGATGTGCCCGAACGCGGCCTCGGCCCAGAACTTGAACGAAATCCACAAATCATTCAAGCTGTGGCGCACCGAGAGCGAGGATATAAATAACATCGGCGAATACAACTCGTAAGTCCACACCAAACACAGGCTCTGCATTAACGCGTCACCAAATAATCACGCTGTTTTTAGGACGGAGACGGGGCTTGTTCGAATCGCGCCAAGCAAATTTTGGACACACGCGGAACTGATGGAGTCTCTTTCTCAAATAGCCTTCCGCAACGATACTTATTACGTTTTGTCCAACTCTCCCCTGCCAATTCTCGCTCCTGTTCAGATGGACAATAAGCTTTCGCCCAGAATGACGTTTGGTAAGATATTTTTTGTGAATCTCTGAAACACGGGCAATTTATGATGTAAAATTTAATTTTGTCTTATTAAAATAACTTTTAAAAAGTTCAATAATGGCATATTATTATTATTTATATGCAAAAGCATATAATAAAGTTAAAATTTGTTTATTAGCAAACAACATGGGAAATGGTGTCGAGATCGTCGTACATTTTTAGTATAAAAAATACAAAACAGTAAACTGCATTTTCAAAGCAGTTTACTGCTCTCTTTTTTTCATAGTCGTTTCATTTTATAATTGTAAGTCATTCGAACCCTCTTATATTCTATCTCGCAGCTGGGGTCAAAAGGGCGGACCGACCGATTTGTTACTGGGGGTCGATAGTTCAAATTTAGCTTAATTTTTGTTCCAGCTGCTAGGAGAATAGAGAATGAATTTTTGACTTTTAGAAAAAGCACTTTAGTCTATAGTGGTTTTTTAATGAAGTTTACCCTATGCCATTTTTTATAACGTATTCATTTCCATTTTCGTATATCGAGCTCTTTATAAAGGATATTTTTAGTGATTCCGGCGGAAAACACGACTTTAGTCGACGACCACATCGAAATGCACGAAATCGTGTGCAATGTAGTCGAGACCAAGAATCTGGTCCTTTATCGAGGAGCCGTCGTCAGCGTGGAACAAGAAGACGACGACACTCGCATCGAAATCGAAGTGTAAAAAGTTCTAGCGCCGAAATCATCCTGTTCTCTCAGTAGCTCAACTTCCCTCTGTCCAAAGAACAAAAATACAGATACTCCTTTTCTCTCTTTTAGTTTTCTTTTAGCTGTCATTTATGTTACCTTTTTTCCGACCGGTCCTAACAGTGATTTTTCAAAAGTCTCATCTTGTGCAATATGGTTATTTTTGTCAATTCAACTCCACTTCCATCGTCTTCATTTTATTTAATATCACGATTGTGCTTCTTTCAATTTGAAAAGTTCTAATTAAAACAAGTACGAACAAAAAAAAAAGAATGAAATTTGAGTGAAAGAAATTCAAAATCACGCAAATTCAAAAATTGTCAATTTTGTCAATTGAAGAATGTTACGGCAGTTCGGGCAGCAGCTTTTCTTTCGGACAAATCAGCGCAGGCAATGTTCTTTTTTTTTCATTTTCTTGTTGTTTTGATATCTTTCGCAAGCATTTACAGTGGGTTGCGCAGGTAGTTTGAGCGGGCGAAGGGTCAACCAATCCTGCAATCACTTTGAGCAAGTCTAGAAAGGATCAATAGAAAAGCGCGGGCGAAGGGGCAACCAAAGCGGCAATCGCAAAGGGGCAACTACCTGCGCAACCCACTGTATTTTACTTTTGGCTCGGCAAACTGTGTGGAAAGCCTGAGTCAGGGACTGAAAGATCTAGTCAGGGTCTAGCTACGCGGCTTTTCAAATTTTTAGCCGCACAGCGGCTTCGATTTTTAAAAGCCGCTGCGCAGGTTTTCATTTTAGCTCTTTCAGACCCAGGGTGGCTATTTTGGACAAAATTTTGGGGTCTGGCCATCCAATTTCCATCCAATAAATTTTGAGTCGTAACTATCCATCGAAAATCCAACCCAATCCAATTATTACCCAATTCCCCGAAAATCCCCAATTCCAATTAGATCCAATTGGATTTCCAATTTTTCCAAGGCTTTTAGTACTTTGAAAAGAAGCGAAACAGTAAGTTTTTATCCGAAAGGAGGATCAACATAGCCAAAACAATGATTTTTTATCTGAAATTGTTCATTTTTATCATGAATATGACCTTTCTTTGCATAGTTTAGCGATATATTTTTTATTGGATCCACTTCCCCAATTCCCCCAATTGCCCAATTTTCCCCAACAAAATCCGGTACCCTGGCCATCCAAATTCCATCCAAAACTTATTGGATTGGATCCAATCCAATTCCAACTAACCCCCAAATCCAAAATAGCCACCCTGTTCAGACCCTGACTCAGGTTTCTGCACAGGTCGCCGAGCACAGCTATTACTATGAAATGAACTAAATGAAGGGCTCTTCTTTGTCCACAAATGACTCCCTGGACGCATGGCGAGAGCATGAAAGAGAACGAAGTTCTTTCGGGAATGGCAAAAGATTTTTTCAAAAATCGTCGAAAACGCGTGATTTCGAGGATGCTTGAAAAAGAAAGCAGCGAGTTGAAACCGCTTGCCGAGATGGAAGGTAACTTTTATTTCTGTCGGGAAAAAGGGGGATCGCTGAGATTGTAGAAATTACCGATTCTAGCAGTGGACGTTTGTGGTATTTCTTCGACGGCGGGCGAATTCCAGAGGTCGTTGTTAGAATATCCAAAACGGCCGCTAAAATGCGAAAACTTTTGCGACTTAATTTTAATCAACAATTTTGATTTTCCCCTTTTTATTTGCGTTCCTATTATCTCTAATTCTATTTTATCAGTAGTAGAAACAAAAAACAAAACAGTACTTCGAAGCTCATGGCAAAATATTGCTTTTTCTTCTGTTTATCAGCTTCATTTCAGGAGTCAAACATTGAATGGTAATAAGTTTTCACCTATCCGCTTTATAGCCAGTTTCCTTTATTGCTAGCAGCTGTCAGCAATTTCGTTGCTTCCGAAAAATTCTGTTTTTTTGATGATCTAAATCTTAAAGTTGTAGCGGTTATTACTCTGATCATAATCTTTTCAACTGTTCCATGGCGTTGTTAAGAAAATCAGTGAAAAAATAGATGAAATTTTAATAAAAATCATCTCTTTTCTCGAAATTTACACAATTTTCAAGGCCAAGAACGCTCCGAATTCGTCATGATCCTGCCAAGTGCGAGCGACAAGCTCATGTCGACTGGAACTTATTATCCTTTTGTGCAGGACTCGAATTTCCACTATTTAACAGGCTTTGTCGAGGCCGACGCGATTCTGCTCGTCTCCACGGTGAAAGGAACACTCGGTTCAATATTTTGAAATCTTCCCCTTTTTCGCGGCAAAGTAAGTCTAAAGTTCAAGAACCCAGAAAAGGACTGCCCTTCCCGCAGCACAAGGCCACGTTGTACGTTTCTGAGAGGGATGAGCTCATGGTTGAAAATTTCATTTAAACAAAGTTTTTTGTTCGAAAATTAAAAAATAATAAATTGAAAATTTTTGAAAAACAAAATTCTGCGATAAAGCGGGAAAATTTGATTTTTAAATTTTTTCGATAATTAGATTTTTTCAACCCTAAAATCAGGCAAACGAAATGGTCACGGGTTTCCGAGCGGGAACCGAGCTGGCTAAGAAGCTCACTGGCGTCGACGAGACAAAAGACATCGAGACTTTCGCCGAAGACATGAAACAATTTGCAAAGGTACGTCAATAATCATCAACAATCTCGCTTTTGCTTCTCATCGTTCCAAAAAGCGCGTTACATATTTACAAAACCCACCGCACAATTGATTATCGCTTTTTCCTCAAAATTCAAAGATAGAGATATTTTATGCCAAATTTTGAAAAAGAAATCGAAGAAAAAATGATAAGAAAAGCTGGAAAAACAGTTCCAGCGAAAGAAAAATTTCTAATGAGAAGCAGGACGATTTTCGCGCCTATTTTAGAAAGATAATTGCCTGTTTTCAGTCGAACTTCAAAATATGGGGAGACGTTCAGCCCGGGCGAATCGGAAACATGTCACTCCACTCACGCCACATTCACGATGGAATAATCACCGCCGTGCAAAACGAGGCAGAAATTTTCCCCTTGTCTCCGCTAATTCAGCAGATTCGCGCGGATAAAACACCTGAGGAAACGAGTTCAAAAGTTTTTCCTTACGTTAAAATCGCCTGGACTCGGTAACCTGTCAAGAAAACCTGAGTCAGGTTCTGAAAAGGCTAAAATGAAGAGCCGCGGAGCGGCCTTTTTAAAAACGAATTTTCATAAATTCTAGCGGAGACGTTTCGCGGCTACGTTCTTAGAAAGCCGCTCCGCGGCTTTTTATTCTAGCTCTCTCAGAACCTGACTCAGGTTATCTAGACAAGTTGCCGAGCCGAGCAAATGGCTCTCAGATATCAATTGAAAAGCATTTTTGTTGAACTCTGGGCGAAGGAAGTGGATATTATTGGCAAGGCGGCGGGCATTTCTGCGGAAGGGCTGCTGGACGTTATGATTGCGTCTCGTCAACACCGCTGCGAGAATTACCTGAGTTCGCTGTTCGAGTTCGGCTGCCGCAGCAGGTTAGATCATCCTCGAATAAAGCCCCTGTTTATCAAACTCGCGCGCGTGTATCAGGCTCAAGGCTATCTTATTTGAGAAACTTGGCTGATCCTCTTTTGGCGCCGTAATCGCCGCCGCGTTTTCTAATCGTCTTTTTCCAGAGGCGCAGAGAAGGTGTTCTCCACTTCGACGGTGGTGGCTGGCGGCGAGCGCGCAATAATGCCTCATTACGACCAGAATTTCGGCCAGGTCGAGGACGGCGCCTTGGTAATCGCTTCCGCCAGTCCGCGAGTTAGCGGCTACACAGCCAGGTAAAAGTAAGCCAAAGGAGAGAATCAAATTCTTATGCTTCTTTTCGTTCAGAATCTCCCGCACGTGGCCAGTTAGCGGGAAGTTTTCGACGGAACAAGCGGAAATTTACGCGATCGTGTTGGAAGTTCAAAATACTATTTTAAATATGCTCAAGAATATGGGCTTAATTTATGAATTTTTTTATTTTTAAAGATCGATTATCAAAAATTAAAAATCTTTATTTGAAAAATCTTAATAAAAAACTCTTTGGGGCTTTCATTAACCCAACAATCAGAATCACAAGAAGATCAAGGTTTCGCTGGATCAGCTGTGGACCTACATGATCGTCACTTTTTCGCAGCGCCTTTTCGACCTCGGTTTCTTCAAAAACCAGAAACTGTCGCGGGAGCAGACCTTCGGCGTAATTGCCCGATCGCTGTCGAAACAATTCATCGGGCACCACATCGGCCTCGGTAAGTTCGTCAGTGTTTCTTCGCCAAAGAAATTAATTAACGCTTGTCGGGCGTTTCGCCTCCGGTTTCCGGATCTCTTGTCCCCTCCTTTTTCGCCCTAATCAATCTGGCAAGGGTGTTCTTTCACGTGTTCCCCTGAATCGTGTTTTTCAGATCTTCAAGACCAGATTCTTGAAAACACAAGGGACCGACTCCGCGCCGGACACGTACTAAACATCATGCCCGGACTGCACATCCCCGCCGACCCCATTTTCCCGGAAAAGTACCACAACATCGGAGTGAGGATAGAAGATACAGTCGCCCTGACGAAAGATGGCGCCAAAGTGCTGACAGACTTGGTTCCTCGAGAAATTCACGAAATCGAGGGTGTTTTAGGACTCGAAATTTAATTCAAACTGCCAAACTATTAGAATTATTAAAATTATGAAAATTAATTTTTGTATTTTTTGCAGAAATGGTAGGATCGGAAGTTTACGTGATCGGCTACGCCTTCTCGATGGGATTAGTAAACGAAATTCACACAGAAGTGCGCGCTTTCGGCAAACATTACTGGTTCGAAAAATACGGTGCTGAACAAGCGAGCCAGTACGCGCCAAAAGAAGGCTTCAACCTGGCGGATGAAATTTACGCCGGCTTCACGGAGCGTTCTCAGCAAGACTTCGAAAGCTACATTTTCAGTATTCGCGAGGACTGGACAGCTGGTAACGTTTTTTGCTTCTTTTGTGTGTTTGAGCAGTAGCCTAGACAAATACCGCCTCTTCAATCACAACTGCCGAACGTATTCCAATACCCTAATTGAGTATCTATTTCCTGGCCCATTTTCAGGAACGGCTCAGGAAACATTCCAGTTTCAATTGGTCTGAGCTCGGCAGTCTGTGTAGAAATCCTGAGTCAGGTTTTGAAGGGCCCAAATGCGCTTGAAAATGAGCTCTCCAAAACCTGACTCAGGCTTTCTACACAGGTTGCCGAGCCAAGCAATAGGCAATCGCCCGGGTTAATTTCTTTCTGCTCTAAAAAGTTCACGGAGCATTAGCGCGTGCTGCCGACTGCTTTAAATTGAAAGGCAATCCAGGCGTTGAGTTCATCCGTCCTCAATCACGCTCCCTAAGCCCTTCCAAGCCACGAACGCGAAGCATTATCTGCTCTATCAACGTGCCGAGGCGAAAGTAATGGAAACTGGGCTCAACCTTCTCGGCGATTGGGCAAATGCTTATCTCGAACGGAGCAATCCGCAGCCAGCCAGCGGGTTTGATTTCTACTAGAATAGAAATCAGCTTTCTCACTGCTTATCTCTAGAGCACGCTGCGATGGAAGCGCAGATTCCGCCAAAGTCGATAGCAACCAGAGTCGACAACCGAAGAGTGCGGCTGAATGGGTTGAACAAGGAGTTCAACTCTTTGCTGCTCTAACTAAGCCGCAAAAAAAGAAGTGACGAGTCCAAAATTCAAAAATTCAAAGTAACGATTTCAAAGTTAACCACAATTTCCAGAGCTCTCAAACTTTACTAAAACTATTACTCATTTTTTCTGTTCCTGCATTTGCTTCCTTAAACTCCGTTATGTTCCTACGTTGATGTTCCACTTTGATTTCAATCTTTGGAGTGGACTTCAATAAGCGCGATTTTTGTTTAGCTTTTTCTCCTCAAGTTTGCATGGTGACATCCTTATTTTTTATATTAAACTTGTTATATGATGTTATTTCAAGGATATTCTCATTTTTTGGCAGAAAATAAGGGTGTCACAATGTTAATTTTTGTCAAAAAGCCCGGATAAAAATCTTGATATATTTCTACTCCCTGAAGTTGCAAAACTATTTTCGTTTATTATTAATGTTATATTTTCGTTGTCATGTAAAATACATTCGATAAAAAAATAAAGCTATTCACAGAATCGAGAATCGACCAGCATTGATCCTCTCAGTTTCGATGACTGTAGCGGTCTCTGTATTCTGTGGCCGAGTCCATGCCTGTCTCGTTGTGGTAGGCTCGCAGTTCAGGCTTGCAGGATTTTGGGGGCAGGGCGAAGTCGCCTCGGAAGGCTTCCCGGGCTAGAGTGTTGGATTTGGTGAGCTTGGCTAATCCGGGCGAGTAATACCTGTGCTGAGTTTGAGCATCTCCTGCGACGGCTTCCGGTAAGACAACACTGGCTTGTAGTTCGCTGGCCGACGCCCTGTTGCCCCAACGAAGTGATCCTATTTTACAAATTATCGACATATCGCGCAACTCATCAAAACAAGCAACCGACTCTTTGAACTCTCCTCTTTCAACTCTCATTAAAATTAAGAAACGATGTATGAAAATTGGATTCAATCAAATTCGTAAAGTACGTGTATCGAAGAAAACGGCATTTGTAGCTTTGATTAGATAAATAATGGCGCGTGAAAGCGGCGCTCTTGAAAATCAAGAGATTCTTGAACTTCTGAATCGACGCTCTTCGTTTTTCTCTGCGAAAAGATCAATGATTGCCTTGTAAGTACCTTGTACTGCGAGCTGGCCTCGAATTTCGGTCTGTCCGTCCACTGCACTTGCTCTGGCTTGATTGGGCTTCTCCGAGCGTCTACTGAACCGTTGATAAAGTCGGCCGAATAGTTCGTCAATGGCTTTTCTCCATTGTTAGAGTAGAGCACTTTCAATGGCTCTTTCAATTTTGAAATGGGAATGCTACTCTTATGAGTCGATATCATCTGGTTATTGTCTTTTTGAGCCATTCTCTGTTCGTTTTTTCGCCAAATCGGCCCAGGGAGTATCGACTTTTGGCTGTGGACCCCAGGTTTTAAAAGA
Organism: Oikopleura dioica; assembly: GCF_907165135.1. Taxonomy (NCBI): domain Eukaryota; kingdom Metazoa; phylum Chordata; class Appendicularia; order Copelata; family Oikopleuridae; genus Oikopleura; species Oikopleura dioica. Next base: position 16,899,470 of record NC_137293.1, on the reverse strand, counting down.
AGATCGAACCTCTGTGTCTTTCTGCGCCGGGGAACTGGAAGGCCTGTAGCTATTTTCTGGAGCATAGTCCTAAAGTAAAAGAGCCGGCGTTTAGAAAATCAAGCTTGATTGCGGAAAACACCTTTGGTCTGGTAATCGCGCCGTGATTGACGTATGCCTGGCGAGATACCGAGAACTGCGGCGCTTGATAAGACACCTTAAACATAATCGGTCACTTTTCGACCGCGTGGTTAAAATAAACGCGCCCTCCAACTTCGCGGCGGAAAAATTCTAACGCTGAGAGGGGTCACTTCCTCTTCATCACGTGTCTGGTTTATGCAAAGATGCACGTTGTAAAAGCAAGATAAAAATGATAATTCTTCGATTTCTGCTTACTTGTGGCTTTGGCGTGTACTTGGGCTTTAGCGGCTCTTGTCGTTTCGCGCCAACGATCGGTGCATAATCAGCGGCTAGGCAAATTTGCTTGTTCGCTCAAAACGCGTGAATGATGTTACTACCGTAATTAGTTCCCAAGTCTCGAGTTCCATCGCCCATTTCGATGTTTCCTCCCGCTGGAACAATTTGCGCCGCCTAAAACATGACTCATCGTCATTTTTCTAGCAGCAGAGCACTTCATGTGGACTCGGCAATAACCTGTGTAGAAAACCTGAGTCAGGGTCTGAACGATCAGTTTTTAAAAGCCGCATAACCTTTTCTTTTTGAATGAACCTTTGGCAGAATTTGAAAGGTAACTCTGCCACGCGGCTTTAAAAAAAGATCTTTCAGGCCCTGACTCAGGTTTTCTACAGAGGTTAGCAAGCTCAGCACGTCGTCTTGTTTCTCTAATGCCGTCTCTCTAACGTGGAATGCGGCTGATCCTACCTTGGAGAATGGATGCGAAACATAGTCGTGGTTGACTGTGGTTTCTTTAGCGAATTGCGTCTGGTTTGCTGGATCCACTCGGCCGTGAGTTGATCCCAGTCGTCGAATCCGCGCCCGGGAGTTGTTGATTTCATCCCTTTCGAAGGCGCGGTAGGCCCGGGCGGCTTCCGTATCCGCGAAAAACTCGGTCGAGGAGTTGAGATCTCGATGAGCTGATCGAGGACGATATTGTTTTGGTCGTTCACTTTTGTTTGCGTTCAGTAAAATGCTCGAAAGAGAAAATGGCTGTTAGATAATTTTGGATTTAGAGCGCTGACTTGATTTCCCTGTAAAGTCGCCGGAGTAGTTGGTAACTCATTGGTGTCATCTCGCTGTGTTAAAAGATTAAGAGCGGATATCTTCAAGCGTATTATACGCCTGCTAAGCTACTGGCTTAAAAAACTGGCGGGGAAGTGAGAGGTTTTCGAGGCACTAGAATAAAGTAGAATACGAAGCAAATTATATGCCCGAGTAAGAATGTTATTAAAAAGTTCGAAAAGCGACCTTGAAAAGTCAGAAGATGCTTGGATTGCGTTGGCGCTTGTCAAAATCGTGAGTCGAGCGACGACCACAGTGTGAAAACGACTTTGCGCAACGATCGACGGACGTGTAAACGACGAAGGTCGTGATAATTCCAGCGCTGGCCTTATCAGCACCAACTTGGTCAGGTTTGGTGCAGAAATCTGGTCGCACGTGACGCTGGAGTTTTGTTTAGAATGAGAAAATCGCGCATTGCACACGCGAAAATCCGCTTATTAGAAAAACAATGCGTAAAATTTATGCGCTTTTTATTTTAGATTTTGAGTCTTATCTATCCCTAACCCTAACCTCGAGTCAGGTTCCCTGACTAAGGTCCTCTACAAAGGTTACCTATCTCATTTCCTCAGAATCCGCGAACATACAGCTTTGAAATTCTAAAGGCTGAGGTAACGTCTGAGCACGAATCTGACAGTATTCAGATAGCGCGATCTAATAAAATTCGAAAATTCGCCGATAAAGCTGATCAAGAATTCGAAAGAGCAAGGCGCTCTTTCTCACGCGCGAATTCAGTAGGATCCAGAAACGCGATCCAAGCGTGACCGAGTTTGACACCTTCCTGCTGCGAATTTGGCACCGCTGCTGAATGCCTTTGGTGGTGGCTTGAAGCTCTTTGTTCTTGATTTGTTTGAAAACACACTGATCACATAGAGTCTATCCAGGATACAAATAATGCCAGAAAAAACGGCATATGGTCTTTGTTCAAACTTTCCTTTCACAAAGTTGTTAAAAAGAAGAAAAGTGTACTCTAAGAAAATTACGCGAATTTTTGTGCAAAAAAATTCGAAAACACCTGGAATTTAAATTGATCTGCGGTCAATTTATGAACATGTCATATTGAGAAGGGAAATCATCAGAATCTGAATTTTTGTGGCTAGCGCAGATTGATAATTTTGCAAAAAAATGGGCGAAATTTTAACAACTCGTTTCCTGTCAGTCATCGGCGGCACTCTGAAAACGTCTGTGTACATGCTGGCGTCAGCACCTTTGTCCGTCATTTTCGCCCAGTCCTGCCGCGAGTCTGGCTTTCGATCGAGTCACGAAACGAGTCCTCCCTCTTTACCGACAAATAGCGCGCCCAAGTTCAATTAATCACTCGCCAGATACACTCCAACTCGATTTATTAGAGGCTATTTATCGGGAAAATATACAAAAAAAAAACGATTTTGGACCCAAAATCTTGATCTGGGCTTGTTTTTGCTGGCTTTTCGGCGGATATTCGAGGTGGTATTCGGACTTGATGTCTTTCATCTTCAACTGGGTTTAATAAACTGTCCAATAAATTGGTAATTTCGCGCAGTTAGGTTAAATAAAACCCAAAACGATGATCTCTCATTTTGATAAATGGCGCCGTCCCAGGGTCCTTGTACCATCTTCGACAAAGGCGATTCCAGCTCTCTCTTCCTAAAAATGCGAGTCTCTTGAGATCGAGTTGATCTTTTGTTTGTGTTTTTGAAAATAAGCAGGAAATATCCGAACAGAGGGGAAAGAAGTCACGCTCCGGTTCACAGCTTTCAGAATTTCAGAATCTCGTGCTAAAATATTAAAGGATACGCATTTACGTGGGAACAACCGGCGCCCATGGCAACCACTTCAGGGCCTCCAGGAGAGTACATATTGATTGATCATACAATGACAGAAGAAAAGAAACTCCTCGTCAAGTCCCAATAGCGACAGGTTCCTTTCTCGTTTCTTTCTTTATCTGCCAAAAATGCGAAAACGAAGAAGCGTCAAAAGAAAATTCTGCTGACAACATCAAATATTTATGCTGGATGATAGAAAAGCTCAAGAAAGTGTTTGCCCTGCTTTGTTTACTGATTTTTCAAAGTTCCGCTTCTATTCGAAAATAAAAATTTTATTTGAAGAAAGGTCGAAAAAGGACTGTAAAGATGAAAAAAATCGCAAATTATTTATTAGTGGGAGGGTTAAATTGGCTGAAGAAAGGGAGTAAAATACCAAATATAATTGGAAACGAAAATTATCTGTGGCAAAAAGTTCATGCTCTCAAATTCTAGCTCCGCTCCGCTAGCGTCTTAACGGTGACATAAGTTGACTGTGTTGTCTTGAAATTTCGGCGTCCGGTGCATTTCGAAGCCGACAAGTGCATTTTGCGCGGGACAGCTTGAGCCCAGCTTCCGGAAAATCAATCTCGAGTGGAGGAGCCAAGTGGTGCTTTCCTTTTCGTGGAACAGCCGTCGTAATAATTGCGATTGATATTTAGAGCACTCTTTTCTTGCATATAGAACACGTACCCGGATAATTCCCACTTTCGTAACTGGTTGTCAATCAAAAGTAACTGTCAGTTGATCTGAAAGCCGCGCTGGGGATAATCGCAGTCAAATTTCAGCGAATATAACAGCGTTGCGAAATTTATTCAACTCGGATTTTACGAGTCACTGAATGACGCTGGATTAAAATATTGATTACAGAAAGGACATTCAGTACTTTTGTCGCATTAGGGTATTAATAATATTTTATATACACTGTTGTGGATTCGCTTTGCTCATCTCCAAATAAGGAAAGGAGATTCGCCGCACCTGTTCAAAATAACTTTCGCTTGGCCTCGGCCACTTTTCTGTTCACTCTGCCAGACCGCTTGCTACAAAATGCCGCTAATATTAAATTTTTACAATTCGCAAAACTAGAGTCAATCTTTTCGCATCGCAGCAAATGCATATCCACAACATACACCCTTAATTCAATTGGAACTTAAAAATTCAACCCTCGACTACAACCGTTTCCCTTATGATGATCTCTTGATCAACAACTTAAAAGGATATACAGGCCGTTAAAGATCAGGTTGATAGGAGTGTCGACTGTACAACGCTTATCGTTATGTTACATTTTGCCGCTTGACCCTGCTATTAATTTTCCGTGCTCCTTATCCAGTCTCGCGAAGATAGCGCATGGAACACGTGAACCCGCCGCGTCGATGGCAAACTCAGCGCCTCTCGAATTGGCGAAGCGGCGAATTCGACTCGCGCATTATTCAGTTTCAAGCTTAGAGCACTTTTTCTTTCAAGAAGTTGATAATTACACCTATACACGTAGCGTATCTAAAATAAGTGCTCCTTACTGTATTCGGGGAGAAATAGCAGTTCGTCACGTTCAAGGCCTTCCTCTAACGAGCGGATGAGAGGATAATCGAATTTTAATTTTCTGGCCTTATCCAACTTGTCATCAATGGTGGGAATTATAACCGTTTGGATTCGTTTTAAACATAATATAAAATTATAATTTGACGCTTTTATATTTCTGCGAAGGAAATTGCGGCTGTGAATAAATTAGCTTTGCTCGGAGAAATATGATGATTCTGCGAACATTTGTAAGAATTTCCAACAAAAAATGAATATTCAATTCCAATTTATTGGGCAACTAGCAATTGAAGCAGACTGTTGTTTCTTATTTAGTTGTAACACTAGATCGGATCTAAAAGTTGCAGGCTACCGAAGATAGTATCGGAGAAAAGCTGCTCCTAAAAGCCCCTTTTCGCGATTCTTAATGAGGGGGGGGGGGACCCGGGGGGTCCTTAAAAATAATGAAATTATTATTATGTTATATTATAATTAATTATTGCTTATTATTTTTATATACGATATATTAACATCATATATAAAATATCATATATAAAAAATACAATAATATTTAAATAATACTAATATAAAATCATTTTTTGCGCTTTTTCTCAAAACTCCATTCGCTCCTAGCTGAGCTCAAGAATGAACGTTCTTTTTCTCTTTAAAAGAGATAAGCAAGGTTTCAAGGAAATTCTCGACGCTAGAATATTCCATGTTGACAGCCCGCGAGTTGGATAAGCATCAATCAAAAGAGCGTTTTTGAAAATTGTCGCTTTGAAAGTGAGATAGCTCAATAATTAGGTCAGGACGGAGGTCATGAGCTGGTGTTTCTGGCCGCCAAGATTGGCAAGATTCGGTACTGCGAATTTGGTGGCGGGATGAACGTGAAATCAGTGGCGATTAGAACCGCCCAGGCTTGGCGCGATAAGTTGATAATTTTCGACAAGGTGTTGTACAAGATCTGCTCAATCTCCTTCCAGCGAAAGGTTAGCTCATTTTCGCCTCGAGTCCAAATTTCCGAAGAGCAAAAATACCAAGCCCCCGCGCTTTTCTGAATCCTTAATCGATTCACTCCCGCCGTCGTTCACACGAAACATTCAACCAGATCAGATGATAATTGAGTTTTCTCTGCCCACGTCTGGGGCGTATTTTGTCTGCCGACTAATTCCTTCATCTTGCACTTTGCTCTTCTGTCTGATCAAAATTTATTCATTTTAGCGGGAGTAGAAACTCAATTCTTTTCAAGAAAATTCTCCCAAGGTTATGCTTATTTTTCTAACTGTATTCTTAAGGGTGTCACTCTAAAATATACAGGTGAAAAGAAAATCGTAATCGCAGATGACTTTCTCTTAACTAAAAAGGACTGAAGAATGAAGTAAAGCTAACTAGACAGTTTTGAATTGAAAATAAAGTAAGTCTGCTTTAAAGAACGAGTGCTAGAATCTATTATTTCTTGGCTAACGCAAAATCACAATCAACGATTTCGATAATCGGTTTTTCGTGGAGCTGCGATCGTCGGACTCTGTTTTCATTTTGGCTGGAGAGATAATGCAAGTGGGCAGTTTTTTTGAATTATTTTGACGAGACGAATTTAACCCGTTTTAGATTTGGAAAGTTCAGCGGCAGCCAATGTCGTGGCACCCGCTGCCAAGGCCGACATAATACCATAACGCATTTTTTGTTTGTGTTTGGGGATGTTTTCAGGCGCTTGCATAACGGCACAGATTAGATGATGCTTGCTGGAAATTTGCAGATTTCTTAAAGTTCGCGGCTGCTTGATTAACGTGATTAAAAAACGCAAAAGGTTGCTCTCTGCGGCGCGTTTTCTCGCGCTTTTACAAACTTGACGCAGAAAACGGAAAAGCAAAGAAAAATAAATTTACGTCATGACTTTTGACAGCTCTGGAATGGATTCTGGAAGAAACTCGATTGCGTGCAGATTGTAAGCGTTTTTTAGCTACTAATAATCCCGCAAAAATATGAGTCGATCTTGCTTAGTTCGCCGGCAATAACTTGCTTATCGAAGTAGTGTATGAATGAACTGAGTGAAAAAGGGAAAATGGCTCACCACGCATGCGTGTATGTTTCGCCCAACCGGCCATTTAGTCTCTCATAAGAAGAAAAACAACAATCTTTTTTTCGAAAGATATATATTGAAGAGCAAGTTGCACAGTCGCAAGCTGATATGAACCAATACTCCGGAGATAGTCAGATAAAAGGTGTTGCAGATGCACCACCATCATACGAAGTCTACATGAATTATCCACATTGGACGTCAGGTAAAAACAAACTGGGCTCCACAACCTGTGTTGAAAACCGTAATCAGAAAACCAACTCGTATGTTTAGTTCCGATTCCCGTTCCTTCCCCTCAATACAATCTTCTGGAGGAAAGCGATTTTCGATCTTCCTTATCAGGTGAAACGATTGGTGCTCGCGCCCGATTGTCAACGAAGAGAAGCTGTTTGCAGAGTAACTTGCTCACCTACTTTTTCTGGACAATTGTCATCGTAACTTGTCTACTGATAATAACACTTCTCACCATCTTTTTGCCTCTTCCTTCTTACATTTATCACTTTTAAAAATACAATCTTATAAATGGGTGAAAGTTGGTATTTTGGCCGGTTCGGAGAACTTTGAACCAGCTTGTTTACGGTTAGGGTTACAGATCATTTGCGTGACCTTATGGTGAAATTCAGGGAAGAGAAGGCTTATAGAAATTAAGAGCGGCAATAAAAATTCAAATTTTGAATAAAGTTCAAACAACTTGGGAAAAAGAAGGAGGCGCCCTTCCTGGATTAGTTTCGGGAAGACAGCTTCGTCTAGTCGCCTCGAATTTCAAGTACTGTGTGTTTCCCGAAAACGTGGCAGTAAGACAGAAGGAAGTATCAATAAACCTGGCCTCAAAGCTAGCATCAATCGGATGCATCCACCCAGCCGTGTCGTCAGACGTGCATTATTCAATATTGCTGTTACTGAGAAGATCACGCTTCTCGGCTTGTGCAAGTTCAAGGGTGCATTTTGCGATAAGGAGTGCTCTGTTTCGTAAAACTGCTCCACCCGCTCGCCGTGAAATCTGATTATGACGAGATTGGCTCAGCCAAATGGGCCATATTGACGCCGCGAAATTTTAAATGAGTTACCTTCTAATTTCTTCGCAAATAATAATTTCTCTAATTTCAAGATGAAACTCTAAAAAAAAAATATTTTACGAAAATATTGAAAATCCTCGAATCAAGAAAAAAAGAGCTTGAAAATGCTCTCAAACGGCTTATTCCTTAAATTCCGGTATGGTTCTAGATCGAGGCGACTGTTACTTGAGCAATACAAAACGCTTACTTAGGTCTGTGTGGCGGTTACGGTTGCGGGATCGGAGCTCCACCCGGATCAGGCGACATCCCTTTCGGCTCATCCTCGGAGCGTGGAGCCAGAATCGAATTCCCGAGGCTTATTTCGCCCAAGAAGAAAAAGCCCCGATGCTGGATCTAGCGAGCTACAAATGCGAAAGAGAGCAAATCTCATTTCCTTGCTTCGGCCGAAACCAATTTGTTCACGTTACTTACCGTCCAGTCGGTGTGAAAGCCGTGAACTTTTTAGCAGCGAAATTTTTGGCTTACGCTAAACTCGAAACTGCCCAAATTGGAATCCGCTATTTTTTTTGATTCTCGCAGATTCAGCGATTCCGAAGAGGCCAAAAGAACGACTCGATTGCTTACTTCTATATCATAAAATTTATGGAAAGAATTCTGTTGCCCGAATTCCTGGACCATGCCACTAGATCATACTTCCAGTGCACGTTTGATGCAAATGAAACCACTCAGCGCGCCGAACATCGATTCAAACTGAACTCTTTCGGGCGGCGATGGCTCTTTCATCATTTCGTGCTAGAAGTGTGAAGAAAGAAGCAAGTTTAAAAATTCACGCATTTCTTTCGTATTCCAAAGATTATCAGATTTTTTTCCCCTGGAAAATTTTTTGATCATTATCAATTTCCTACAACTGGCCGAAAAATTGAGGCCATATGTGAAAATAAAGACCCGGCTGTAGCAGCAGATGGCGCTGTTTATATCTCTTTGTGAGGGTATAAAGACGCGTCTTTTATTTTTCGGACAAATCAAAAATAAAATGTAAAAACATCAAGAAGACTCAAAACACCAAGAAGATTCGCGATAAAAATCTGGGCTGCTCTAAAATCTTCTTTTCATTTGAAATAAAAACACCCCCATGTTGAAATCCAATAAAAAACAAAAATTGAGAATCCAATTTTAGAAAATTTACGTTGAAACCGCAAAAAGCGTGGATTTCGGATGCGAGACAACGAAAAGTTAGCGACATTTCAAGTTCTAATCCGCATAAAACATTTGCTCTTCCTCCCCCATGAACTTCACCATTTTCTGGCTCAAAACACGGACCAGGCGGTTCCATACAAAGTCTGTCATAGTCTTTCATACACACGAGGGTTGTTTAGCAGACAACAAGTTTTTACACTCATTGCACCTCATCATTTATTGCATAAATATTTTGCTTGTTCGGGGAAAAGTGTCAAGAAGCGATGTTTTCCCCTGATCCAAAAAAACATCAGAAAACATGATCGAACATGAAGTGTCCAAAGTTGCATATTTTTCTGCTTATTTTTGTCGTTTTCAAACTTTGAGAGGTGATTCTCGATGAAAAATTACAAAAGCTTTTTTAATGCCTGCTTGATTCAACTTTGTGATTATGTCAACAGGGCTTTCCGAGCAATTATCTGCCAGAACTGGTTTTGGAAACATCTTTCTGGTTTCAGCGACGGTTTCAAGTGTTGGGCGTTATCGGACAGGTAGCGCGCTCGTGTCCATAACATCCAACTCGAGTTTGCTGCGCTCTTTTTTCGGGTAAGTTTGACTTTCTTCCGGTCTCTATATCTGGCTATATTTTAGGCAAGCGTTTCTTGCAAAGTTAATTTGAAGCCTAGGGTAGGAGCAACCCTTTAGGAGCATCAAAAATCCGGAGAATCAGGAATCCAGCCCTTTTCGAACTTTCTGGAATCTTACCTTTTTTGAGCTACCTTTACCTCTTACTCATATTTATATTTTTAACATGATGATACCCTTAAGTTCAGCAACCATTTTACTCGTAGAGAGGGGTTATCATTCGAGCCTATGATTCGAACCATCCCATATCTCTAGAATTTGGCTAGGGGTTAGGGTAAGGGAAAAGGAATTTTGAAGGGGAGTCCGGGAAAAACCCTTAGACGAGAGGTGGGAGGGGGTCCCGGGGTTAGGGTTAGGGTTAGGGACAGCTCGAATAACAACCCCCGATGACTTGTGTTTGTGGCTTATTTCGTTAGAAAGTAAACGACTTAGAATTGTCTAGACTGGAGAAAGTATTAAATTTATTTATGATTAAAATTTTTAAACCTTGAAATAAATATTGAGTAAAAATGTTTATTAAACAGACTGTACAGTAGAAAGTCAGCTAGAAAACGCCTTCAAGTTCGAGAAGAACAATCTCGTAAATCGCGTCCCTCACTTCATCAACGGAATATTCACGTGGTCGCGTCTGCGTTTTCCAAATTTCAGCGGCTAATAGGAATTTTAGACGCGCGAAAATCCAGGTCAGTGAGTTTTAGTTGCTCCTGCTGGCGCGGATTTAGACTCACCATCATGGACAGCACGTTCGCCGAGAACAAGATTTAAAAGCTGCTGGGCAGCTGCCTTTGAAAAGGTTGAACCGAGTCAGTTGGCTTTCCTGATTGGAAAGAGAAAGGCGACGCCCCGAAAGAGCAAATCTGCTTTCAGATCATCTCCGATTGAAAACTGAATTATTCATTAAAGCAGGGGAAGCACGTGACCCTTATCGCTAATTTGAAATTATTCCGCCCTCAAACTTGAGCTTTCCTGAAGCAGCGCAATGCAGCCGGGCTTCGAGTGTGTCTACGGACGAATTAAGATTCTCTTGAGCAACTCGAAAAAGAATAATTACTTCAGAGTTCTACGGAAAAGCAAAATTTCCTTAATTGGCTGAGACTCCCTTAATTCGACGTGGAATCATACGTGGCTGCTTTTAAAAAAACTAGAAAGGCCCCTAGTTTTATCGCGTTAATTTTAACCAAAACTTATGTCGCGCCCGTTCCATCATAGAATGCTTGTATGAAGCGATAATGTTCAACCCGTGCCAAGTCGTCGGCCTGTTGTTGCTCGACATAGCGGTCGACATCGCTTTTGACCGCCAAAGTGGCGTCGGCGACCAGTGCAGCTCCGGGCTCGCTCACCTCCCAGACGATGACGAAGTTGACTGAAAATACAGCTTTTTATCGAAACTAGCGATGATGATTTTAGCTCTTTCATGAGTCATGACCCTGACTCAGGTTTTCTACACAGGCTGGGCTCGGCAACCTGTGTAAAAACCTGAGTCAGATTCTGAAGAGCTCAATTGAAAAGCCGCGGAGCGGCTTTTAAACAAAGCCGCAAAGCCGCTTTGCAATATCACTGTTTCAATATATTATTAATAACTTATTAAATAAAATTAAGGTTTTCAGAACCAGACTAAGGCTTGCCAAGTTTTCTAGAGTAAAATCAACGTGTGCAAAGACCCGCTCTTTCCTACCGGTCGTCAATTATTGTTTTAAAAAGCAGTTTTGGAACGGCGGAAAAGCCATTTGGCTAATCCGGATTAGTTTATATTCGCTAGGGAAGTCTAATCAAGTACGCCGCGGAAAAAGTGGCCTCTTCTACCCTTGAAAACACAAAAACAGGGGCTGATATTGATATTTCCAAAATGAGCGTTTTCTGTCTGCCCTGAAAAGGGACTTTGAAATCGGAGAGGCAAAGTGTTTAGGGAAAAAGGGCACCCCTTTTAAGCTATGGGCAGGTCTTTGCTGTACTCTGCGCGGGTTAACCGAAGAGCTCGAGTTTCCAAAAGGATTAGACAGGGGAAACCGTTCGCCGAAGCGACTAAAACTGGGCCAATATTGTCTATTTTTCTTTATAAAAATTATAAAAAAAGGGTTTAAAAATGGTCTGAAATCACGGAATGACAAAATCGCATCGGAAAATTAAGCCAATCAAAAGCTTCTTTTAAGTCGTCCGACCAATCAAAAGTAATAAAACAGCCTACGCAAATTTTGTCGAAGAATTTTCGCCACATCGTTTTCAAAATACCTGGATTGTCCAAATCGTAGTAGATTCCGTCTTGCTCAGAATAGTAGAATCCGTCCGTCTCATCGAAAACTTTGGCTGGCGCTGGTTCACTCAAAAGTTCAATGGAACGGAAGGGCTAAAAATTTCCGCGGGTTGATGAAAATTTCGCAACAATTTCAAGTGCGCGGCTATAATTCTTGACTATCTAAGTACAATCTGCTTCGAACTGTATTTCAGCCTGTGTGCAATTTCCGCTGAAAAAAGCTATTCAATAAATTAGCTACACCCTTAAAACCATTTAAATTACTCGTTCCGCTGAAAAAACCTCAGTTTTACGCTCATTTTCTCGTAAAGAAAGTCTCTTCCACCAAAAAAATCAGCACTAAATATTTTAAAAACCCTCTCTCGTTTTTTTCGTTGAACCGTGCTTGGCTTTGGCATGACGTCGGTTTTCGAAAATCTCGCGGTCGCAAAGGAAATAGATTTTTGGGCAAAAATCCTATCCCTGCCGCTGAAGATACTTCCGTTTTGAATTGCTGTGAAAGCAATGCTGACCGCGATTTGTCTAAAATTCTCGAAATTGAATCATCCCATCCTTTTCTGAATGCTTTACCGAGTAAAATTGCCCATCGCTCTTGTATTTTTATTATCCGTTTCTAGCCACTGGGTAATTTTATTTTCAATTTATTGATCACTTGGTAAAGTCGAGTGGTGCAAACTTGAAACATAACTTTTTGGCGATCTTGCAATTCAAATTCCGGTAATTTCGATTCAATAAAAACGTGAATATTTGAGATTCAATTTCGCACTTTTTCTGATTATTATTTTAGTTAGAAACTCGCGCAACACTTCAACGCTAATCCCTTTTTTCGAATAAAATTTTACATAATCGCTGTGTCCACCTGTATCTTATCTCCGTAGCCCCTCCCAACCTCACTATTTTTGAATTTTCTCGAGGGGCGAGCAGCTGTCTGGGCGAGAGATAAAGCCGAAAAGAAAAGAAATTTGCAAATAAAGACAAATTAAACCCGGGTTCCGGAGTTCCCTAAGTTGATTTTCTCGGAAAGAAGTCATATTAGCTTAGTTCAGCTCAATTTGACCTTGGCTCAGCTGGCTTAGCTCAGAGTTGAAAAATTTCTAAGCTAAGATAGCTTAGTTTCCGGCTAACCTTAGCTTAGCTAGTGATTTTTCAAATGGTCAGCTTCCAGCATAAACCAGCTAAGCTTAGCCTCCAATTAAAAAGTTTTTACAAATTCAAAATAACAAGCTTAGTACGCTAAGCTTTGGTAGCTTTGTTAAAATTTGGCTCAGCTAAGCCTAATTTATGAGAAAAATTATGAGAATCCAAGAAAATAAGCGAGCCAAAATTTATTTTGTCCTCAATTAAGTGTGGGATGACTAAGTTCGTGGGGACTAGGTTCGTGGGACTAGGTTCGTGGGTGGCTGGCTGGAAAACGTGGTTCGTGGGACAAGGTTCGTGAGTTTTTGATTTTATATGTATATTTTTATTTATAATGATTAAGTGTTATTTATATGTATATATTTATTTATATATATTTATATTATATGTATTGTAATAATATGATCATATAATATAATATTGCTATCTAAATATAGGTTCGGGGTTTTTGATTGGAAAGCGCTAACATAGAAATTCAGTTAAAGAGCCTAGCGGCTTATTTTGGGGGTGGGGGTGGGAAAGTCATTTTTACCATTCAACTTTACCCAATTTTACAACCCACGAACCTAGTCGCACTCAATTGTTCCTTATAAAAAAATTTCAAAACCCACGAACCTAGTCCCACGAAACTAGTCTCACGAACCTAGTCTTCACGAACCTAATCTTCACGAACCTAGTCCCACGAACCTAGTCCCACGAACCTAGTCTTCACGAACCTAGTCTTCACGAACCTAGTCCCACGAACCTAGTCGCACCCCCTTTTCCTTATAAAAAAATTTCTAAACCCACGAACCTAGTCCCACGAGCCTAGTCGCACCCTTCTTTTCCTTATAAAAAATTTCAAAACCCACGAACCTGGTCTCACGAACCTAGTCGCACCCTTTTTTCCTTATAAAAAAATTTCAAAACCCACGAACCTGGTCTCACGAACCTAGTCGCACCCTCCTTTTCCTTATAAAAATTTCAAAACCCACGAACCTAGTCCCACGAACCTAGTCGCACTCAATTGTTCCTTATAAAAAAATTTCAAAACTCACGAACCTAGTCCCACGAACCTAGTCGCACTCAATTGTTCCTTATAAAAAAAAATTTCAAAACCCACGAACCTAGTCCCACGAACCTAGTCGCACTCAATTGTTCCTTATAAAAAAAATTTATAATTTTTATAATACTTATAGAAAAATCTCTAATTTCAAAACCCACGAACCTAGCACCCCTACGAACCTAGTCCCACGAACCTAGTCGCACCACATTGTTCCTTATAGAAAGGAAACCATACCCCATCTTGCATACTTTGGCATAACCACCTACGAACCTAGTCCCACGAACCTAGTCCCCACGAACTTAGTCATCAATCCCTCAATTAAGCTATCTAGGCTTAAAAATATCTCCGAAAAATCTCCAACCCTAGCTAAAAATATTTCAAGCTACGTAAGGATCGTTTTTTATCACCGCCTGTCGAAACGATTTCCTTCTTATGAAAAAAGTTTCTCTAAGCACGACCGCAGCTGTCGTTGTACATTAACATTACTCGTTTTATCACATATCCTCTCTGGTGGTCAGTCCTTTCCATTTTTCGTTGTAACTTTTTGCATCCCAGGCGGATCATATCTGCTTCCATTGTCAGGCCACAGAATGGAATGGAAATCACGGAGCAAAACGAACTTTCTTGAAAAAATAAAACGACGATTTTTGAGTCGAAAAGTTCAATTAGAAAATTCATGTTCTTCTCTTCAATTTATGCAGCGAGCTCTGGAATAATTCTGTTTAGTAACCAACTCTTCAAATTTGTCTTATTTGCTAGACATGTCACTCTCCATCCAAAAAGAAGGAGCTTTACTACGTGGGACAGACGTTTTCCAATCGCTGCCAGTCGAATTGAAACGCGGCTAAGCTGCCACAAAGCTTTCGATTTCCGCAGGAACGTGATCGTGCTCCACCCACAGCTGAGGTAAACTGACGTCGCACCGCGTGGTCGACTCCCTTCTTTTTCCGAGTTCATATTCTATGCTAATTCTTCTCCTGCCAATTGTCCCTTGAACCCAGCTTTTCCAAAATAATCGTATTTTCTTCAAGCTTTTTAAATAAAAACAAAGCCATTTTTATGTTCAAAACCTGAGTCAGGGCCTGAATGATCTTTAATGAATAACTGCTTTACATTCGGGCCTTGACTCAGGTTTTCTACACAGGATGCCGAACACAGGATCGGTGAGTTTTCCACTGAGCCTAGCTGCTCAAGGAAGGAGTGTTGGTAAAATTTTCAATGTACAGTGAAAACCCATTTTAAGGCCACTTTTTGGATGACAGCGGATTTTAAAAGTGGCCTTAAAATGGATATTTTTTGCCTTGTGTCGGATGACAACAAATTTTTCCATTTTTTCGGACAAAAGTGAATCATAAGGGTCTATAGGGGAATGCTCGAGTCTACTGCATGTTTCTATCGCCCGAACAAAGTATGATTCAAAGCAATTGCCAAAATGTGTTGTTTAAATTGGACTCTAGGTGATTCTTTCTTTCATTCTTTCAAAAATATTTTTTCTGTCAACATGTCAGAGAAATGGATCAAAAATCTCTATCGAAATCTTCATGCACTCGAAATCTTCGAGAGGATTATTTACGAGAAGAAATCGAGCAGTTTGAAGATCTCGATGTTGAGTAAGTGTTCTTGACAAACAAGAAAAAGAATTTGTCGAGCATTTTCTGGCGCTTCAAATTGATGAAACGCGTCCAAGTACTCCGATGGAGATTGAAGAAGTGCCTCAAGTTCAAGTGACAGACCATGCTGACACTGAAAAGCCATCGACATCAAAATGGCCGAGGATACAGTCGAAGATAGCTAGCTTTTTCTAGCGAAACTGTAACTTTCGGATTTCGAAAAAAGTGGCCTTAAAGTGGATTTTTAGGATGACAGATTTTGGAGATTTTTCGAAAAAGTGGCCTTAAAAGGGTGGGCCTTAAAATGGGTTTTCACTGTATAATTTTCAGCCTGAAAGCTTGATGATTTTCGAAAAATGTTTGCAGGCCAAAAATCACTTTTTAACTGTTAGTGCCATCTTCACCGCCGTCTCAAACCGAGTCGAACGGTATATGTATCGCTTGAAAATTCTAGAGTTTCGGGTACTTCTGCCCGAAAAAATTAAAAATTGATATTTTACGTGCTAAAAAATCACAAAATGATTATTTTTAGGTACTTTTCTTTGCAAAAGTACTTATTTTTTGAGACCCCTGCACTCCTCACGTCCTAGCGGTCATTTTGACATGCTATATGCCATAGTACCATTTCTGTATCAAAAACGGCAGTGGAATACTAGAATTTCGTAAATTTGACCGGAAGTACCCGAAACTCTAGAATTTTCAAGCGATACATATACCGTTCGACTCGGTTTGAGACGGCGGTGAAGATGGCACTAACAGTTAAAAAGTGATTTTTGGCCTGAAAACATTTTTCGAAAATCATCAGGCTAAAAATTGTAACGAAAAATAGAAACTCTATCAAACATAATTCTAGCTTGATAGCGGCGATAAAGCAGGCTGATCCCCGCTCGAGGGTGACATTACTTACCTTCTCGTGAAAACATATCCATTCCGGGCAGTTCTGTCTAGAGTTCACTTTTGCCGTGAAAAAGGGTTGAACGGCTTTCCGGCCTTTTATATCGATATTTGTATAGTCCGGCTAGAACTTCCGCAGCACGTGTTTCAAAGCAAGCACCGGTGCTTACCCAAAAACACGAATCTTACGTGGCGTTTCGGCGCGAAAACGCCTTTCCGAAGCCCCTAGTTAATCAAATTCCAGAAAATCAAATAAAAAAGACGGCGTCAGAGGTCAACGGGAGCATTAGCGATTTGTGGATTTGAAATTCAAGACGAAATAGCGAAAAAGTTGTAGCCGTCGACGGGGAGCGCTAGATCGCCGATGCCGCTTCTCGTGAAAGCTCATGGCTAGTGCTAACCCCGTGGTTGGTGGACTCGGCCGAGAGCGCCATCGCGCGCTCCCTCGAGCGCCTCCATCGACCAGAGAAATCCACTACGATAGACGTTAAATATCATAAATTACTAAAAAGTAACTCGACTTTAGTTCGCTCGCCCTTGAAATTAACAGGGCTCGATTATATCTTCGTAAAAAAGAAAGAGAGAGAGAAAAGACGGTTTATGCTTTTTGATCCTTTTTGAAATCGGCGAAGAATAAATTTTGGAAAGAGAATAACTCGATTCTTGACGAACTAAAGAAGACGCGAAAAACAAAGAGAGAAGCTATGAAGATTTTACAAGGTCTCGTGCTGGTCTCGGCAGTCCTTGCCCAGGGAAAAGGAGGCAAAGGCAAAAACGCTGGCAAAGGCAAAGGAGGTCGAGGCGGCCGAAAGGGCAATCGTGGCGGCCGCTCGACCCCTTTGACCTACAAGGAATGGATAAAATTTTTTTATTTTTTTGATTTTTTAAAGATTATTTATGCTATTTTTTAGATTTTATTAGAGAAATTTTTAAAAATTTTTTGTTAAAAATTCAAAAAATCAACTTTGATTAACTTTAATTGATCGCCTAAACTTTCTTTTCAAAAAGTAAAATAAGGGTGTCACCGTGTTAAAAACGCTGAAAAAGTCGCGGAGAAAATCGTGTTTGAAATACACCCCTTGAATTAAATTTGCGGCGGGATGATACGACGCGAGTTGTGTAAAACATTAATTTCGGCTCATTCAATATTCCAGCAAAATAAACACTTCTATCGTATCATTTTCGAAAAACGCGTATTTTTAGCTTTTCAGCTGGCGAATGCGTATTTTTATTTTGAAATTGAAAACACGCGAGTCTTTATTTTTTCACTGAAAGCTTTGGTGAAGCAACGTGTGTAAAAACCTGAGTCAGGGTCTAAAGAGCTAAAATAAATGGTTGCGTAGCCGAAAAAGCTCCTCAGAACCTGACCCTGGTTTTTAGGAGAGGTATCTGGAACCGACAAAAATTTCGACAAATTTTGCGGGGAAATTTTCAACCAATCAGAAGCCTGGATTCGGCAAACCGGCCAATCAGCAGCCGAGAAGACGCCAACGCTAAATTTGTCGAAATTTTTGTCGGTTCCAGACACCATCCCGTTTTTACCCAAGTTGATGAGCCAAAGGAGCGGCTCCCTTAATCTTCCGATTGATTTTTTAGATTAAAGAATTGCTCTATCTAACTCATTTTAAGCGAAACTCATGTGCCAGCAGCAAACACATGTGGTCACGGCGCGGTCAGATGAGCTAATTAGGGGCTTTTGAACATGACCTCCGCTGGACAGTAAACTTCCTCCTTTCCGAAAAGCTATTTCAAAAAATTGAAAGACAAATTGTTTGACATAATTCCAGCGTTGGTGTGAGAACAGCCACCGGTTAAGAATTACAATAATTATGCAAGTTTGAGCTAGTAACTCGATTTCCTGACGATTTCACTAGCTGGGAAAAAGATCGTTTGGGTTCAAGTGAAGAAAAATTAAGGGAGTACCCATCTTAAATCAGATTTTCCCGCAGAATGATAGGAAATAATTAAGCTTGTTAGTCCCTTATTATTTGGTGAAATAAAATAAGGAAATCACTTTGATAAGCTTTGGAGAAAGAACAAAATTTCTCCTGACATATGAAAGTGACGCCCTTATTTTCTGATACAAGATTTTAGGGAGTTTACGAGCTGAACTTGAGATAAAATTTATATTCATTAAACCTCTTTCTTTTGAAAAGTTTGAAGAAAAAAGTCCTTAAACTTTAGTAGATGCTATACCCTTAAATTTCGCAACTTTTCCAATTTGCCGATTTCCCGAGTAAAAAGTTCAAAACTGCCATTTCCGCCTAAAACGTTCCTGGCCCGGCTCTGCGTGGATAATCGTTGACCTAGGCAAACGTTAAAGGTTCCCTAAGTCCCGAACTCATAAATATGCAACACGAATGGGCAACACGCTCCGTCATGTTTACAGCTAACAATACTCATATTTTATTGTGGCCGAGTGAAGGCCACAAACAAAAACGTAATTTCTCCTTTTTATCCGAAACACAGAATTGCCAAAGCACACTCAAAGAAGTCAACCAAGTGCCCAATGGAAAAGTCCTCTGCCGTGGAGACACTTGCCAGCTAAAATGCAACCGTGATTATGACGTTTATGGTGGAGCGCAGAAGGAAAGGTTAATTTTTAGATTTGAGTTCTTCTTTTTTCTTATTTCACTGGGTTGGGGTCGGGGTTACGGTTACGGTTAGGGTTAGGGTTGAAGTTAATTTTCATCATTATTTTATTAATTTCTATTATTTCAATGATTTTCAGAAATAATTTTTTACACAATTACTTTTGATTATAATAATTTAATAAATTATTTATTAATTTCGAGAAAACCAATCAAAATGCTCATAATAAGCGTTCAACCAATCAAATCTTTGATAGTTATTTTTCCGACTTTTTGGCGAAATCTGATTGGTGGAGATATATTTTCAAGCATTTTGATTGGTTCGTAAAAAGTGAACTCTTTTCCACGAATTTTAAAGTAAAAAAGCTAATTTTGAGAGCGGCGGAACTGTATCTCTTTGCTCTTAAAAATTGCCGGAACTAATCCTCGTGCGCGATTCTCTCGTTTTTACGATAGAACGTGTTGGCCACGTGATGGCGCGCTAAAACGTGCAAAGCTGCTGATCCATACGAGCTGATCCGCTTGATCCTTTGATAAGAGTACGTTCCACGCTTGGCTCTAGCGGCTAAATATATTTTTCATGAACTCGGGCTTTATCTCGCTTTTTTCATTTTCTCCGCCGTGGCTGGAAATTCGCGCAGAAGCCACAAACTCGCGCGATTTCAGAATTCGAAATTGTTAACATTTCTAAACCGCCAAACAAAAGTGCATGTGAGTTGTTGCTAAGAGCCTTCTTCTCCATGTTTCGAGTGGTACAAATAATTATCACGTGTGAACGCATTATTTCATCGTGAGCCCAAGCTGGACCGGATTATGTGGAGAGCTACAGAGTGCCGAATTTGTACATTTTCGAGGAGTGACTTGAACGCTTCTAATTTCTAAACACGCTCCAAAATCATCAATTCTATTAATTCAAATCCCTAATCAAATCACATTTCTTGGAATATTTTCTCACAGGACCGAAATTCTAAGCTTCATTTTAAAATTCTATCATCATTGAGCATTGAGCTTAAGGGGGTGACCCACCTTTTCTCAGGAATTTTTGAGGGAGTACACATCATAAATTCACTTTTCCCGAAAATATTTCTTTGGCAATTTAGATTTTAATAAATCGATTTTGTAATAAATTTTGAAAATCTTGTAATTTTTTTATATTTTTTAATAAAAAAATAAAAAATAAATAATTAATAATATAATAATATTATAATTTTTGCTATTTATTGAAAATTTTATAATGACAATTTAATAGATTGAAATCTTTTTAAATAATTTTTTTTAATATCAGAGTCACCCCCTTATTCAAAAATAAAGGCCTCGACAATATTTTTTATCAAATTTTTGGTCAAGATTTTCTTTTAGGTTTAAACATTCCTTTTCATCGGAAAAATATGAGTATTACTGTGTTAACTCTAATCCAAAAGTCTTGATTTCTAACTCGCAATTATAATTGCCGTGCTAAATTGTCACATTGCCAATGTGACATTGGCGAAGGAGACTTATTTAGACGCGTGTTTAAAGTAAACGCGCCAGTAATATCTTATCTTCTGTTTTCTCGATAAAAACGATCGTGCGGAGCGTTCTTATCTCTTCTTGGATTCAGTAACTGCCCGTTAGCCTCATCACAAAGATGAACAAGATAACAAGCTCTTGTGTACAATAAGCAGGTCGTAATGATCGTAATTATGTCGCTGCTCTTAGGCAGCTAGAATCCCATCAACAGTAAACGTGCGTTCACTTTGTAATTGCTGTTTGTGCCCTCTGCACCTGTTTTTTGCGATGATCAGTTTCCGGTCCCCAAAGCACGGTTTCTCAGCAATTTTGAGTGTAATTATGATTTTGCTATTTTATAAATGACCGTCTAAAAACGAGCTGTTTGCTTTTTTCGTCATGAAAATGAAAGCGGGACTCAGAAACCTGTGTATAAGGCGACTAAACACTTTCCCGACCCTGACTCAGGTTTTGTACACAGGTTTTACAACGGTCCGAATTTCAAAATAGCAAATTTGGAAACTAACGACCAGACTAATCTGATCCTTCAAAAAGCAGATGATGATGATTATGTGATTCTTCTTTTTCTCCCGTTGAACCCAGCTGTCTTTGGTTTTATTCCAAACTATTCCTTTCTTTGTTGCTTTAGCCTGGAATCTTTATGTCGAATTGGGGTGACTTTTTATTTCGCCAATTTTTTCGCGAGTTCGATTCTTTTCAGAAGGAGTTTCTAAACGTACCCGCTGCCGTGAGAAAGATCGGCAAGGGCGGTGACCGGATGAGCCTTATCTTAGGTATAAAAATATATACAGACCGCGATGACACTAAACTCGCCCGGCTGTGGCGTAGATCTATCCCAGATAATGTCCAAAGACTTGGACTTTCGTTGAATTTCTTACAATTGCCCTTCGGAAAATTAACCGCTAACAAGATCAAATGCGTGAGAAGAGGCGGCGGAGCAGTTTGGAACAGCAAAGACTTTGGCTCCTGTCAGACCTGCATGCAGCTGCCGATCGACCAGGACTCGATGCAAGTAAGTGTTCTTCGAAACTTGTTTGATTTTACGCTCTTCGCTCGATTTCATGATTAGGAGCGTCTTGGCTTGTTCGCAATTATGAAACTGATGAACTTGTGAACATAATTCATTGGCTGCTTTTTCATAATCGTTTTTGAAATTCGAATGATCATGCATTCGCCTTCCTAATTACTGGCTCTAGAAGGGCTTAGAAGGCAGAATAAGGGTCTCGTCTTTAAATTTATAGAATTGGACGACGACGCAGTCCAAAAGTATCCTGGGCAGAGCTCGAATTAATAGAACCTCAAATCCGAACGGGTGTTTTGCGCAAAACCGAGGCCACCTCCTCCTCAAAACATCCTCCAGATCACGAAAACGAGCCTGACTCACCATTCTTGATTTTAGATGACCTGTTCCACGACGACCGCTGGAACCAGAAAATGTATAATTTCCTGCAACAACAAACAAGCCCTGATGCCAATGAGCAACGATAAAGTTGTGGCCATTTGCAAGTGCGACCATCCAGTAAAGGTGAGTTCAATTTCCAGCCTTGGTAATCGGAGTAAAAAGCCTGAGGGTTCTGAAAGAGATTTATGCTCTACGCGGCTTTTCCAGAAACGAAGGCTTCGTTACGAAGCCCCTACGCTTAGAAATAATAATTTTTATTCTATAAAATTTTTATTATTAATAATAAAAAATATCAATAATACGGTTAATAATTATTTTTACGCTCCGCGGCTTTCATTAAATTTTTTCAGAACCCTGACTCTTATTTCCCGCTCAGGTTTTCGACCCCAGTTCATTTTCAATGAGATATTATTTCACTGGGGCATATTGTTTTGGTTGAATAGAACGGCTCGTGCTATCCGAAAATGCGATTTTGTAGTGACGTTTAATCTGGCTCGCCTTGGCGGTTAGCTTTTTTTGCTTTGGAAAATGTCGCGATCATCCTTCCGGTGCAAGGGGAAATACATCTCCCTTTTCCAGAAACGTAAAACTGAAGACAGATGGTGTCGCTGTTCAAAGATGTCCGCAGATTACGGATATTGTGTGATCTGTGACAACCTCGCCGAGTTGACGGGAATAACAAAATCCCACGACAGCGGTTTAATTTGGATCAAAAGCTCAATCAGGGGTATTGAGCCGTCCCGCTGTTTTGGCACCAAAGATGTGTTAGAAATTAAACATAAACTTTGTCAACTTGCAGCGTCCTTCTTTTGCACTCTTTGCTTAGAGATTTATTGCTAGAATGCTAATCATTCGGAATGATTTATTCCCTGTAAGAGTTCACAGAAGGGGCTAGCAGACTACTACCTAGGATAGTGATAAGCAAAGTGCGCTGCGACCGTTTCAAGTGGAAAAGAGACGCGCAAAAGTCTTGAAACGGAGGAGCATCGTTTCTTTTCAACGCCCCGAGAGGAGGAGAGTAGTAGGGATCTTAGTCCTCACGGCGGTCGGCTGATAACTCGGCTCGCGACCTTTATGAGTCAGCCGATACTGTCGAACACGTAACACCCCTGACGATAAGCCTATCGCTAGTTTCGGGCAGGGAACGGCTGTCCCTCGAGTCGAACTTCAATTTGACATTCTTTTGACCTCGTTTTCTTTGCGTCACTGTTTATGCGCATCTATCGAAATTGCCACAAAGTTTATAGCCAAAAAATGGCCAAAAGTTCGCGTCGAAAAACGTGCTAAACTACTGATAACCCAGCGCTGGAATAAACTGTTATGAAGCAGATAATGAGCTGAATTTTCAGAGCCGCGAAGAAGCCGACGGATTCTGCCACTGGAGAATCGGCGCTGGAATGAAAAAGATCATCGACATCCCAGCCTTCAAAAACGACTACTCGGGCAACTGGTACTGCAAGAACGACCACAAGGAGCAGAGAGAGACGGGGCTGGAAGTTTCCGATCTGGGCGCCGTTTCGTCCACGGGTAGTACTGATCGAATTCCGCAAGACATGGTTTGCAAGGTACACTCTTTTGTTCCCTCCCTTCAGTCTTTCATGCTTCCCCTGTTTAGGAAGATTCAAAAGGCAACTTCCAACAACGGATCTACGGAGGCAAAGACGTGGTCCCCTACAGCTGGCCCTGGATCGTCAACATCGCCTTCGACAACTTCTTGTGCGGCGGAACGATCGTCGATGACGAAACGATCATTTCCGCAGCGCATTGCTGCGACGGATTCCAGCGGAAGCCCGACAAGGTCAAATGCACCATTTCCGACCATTACTTCCACCAGAAAGGAGCGCGGATGGAAGATCTTTTTCTTTTGATGGCTTCCGTGGGAATGTCCAGCGCCTAATTATTAGAGCATTTTTAAAGAACGAATTGAACTGGAGACATCCGCTGTTTAGACCCGCACGAGTATACTTACACTGCCAAAGAACTAATCATCCACCCAGAATACTCTAGACGACAAATTAAAAATGACATTTGCATAATTAAAGTCCCCTTTATGAAACTAAACCAGAAGCCGCTCGCCGCCCCGGCTTGCCTGCCCCCGCAAGGTGAGCACCCCCCGCCTGGAACAAAGTGCTGGGTCGCAGGCTGGGGACAGACCGAGTCAGGCTCCGTCGCCGAGCAATTGCAGGAGGTCGATCTGGACATCATGTCGGACCAGCAATGCGCGAACACGATGAATGGACAGTATTTGGTCAAAGACGCCATGTTCTGCGCAGGTAAGAGCGTCTATCCACGCGCAACGAAGCGCGGCCGCGGAATGAAAATTAAAATTCACAGTCCATTCTAGCGCCATGTGCTTTTCTGATTTAGATGCACCGGCGCAAATATGCAAAACGCACATATCTACCCGACGAGTCAAAATAGCGAACTCTCTTTTGATCGCTAATTTTATGCTATTCGCAGTTGAGTCAGCTCTAAACCCGGGAACATGTGTAGAAAACCTGAGTCAGGTTCTATAGACCAAAAATTCATTTTTCAATCTTACTCAGGTTTTCACACAGGTGGTCGAGCCCAGTCGGAAAACCTGAGTCAGGGTCACGAAAGCTTGAAATTTGAAGCTTTTTCAGGACCCTGACTCAGGTTTTCGCACAGGTTGTAGAATCCAGAGTCAGCAGAATACAAAAGCTAGTACTTTGAAAAACAGACTTGTTTTTGCGCTACGAAAAATTTCAAGAGCGTTGATTCAGTCGCATGAAAAGTCACGAAGCGCGCAAATTCTCCATATTTGCTTTTACTAATTGAAATTCAAGGGTCAAAGGGCGGTGGAAAAGATGCCTGCCAAGGTGATTCCGGCGGACCGATGATCTGTGGCATTGTCCCGCCAGGAGCGAAGAAGGGACACGCTAGCGAAGAGATCCGACAGGAACGGTTCGAAATTTTTAGATTTTCTATTTCGTAAGTTTTGAAACTTGAGCTTGCAAACTTGGGATAAACATGGGCAAACATTCTATCCTGGAAGCATCTAAGCTCGCCAACCTGAGCTTTGCACCATAAGTAGAAAACCTGAGTCAGGGTCTGAAAGATCCAAGCAGCTTTTCGTTGAAGATCTGTCAGACCCTGACTCAGGTTTTTACTCAGGCTGTCGAGCCCAGTAGATAGCACGATGAATTTAAAGTTTCTCGAGCCTCGAAAAAGCCAGTACTTGTCGGAGTTACTTCATGGGGAATCAAATGCGGCGCTCCTAATGCGCCTGGAGTCTGGACGAAAGGTAATTGAAGCGTCTTCTGTAGCCGAGGAGCTCATGAGCTCACGGGCCGCTCTCGTCAGGTTTCCACCTGTGTTGAATTATCGCTCGATCGTGTTCCGCAAGTGAGCACCGCCTTAAATCCGCTTGGCTGTGGAACGCTCATCGTGTGTTAAAGCATATTCGCGTCTTCTTCTTTCAATCCAGCAAAAGACAAAACACGTCGATCGCTGATCAAGTTCTCCGTATCATTTCTAATCTTTCTCTTTTCAGTCTCGACCTACACCAACTGGATCCGCGAGCACATGATGCAGACATCCCCAAATCCTTCCAGAGGCGCTTTCGGAGGATAAACTTCGAAGCAAGTGAATTTAAAAACTTGTCCATTGTTGAAAAATTAAGAACCTACATACTTTTGCTCTAGACATGAATCAAACATTTTTGATTCTGTGAAAATAATCTTTGAACATAAACCAAAACGCTTGTAAATACAGTATATATTGAAGGATATACTGGAACTGTGTTTTCTTTTGTACTAAAAGTGTAAATAAACTTGTCCAGATTCACAATCAACCAAAAAATCAACCGCGTCTTTTATTATCTAGTATTGAAAATTATTGAAATTATTTATATTGTTAACAATTAAAAAATATATTATTAACAATAAGATAAAGATTTCTAATTTTTTATTATTAGAAAATAATTAAAAATTTTAATTATTTTAATTTAAAATAACAAAGAAATAATAATTTTTAAAATTTCTCTTATTTAGAAATTATTAAAATTATAAAAAATTTAAAAATTATAATAAAAATATAAATATACGAAAAAATATGAGTTTGATGTGAAGTTTATTGCATATCGATTTCGGCTACTTTAAGCCATCTTCAGTGCAAAGAGAACGTCTCGTGATTGGTCACGAAAAAATATAAAAAACAACCAAAAAGAATCAGCCGCAATTTTTATTTTTGCAAGATTTTGAGAAGTTGAAGTTTTGATTTGATTACGAAGCGCAGATTAATCCTAATTCCGAAGTTGCTTTTTTGAAGGAAGTCGTTGGCAATGGCCAAAACAAGGCGAGTCACGCGGACGGAGGTCTAATGCTCCTGCTGGAAAATAAATTTAGTGAACCCAACGTCAGCATCTTGCCGAATTAAAGTATTAGAAGGGTGCAAAAACAAGAAGCGAGTAGAAGCGAGCGCCAGCTGAAAGGCTTTCTAAATTCAGCATCAAAAATCATAGTTCTTGCCAGATATCTCAGTTCATTCAAGGAGGTTTTCTTGTGCTTATTTGAAAATCGCCGATAAAGTCTAAATCCATTCAAAAAGCGACTCGATTAGGCTAGTTAATTGACGCTACTATAAGAAAAGTAAACTTGGCGTGTCTATAAGTACCGAGAAAAATCAGGAAAGTCAGACTAGAACGACCAATTTTTGGGAAAAAATTGCGACAACGTTTGCCAAATTTTAGACCAATCAGAAGTCCGTATTTAGCTGATGGGCAAATCAGATTTTACAAAAATTGTCGCAAAAATTCGAGTCGTTTGTCGCGCTTTTTGTCACAAATCGACAAAAATTGCGACAATTTTCACCAAAATTTGAGCCAAATTTACGACCAATCAGATGTGCGCGTTTGGCTGTTTTTTAAGCGATTTGAGCCACGACATCCTAATTTTTCATCGAAAAATAAGGATGATGATGTTCCTTCTTCAGTTTTTTTGTTCTTAAGAAATTGGTCCGGATTTTCGATCTTTGTCCGCTACGGGAGTCAATAGTGCTAGGCTGTTGTTTTACAAAGGAAAGATAAGAGACGTGTCTTGAGTTTAATTCAGTTTTATCATTGCTGCTTTTCTGTGTCTCAAAAACAATCTCGCCTGAGCATCTAATTCGAATCCAATAAGCGATCGTTGAACTTGCTGCTTTTTCGGCTTTCTTGCTTCACAAAAGATTACTCGCTAAGCCTCTTCACAAATAAAGGTTGTATATCGTTTCGGCGCGATTCGGTTTCAGGTTCACTTTTAACTTTAAAGACAGTTGAAAGTGACCCAAGCTCGGCAACCTGTGTAGAAAACCTGTGTCGACGTCTAATAGATCTTTAATGAAAAGCCGCACAGCGGCTTTTAAACGAAGCCGCAAAGCGGCTTCCTAAATCATCTTCCTAATTATTTTCAAAGTTTTGGCGAAGTCTCTTTGAGGCTTTGTATTGAAAAAAGCCGCTGCGCGCCTTTTCTGTAGAGATGTTTTTGACGAGAGAGGCGATTTTCTGGCAGTTAGACTTTCTGGCAGTTAGACTTTCTGGCAAAGGCGATTTTCTGGCACTGCCAGAAAATCTAATTGCCAGAAAATCGCCTCTTTTGATTTTGAATTTACAGTTAATGATCTTGGAAGGTAAAAAAACGGAGAGGGTTTTCGACAGTACCACCAATGTTTTCTTACACGTTTTATAAAAATTCATTGACAAAAGCCATTTTTGACCCATTTATTCAAGATTATTGGCTGTAGCAAACATAAATCAGCTTCTTCCGGGAATATTTGTGTTAATCACCCGGTGTTATTTGCATCTGATTTCGAGTACTTGGTCACAGTGAGCACCCACTGAGATAATGGCGCACGCTAATGCTTTTTAAAACTCTTCCTCAGAAGGTGGTGGAATCGGTGTCATTTTCAATATTTTTCTATCAGATTTCTCTTCATTTTCTCAAAAATCAAAATCTAACTTTTCAGCTGCCTGTTAACCCGTTTGTCACTTCGAAAAGAGCAAGAACGAACTGCGGATGCTGCCCTCATTCTATTTTTAGCGCAGAAATTTCAATTCCAAATTCGTCGTCTTTTTAGCGCCCTGAATAGTCGGCTTTTAAATCAAACGCTCCCATCGAAAGGTGCAAACTCCTGCTGAAACTGCTCCGAAATGAAATTTGTGTGATAATCACCAGTTTTTCGAATTTATAAAATGATTTAACAAAAAGAGTTTCTTGCAGAATTTCAAATAATATCCATCCTATAAAAGCGATTTCACCACCTGAGGAAGAATTTTCAGGAGAGTTTTATAACAAGTTCAGTTTCAAAAGCATTAGCGTGCGCCATTATCTCAGTGGGTGCTCACTGTGACCAAGTACTCGAAATCAGATGCAAATAACACCGGGTGATTAACACAAATATTCCCGGAAGAAGCTGATTTATGTTTGCTACAGCCAATAATCTTGAATAAATGGGTCAAAAGTGGCTTTTGTCAATGAATTTTTATAAAAACGTGTAAGAAAACATTGGTGGTACTGTCGAAAACCCTCTCCGTTTTTTAACCTTCCAAGATCATTAACTGTAAATTCAAAATCAAAAGAGGCGATTTTCTGGCAATTAGATTTTCTGGCATATTAGATTTTCTGGCAGTGCCAGAAAATCGCCTTTGCCGGAAAGTCTAACTGCCAGAAAGTCTAACTGCCAGAAAATCGCCTCTCTCGTTTTTGACCCCGATCTTACAAAAGGAAACAGTCAATCAAAGATTTATTGGGAAACTTCCACGGCAGACGTTATATCGAAATCAGACGCCAATCCGGCCGATGAGACTGTCTAATTAACAATATCTGGAATAAAAATCAGCCCTTTCTGGCTTTTCTTACAGTAAGAGAGAAGAAATGAAACCTGCCAACTGGAATTTCAACAAGGAGGAAAAGCTCTACTCGGTCGAGTTTCTGCTTCCGGAGGAAATTGATTCCACAACGGTGAGCTTTTTGAAGAGAAATTTTGCTAAAAAAACTCAGATTCGGTCGAAGGTAGAGGCCAACTCGATGAAATTGGTTTATGATCACCAATCAACCGACGAGAACGAGTTTCAACGGCGAAAATCTCATCGCACTTGGACCCAAACAATCGACATTCCAAAGAGTAATATGCTTTCAGAAAAGTAACATTCAATCAATTAGATCTCAACCCACTGGATACATCAGTCACGTGCAAAAACGGAGCGTGCCTGGCTCAAATTGGTCTGATGAAACGATTCAAGACAGTCAAAACTATTCAAATGCCATGATTCAAAATAAAAAGGCATCTTTTTTCTCGAATTAAATTCTGTCCACCAAATCGGAATTTTTCTTCGGAACGCAAACAGAAATAGAGAAAAATAAAACGTTCGCATTTGCCCTTCCGGGCTTCGAGGCGCAAAAAATGATTATCATTTTTTCAAACTGGTGAGCTGGCAATCGCCATTGTTGACAGCTTAGTGATAACCACCACCACATTCTTGCGCACATTTCACAAAATTACGGACACCAGAAGCGAAAAGAGAGAAAACGAGAGAAAAGTTCGAAGAGACAATTTGTTGTTTAGCAAGCCCGCAGATTCGTGCTTCTTATTTGTCTTCTCTCAAAGCAAGTTTCTAAAGAATGCGGAGAGAGGCATCTTAAAAATTATAACAACATTGGTTTTTCTAAATAATGACACCGCGACAGAAACTATTTTTTAGCCTCAACCAAGACATTCTTTGTTGAATTTATCTGAGTCAGGTTTTCTAGAGCGTAAATGAATAGCCGCGTCGCGGCTTCCTTTTTGAAAAAGCCGCTTCAGAACTTGATTCAGATCTTCTACACAGGTTGCCCAGCCCAGCTAGACTTTCAGCTAAAGGCTCATCAACCTGTGTTGAAATCCTGAGTCAAAAATCATTCATTCCTTAACGGCTTTTTTTTAAAACGAAGCCGCAAAGCGGCTTCGCCAAAATTACAATTTCAATCTAATTTTTGATTCTTTCAAAGCCGCTTCGCGGCTTCTTTAAAAGAAAAGCCGCTGCGCGGCTTTCATTAAACTTTCTAAGATAATTGAAAATCTCTTTTATGAAGTTGTCTCCTCATTCACTTTATTTTAAACTGAAAAATGAAAACTATCATTTTCTTCTTTTAAAAATAACAAATGCCCGTTGTCCCTTATCTTCGGAAAAAGGAAGAGCGAATTCGAGAAGACACGGGTAGTGTTTAAACTTTCGCTAAAAGAGCGAAATAAGCGACGTTTGTTATTCTGGACTTAGAATTTGCGGGTTCACCGAAAACTCATCCAGGTCAGCGGGCTGATGCAAAATGGTAGGGCACTTGTCACTCGCGTGAATATTTTCCTTCTCCCATGAAATTTATCCGTTTTTCCAATTCCTGCTCTGGAGAAATTGCGATTCCTGCGCAACAAACTTTCATATCTCGAGAAGAACAAGGGTTGAGAAACACGTTGATGACCACATCTTCATCAAGAGTCTGAGTCCTATCTCTAGAGGCCTGAGTCGACAAGGGACTCTTGTCTAAATAACCAAGCTGAAAATTCGGATAAAAATGCGTTATCAGGCCCTAAGAGACTAAGACGCACGAGGTTAATGCAGGCGAAAGCTTCCGGACGATTTTGAAGGACGTGAGAAGATTTTCTTGAAGATGATATGCAGCTCAGAAGCGCTGTACCTAAAGTAGCTAACGGTCAAAACTGAACAAGAAGCTGAAAATTTGAGAATTGAAAAAGCAATTTGAAAATATTTAAAAAGAGACGCTAGAAAAAGCATGTTCTTTGCGGCAAATTCACAGTTTCTGGAGCAACTGATTAACTGTTTGGAATGAAGCAGCCTCAAATTTGTAGCACGACATCAAAGACCACAAGTTGAATTCGCCACCGTCGCCAACGCCGCAGATTACTCAAAACATACATGATCTTGAGACGCTTTTGAATTTTCCAGCAAACGGTGGCCAGAAGTGACTTGTGTAAAATTTTGACTTCGGAAGCGTCGCTTATCGGTGGAAAGTGTCTCCGTAAGAATGGCGATTCTTATCACGGCCTGTGGTGATTTTAGAAGCGAAATCTTTGAGTAGTGTCTGACGGAAGTGCACCGCCAACGTGATCATTCTTTTAGAGAAGTGCAAGAATGCCGCTTTCGGAAAGGCGTTTTTCATGAAATTCTTGGGCGCGAATGCTGAGCCAAAAATCGCATCTGACACCACGACGATAAGGGCTTTCTTATGAGCTGAGAAGATTAAACTATCCCTCGGAGGTTACCATAAAGACTTTGAGCGAGCGCTGCTGGATTAGCAAGGCGAAAGTTCTGGGTCATGGCCAGCGTCCGTCCCAGCCCGTCATGGCCCTTCATACCTTTGGCTAGAAAGCTCGTTCAACATAACCGCAAGACACTTTTCTACTGTGCTCGGCGTGAAATCGCGTTTAACTGCTCTGTGAAGAGTTTAAAGAGAGAAAACTGTAAATCAAACGAAAAATGAGAAGGCTAAAGTACTTGCTAACGGCTCTAATAGGTAAAATATCCTTTACTTTAGAAAATCTCCGTTAAAAACTTGAAATTCCGTCACTCGAAATTCTATTGCTTTTGGTCAAATTTTGGACTTTGACCCGAAAATAATCTTAAACGACCATTTTTATTCCATGGTTCGATTCCTAATCGGGTTTCAATAAGCAAGACGGCAGAAATCTCAAGTTTCAATTATAATCACGAAAAATTATTTTGGTCATCCTTCAACTCAAAATTTGTTGGCTTACTTTATCCGAAGGACTTTTGAACACGTATCGAGTTTTATGATGCCAATTTGCCTCGTAGACTGCAACTAAAATGGCGGCTAGAAATAATACCAACAGCTTGAAAATTTCATGGTTACTAGCAAGTTGTAGTTATGACATCAGTTATCCTCCTATTTTGCGGTCTCCTCGTTGTGCGTCGCCTAATGAATGCTCAAAAACAGAAAGGTAAGATCAAAATAGAGGTTTTTTCGTACAAAATTAAGCGATGAATGAGGAAGTTCGAAGAAAATTTTACGAAGCATCTCCGGTTTTGAGGCCTCTTTATGTCCCGCCTGTTGACGAGCATTTTGATGAAAATGAAGGAAAAGGAAAAAATGAATAAATTCGAATAGTTTTGAAAGAATTACTTCATCTTTAAAAAAGTGATCGAATCATTCGAAATTTGGGACGAGCGAGGAACAGAGTTGATCCAAGAAAAACCGCACTCTGATAAGAAAGGGAGGCGCAACAAGCACAAAGAAAGAAAGAAAAACAAGAAAACCACGACAACTCCGAAAACGAAAACAGTAACAACGACTGCCACGACACCGAGTTTTTCGACGATGAGTCAAACTTCAGTCCAGCCAACAACACTCGTTTCATCAACAATACTGCCAACTCTTTCTTCAACTCTGCCATTTCCAAACTCCATCGAAAGAAGCTCAAGTCTAAGCTTATACTCAACCAACAGTCAATTCTCGACAGTATCTACCACAAGTCCTGGGCTCGGCAACCTGTGTAGAAAACCTGACTCAGGGTTCGGAAGATCTCAAATCGCGGCTTTTCATAAGAGATTTTAAAACCCTGACTCGGGTTTTGTATACAGTTTCCGAATCCACCTCCAGTCCATCTTCTTCAGAGTCAAGTTCTCCACCGAAAAACGTTGTGACCTCACCACAAGTTCCTTATCTCCCAACACTGGAAGCCACCGCACTATCATCTCCTATACAAAGCTCGACCGTCTATCTGACACAAAGCCCATTAGTAGAATCGGAGACAACTTCAGCATCAAGCTTTAGGTCGACCCTCTTGAGTCCAATCACGAGATTATCGAAAGTCAGCGACCCGAGGCTTTGTCGAAAGTGTCACTTGTCGAGTGTTTCGGTGAACTTGCTTTTGAAAGTCGAGTGTGAAAATTCGGCGTCCAACTTAGAATTTGGGTTACTTTCATTAAAAAAATAAACGGAGGATGTGGCAAGTAGTCCAAATTGTATATTTATTCATTGGGGATTTCCGACCTGGTAAAAAGTGAACGAAGCACTATGTCCGTACAAGAAGCGTCCGTGATGAGCACTTATTTGCCGACCACTCTTTTGGCTCAGGAATGGTTCAATTAGCAAAGTACTCGAGGCGTCTCTTCCTTTTCTCGACTAAGTGGCCGACAGAATAAACAAAGTTTAGTGTATTATTCTAGTAGAAGTTCAGCCCGAATTAGACAATAATTTTGGACAAATCAGATATCCGAACTAAGCGGTTAGGCCGATCAGATTTCTCAAAAAAATGGAGAAAGAAATTGCCATTAATTTGTTGAAATATTTTTTTGCCTCAAATTTTGAACTAAAAGAAAGCTAGAGGAAACCACACCAAAAAATCTTCATACACCTTCATCAAGTATTTCCAATCTTTTTCTTCCAGAAGCCGAGTCCGATGAGCCTCTCCAACTGGACAAAGCGCCATCGACAATGGCCCCATCGACTAAATTCGCAGTTAGAACACCTGCGCTGGACTTATCAACATCCGCTCAAGACGGTAATCACAAACGCATTTTTTCAAGTTATTCTTTTTCACGTGAGAAACACTTGAGTCTGACTAGGACTAAAAGACTTTTAGTAAAAGTCTTATTTTGTAGAACAGGATGACTGATTCTCATCTTTTTAACTCTTTGATGAATTTAGTCTTTCTTTTGATCTTTGTAAAACCTGGGCTCGGCAACCTGTCTAGAAAACCTGAGTCAGGTTCTGAAGAGTTAATAGGCAGAGCCGCTTTGCGGCTTCGTTAATATAAAAAGCCCCAAAGCGGCTTTGCCTATTAACTCTTCAGAACCTGACTCAGGTTTTCGGAAGGTTACAATTATCCTGAGGATCATCCTCAGGATACCCTCTAGAAGTGAATCCTGAGGATTGTCCTCAGGATACCTTTCATAAACCTATCCTGAGGATAAGACACAGGATACACTCTAGAAACGAATCCTGGGTATCAGATCATAAAATTTCTTCGATAAAATTAGTCCTGAGGATAAGAAAAAACTGACAGATTCAGTCCCAGAGTTTACTACAAGACAGGCGCGGAGCGCACACACGCTCCTTGACTTAGAACCGCGCAAATCTTTTCCTCAGAAATCATCTTTGATAGGTATCCTAGGGTCGATCCTCAGGATACGCTTTTAAAAGGTATCCTGAGGATGATCCTCAGGATAATTGTATACAGGTTTCCAGGTTGTACTTCCAGGTTTTCTACACAGGTTGTCGAGCCTAGTTTTAATTAAAACGAAATTTTAGTCTAAAAAAATCTGTAACAAATTTTTAGTCGAAGAGATCGATGAAATGGACTACTCTTGGTACGACAGTGACACTAAAGCTTCATTCTATCCAAGATCTCCAATAGGTTCTGGTTCAAAACAACAGATTAGACGAAAAAATAGCCCTTGTAAAAAAATGCTTTTGAAATAAGTTTTCTTGGCAATTATGAACCACTCTGAGAATGCTACATGTACGAGTACTACCGGGAAAACGAAGAACCACTAACAATCGCGGAATGCTTGTTTCTTTACCAAAAGGTAAGATCCGTTTCTTCGAAGCGGCGGAAGGGGTTTTTAGTTTATCCGGTTAAACATAAATCGCGCGGAAAATGTTTACGGTTTATTCTGCGGCAAGCCGTCTATACTCTGCCGCACAGTCTCGAGGAGGAAAATTAGACTGAGCAGGAATTATTAATCGACAAAAAAGACGTTTTTAAGATTCTGCGATTTGGAAATCCTGAAGAACGCAGAGTCACGGGGGTTCCCGCCACGTCTGTTCCAAGCAGAGTAGCAACAGAAGGAGCACTTGCAGAACAACATACGGAACCATACACCATGTCGACTGCGGCGTCGAAAACATTGGGAACACACGCGGGCGAGCAGACTCCGCTCGTTCCCCAACGCCCTTCCGAAGCGCCCGCGTCATCATGGGAGATTTTTACATCAGGTTCAGGGCGAGCTGATTCTGCAGCGTTAATTTCTTGTAGAAAGGAAAATGGATGGTGTCTGGAACCGACAAAAATATTTCGACAAATTTTGCGTTGGCGGCTACTCGGCTGCTGATTGGCCTGTTTGCCGAATCCAGGCTTCTGATTGGTTGAAAATTTCCGCACAAAATTTGTCGAAATTTTCTTGTTGGTTCCAGACACCTCCCCAAGAAAAACCATGTAAAGTCAGCTTCTTGGCTTGGTAACCCGTGAAAAAAAATCTGAGTCAGGATTCTGAAAAAGCTTGAATAAAAATTTAAAAATTACTTTTTCAATGAATTTTAAAATTTTTATCCAAGCTTTTTCCGGACCCTGACTCAGGTTTTCTACACAGGTTCCCAAGCCAAGATGCTGACTCAGGTTTCGAAAAAGAAATCGCGCAAAGTCAGTCCAAATCAGAGCCGTTCGTCGTCGCCGACTTGGGCATTTTGGCAGCTTTCTCAGAAACCACTCTGAGTAGTAATGAGGATGAATCTTCGGTCGAATTTGCCGCATCGTTGACCGCAAATGAGCTAGTAACTGAGCCCATGACCGAGACAGGGCCTCAATCAGACTACGATTGGTAAATATCTCTATTGATGATGATGGTCATTATTGACGCGGAAGCTGACCGCTCGGTTGTTTCTAAATTTTAACAATTTCGGTTTTTTCAGCGCGTCGAAAAAATACACTTCTTACGACGGAATCGAGCTCACGTTGGAAGAATGCGAGAGCATTCTGGCGCTGATCCCCAGAGATCTCCTTCCTCTTTATATGAAACATTCAACAGTTGCAGTTCTCGAGAGGATGAGGTTCATACATTGGGAATTATTCACCATCTGGGATTCTTATTCTTCTTTTAATTCAATTTTAATTACACTAATCTTTCGATTCTCACTTCCCATTTTTCCACAATGGAAACAAGTCCATTTCTCGTTGGAAAATCAATTTGAAATTGAAATTCTCTTCGTTTGAACCAACTCAGTTTGCCGCCATCTGCGTCCGAAAGTTCGCCAAATGCGCCAAAAGCTTTTCTTCTTGAATTGACTGGACTTCCTGAATGGTAACGCCAATTCAATATTTTTCTTCGTAGAAATTTTGATCAATTGAAAGTTACAGATCCATATTAATTCTTTTAGCTCTGACGCAAAAGCCAGACAACTTTCCAAGGTGAGCCTTTTTGCTTATTAATCATCAGATAGAATTTCTCAAGGAGAAGCTTACATACATTTTTCGAATGAAACTGTCTTGAACTAACTGAAAGAAGGGCCCGTTGATTGGGAATGAATATTTAACCATCACTGATGGTCCATCAGATTTGACTAAAACAAATTGTCTACTTTGCCGTCGAGACCTTCTGATACAGGAATAATCGCCGAATTAAGCATCTGGCGCGGAGAAAGGTCAAGACCCTTTCAATAGAACGAAACTGTCCAAATATTTCTCTGCGGCTACAGCTCACTTCCGCTGCAACAAAGAAGCATGTCAGCCATCTACTACCACGGTAATTACCAATCAAATTAGAAATTTCCAGCAACAGCGCTGAAAGTTCATAACGAAGATTTGGAACTTTTTGGCTGACGTAAGATTTCAGAATGCTCCAGAAAATCTTCCGCGAAGAAGTCGCCTATCGTCTCGTCCCAGCTGATCCAATCTCGGAGTAGCATTTAAAATCTTGAACTTGCGACTTACCCATCTACCTAGCTGCAATAAAACAACAACTCCCTTTTCAAGAAAAATCAGACCGTTGTTTTCGAACAAGTGACACGTCTAGTTTATGTAAGCGCTCTAGAAAAGACGATCTGTTCTTTTGAATTCGACAAAATCACGCGCCTTTGGCGATCCATCTTACTTAATTAATGTTATCGGGCGTTAATGAATAGCTTAAGGATTTTTTATGTACACGGCCGCGAGCACCACTGCTGGCAAAAAAGCAGACGTTAAAAGGCCCTCTGCGTCGGCTCATTCCAGTCCAGAATTTTACATCGCTCGTAAATTACTTCGACACCAATTGATTAAATATTTTTGTGTTCTGCGGCCGCCACCTCGATTCAAAAAGACAC
This sequence comes from Oikopleura dioica, assembly GCF_907165135.1. Classification (NCBI taxonomy): domain Eukaryota; kingdom Metazoa; phylum Chordata; class Appendicularia; order Copelata; family Oikopleuridae; genus Oikopleura; species Oikopleura dioica. The sequence goes on along the minus strand of NC_137293.1, from coordinate 16,862,574 downwards.
GTAAAGAAGTAGATGAACGAAACGGTGTTCAAGGGAATACTTTTGCCGACGAACAGGTGCCACAGCCCTAAAGCCACTATTTCGCCAGGTAACTAAGCCAGTTCGCCCTTTGTTCGAATTTTTCATTCATCGAAAAAGCCCCGATCTCGGGGCCCCAACTCAAAAGTGATTAACCAAATTTCATTAGGAAGCTCAATTTTCCGCCGACTTCGCGATGAAATGATGGGTGTTGAATCGCAGAATCGAAGGCAAAAGAAGTACGTGGCCTTTGCCCCTGGGACGAAGCCGAACTGACTGTAACTCAATTTACTACCCTTCTGTGTCTACTTGGCCCCAGCCGCGAGAATCCGTCAATAAATTGACAAAATAACCAGTTATGTGATTAGATGAATAAGACGCGTGAATTATTAATTTTGCAGCGCGAAAACAAGGAAAATAGACAAATTGCTTTAAAAAAGCAATTGAGCTTTACTTCTATTACAGTTTTTAAAATTCAACTTTTCTCATTCAACTCAAATCTTAGCCAAAAAAATGGTAAAATCAAAAAAATCGCTACAAATAAGCGGAATTTTTGATTAATGTTTTTGTGAATTGTGATTGGCCCGCCGACCGAATGCGGAGATCTGATTGGCCAAAATTCTGGTGAAAATTTTCGGACCAATTTTTCACTTTCGAGCTGATTTTTGGCGATTTTTTGGAAATTTTTTATCAAAGAAACTAATTTTTGGGATTTTCATCGTCGTTTTTACCATTCTAGTGCTAGAATATCGATTCAAATTTTGAATTGCAAAGTGTTATTTATGTAAATAAGTGCAATTACTTGATCGTTGCAAAAAGAAAGATGTGGCTTGGAAAGCAAAAGCTTGAGTAAACATTGAAAGCAGGTTATTTGATTACATAAATGAGAGTTCATTTATAATGCAGCGCAAACCCGGGCGCTAGAGGCAGAAAATGAAGGCTGAAAGGACGTCGCCAGAATAGTTGTTCGTCCGCGGGATAGTGTGTTCCCGGACAGGTGACGAGTTTAATTTGGCTCCGTCCGAGTAAGCCCAATTTAAAGCTGCCTTCTTAATTGTGCCCAGGAGAGGCTGCCCACTTCTCCAGAAAATAAAGAAAATCAAGTCGACTGAGCAAGAGAAAGCCGCATCGAGAGCATGAATGATCTGCTTGAGTGAGGTAAGAACTGACTTTTCAGCGAGTATTTTTTCAATAAAAGAATATTTTATGAAAATTTCAATTTGATAACAACGAAGAATATAAAGCATTATTTTTGAAGAAGTTAAGGGGGGAGGGGGTCGACGAGAATCGGGATATCCGTGGCCAAAATGCGGGAAAACCTGATTAGATAGGCAAAATCTGATTAAACTTATGGATAGAAAGGGGCTGAAAAAATCAGGCGGCAAAAATTTGAAAAAAATCTGGCTAAAAAAATTGGTCAAAAATCCATTCAAAGTACGGCCATTTTCGCGAAAATACACCAAAAATGATCATTTTTTAAAAAAATTTCTTAATTTCACCCACTAAAACTTATTTTCATCTTATGATTTTAGACTCAATAGATTTGGCGGAATCTGTAGATTCCAAAAATATATAATTCATATTCATCCTGCATGCATAAGCGAAATAACAACCACCCTTGAAAAAATTATCGTCGACCTCCCCTTAAATATAGCTTAATTTTTTAGAAAATTTCCCACATTCCTTTTGATACTGATTTCTGAAAATGGCAATTTCTGTTTGATTGGCTAAGATTTTAAGACTTGACATTGAAAATAAACCTCCCATAAGTATAATCTCTTTACTGAAATGTACCTAGGCTTTATTCCAATGCAGCTGTAAGAAGTACGGGTCGAAATGGAATCGCATTGAAGAAAACGAAAAAATGCAATCAACGAAGATTATTCTCAACAAGCCCGGGCTGGTCATCGTCGGCCAAGGTTAGCCCATTAGTCTTTAATAGCCTCCACATATGTTTTTGAAGGAAATCAGGGGCTTGTCAACACATTCGATATTTATGGTGGTTTGGCAAGGGTTTACTCGCCTGTTCTTTGTAAGCCCAAATGGTCGCCAGGAAATGTTTGAAAAATTTACAAAAATAGAGAGCACCAGAATAGAAATCTATATTTTTCAAACATGAACAGAGATAGCTTGGTATTTTCATGTTCAATTCTACTGTGTATTTTAACCAATTTCAGCCTTTTATTGAGAATCAGTGACGTCCAAGAAGTTCGATTTAACGATATCACGCAAGATTTTATTCTCCAGAAATCCCCCGGCGCGGAGTGGGACAGTTTCAACGATGAAGTTTTACAGATTTTACTCACAGCAGATGCCTCAGGGGAAACTCCTGGAAGCATAGAGGAACTAGAAGTGTGTACGCATTGGACACAAGATGACCTTATTATTTCAGGACGGGCGTCTAGATTTTCCCTACAACTTTATTTCTTTATTGACTCTGATTTGTTTTCATATTTTTCCTCGACCCATCAACCTGTGCAGAAGACCTGAGTCAGGGTGCAGAAAGGACTTCAGTCAAAGTTGACTTTTTGCGGCAGAAGGGGGTCAAAAGTCGGGCAGCCTAACGGTTAGGCCCTAACCCTAAGCCTAACCCAGGAGGCAACACTCCCCGGGACCCCCCCCTAAGGCCTTACCAAGGGGACTTCGGCCCCAGGACCCCCCAATAGGTATCCCCAGTCCCTTAACCCTAACTGAGATAAGGGCTGATAGTCTATCAGTGATAGAGGACAGTCATTTTAGGGCGCCCGGCTGATTACCCCGCTACGCTACGCTTTGCGGCTATTTAGTAGAGCTTTCTCAGGACCCTGACTCAGCCTGAGTCACTCAGGTTTTCTACACTTGTTGCCGAGCCTTAATTTTTCTCGTTCCGCAAATCTGTCAATAGTGACAGTTTGCCGAAGAGCGGTAAAGAACATTAATAATCAAAATCGAACTCTTCTGGATTCCGAAAAAGAACTTATCGAAAGCTCAATCCAACCTGCCTTAGCTGCCGAAAATTCAGCCATTCTATATTTAGGAAGAATCGACAATATTGCCCGCGTCAAGGAGCGGAATTACTAAGCCGGAATCGGTGTGATTCTCATTCTGAGTGATTAAAGTTTCGACAAGTAATAATTCGGAATTATTAATTCCGGAAAAAAGCTGAAAGGATCGATACGAGAAAACGAGCGCGCGTCAGCCGCAGTTCTCAATGCCACGCTGGAGCTGATAACCTTCCATCTACCGAGCGTCAAAAACATAAACATGCTGCAATAAACAATTCCTTGAATAATTTTTATTCCATTTTTAAGACAACTATTTTCGAACGTCGTATCCTTCGTAGTTGTCGAGATCTTTGTGAGCGGATCTAATGTAGTGGACCATTCTTCGGAAGTCTCCATCTTCAAAGATCGGGAAGTGCTCGACGTACTTGGCGAGGATGTTTTTCTGGTGTCCTGGGAGAACACCAGTTTCGCAGGTAAAATCGACAGATGTTTGGAAACTTGTGTCGATAGTGATCGGTCCCTGCAGCGCGGCGTCGGAGGACCTGTCTGCGTACCCTTTGAAATACGACGATTTGGTTGGGTCTTTGGATTTATAAAGTCGTGTTCCTTCGCGACTGTAAAAAGTCCAAAAGTTCCGTCTTGAGAATGCTCTCCTTCGTAGAAATCAGGGAAAGTGACAGCTCCCGACTGTCCGTCTGGCCCGCCAAGAGTCACATTCCATGGGCACCACACAAAAAGAGTGAAGTCCGCAGTTGCCCAGAAATTGGGATCGAGCCACTCAGGATGCTTAGACTCGTCGATGTGGTCAAACTCCCACTCGCCAACTTTCAGCAAATTCTTAACACTCGCTTTCAAAACAACGTAGCCTAAAATACGGATAATGATAATCGCGAAATAATTGAACTTACTTGGATAAACTTTCTTGACAAAGTTAAAGACGCCACCAGCCCAGACAGGCAGCATCGCATCTTCCGTAGAGACGCAAACGAAGTCGGGATTTAGCTGAACAAAAGTGCAAGCTAGAATTCACTTAATTTATGAAAAATAAGGTCGATTACGATTAACTCCGTCGCAAGTGCACTGAAATCCAGAATACAATTTCTTGATGCCAGTAACGTATCCTTTGCTGTCACAGGCGACTCTGATTTTATCTCCCTCTTTGTGATAAATTTCCTAGAGAGCGATAAATCCAGTATTGGATAAATAGTTCTTACCGATCCATATGAAGCATCAAAGTAAGGAACTGAGTCGGATCCGCGTCCAAGGAGGACCTTGAAGAGAACCATTCCCTTGCCAAGGTTTCCGTTGAAAACCAAATCTTCATCGTAAGTGTTGTTTCCAACACACCTGTTAAGAACAGGCGGCTGAGGGTCTTAAAAATTTAAGCTATATTTTGGAAACTGTTCCAGATATAACTTTTGTTCTGTTCTGATATTTTTTCTTTTTACTGATAAGCCAATATCAGTATTTCGGCAAAAAAAATTACCATCGTTTGGCCGAACAACGAACGGATCAGTTGAGGCTTTGCCGACGAGTACAGTATCTTCGCCTTGATTGTAGCAAAGACTGAAAGTGAGGATCACGGCAGAATTGTCGACTGTAGATTTGATATTGTCAAATACAGCACGTCCGTTCAAATAAAGCGCAGTTAGGCCGCCAGTTAACTGTCCAGCTTCAAGTGTAGGAGTTGTCACGCAAACGCGGCACTCGTCTCCCTCTGGGCCGCATGAGGCCATGTACTCGGCGTTGGTATCATAAATCTGGACAGAGATCTCTGGGAATGGCTCTTGAGCATACACAGTTCCGTTGTTGATGTACTCGATTCGGACGGATCCTTAATTTTTCGATAAAACGTATGAACTTTTTAAGCATACCTGGAGGAGCTTCGATTGCTTCGAATTGTTGAGAAGTAACTTCTGGGATGGTGAAATTAGTCTCAGTTCCAGAGTACGTCAAAAAGGCAGTAAGTTGGAATGAACCAGTGTTTGGAAGTCGCAGTCCGCTGAAATCGGCGATACCAGATCCTTGTCAATTTTTATTGCATACTCAGAATAGACCGTTTTAGTTACCTGGGGTAAAAGTAACCTCCGGCGCATCAATGAACATTCCATTTGTCTCATAAATAGAAACTCGGAATGGATCACCAGTGTATCCAACATCTGTCATTTCTTCGCCATTTTCATCGAGCATAACAACCTGAAAAATAACTAAGAGCTAGAATTCCCCGAGAACAGTGTACCTGGAATCCTTCTTTAGGTCTTTGATTAACGACAACTTCTCCTGGCTGCTGCTTGATCATCATTGAGGTTGGGATCTTGTCATAAACCTTTGCCTCGGTAGTACTTGCGATGATGCTTTCTTTGGCAGCTTGTTTTTCGATGGTCGTTTCTGCAATGAGGTCTTGCTGTCCTGTTGCAGTGGCCTTGTTTTCGACGATCTGCTGGACATTATCCGCAGCGAGGGCTTCGTCTTCTGTGATTCCGAGATCATTGAGAATGGTGATTTCTTCACCAAGGGTGCCCTCTTCATACCAGTCGCTTGATTTACCCTGGACGGGCTCGCTGGTCAAAGTAGTAGCGACGACTTCGAGGTCATTTCCTTGAGAAGTGGCAATTGATTTGATGCTGTTTTCGAGATCACCATCCATCTGCTTCTGCACGAGCTTGCTTCCGATTTTTGAGAAGTCAGGAGTGCCAATGGTTCGGCCAAAGACGGTTCCAAGAGGCTTGCCGAATTCAATAGACACACGAACATTAATCGCGTTCTTCAAGTGAGGTTTGTTGACAGTCGTCTTATCCGACGACCACGTGCTTTGTGCTCGCACCCAGTTTTCTCTCTGAACATTGACTACCTTGACCTGGCTTGGGTCAAGTCCAAGAAGAGCAGCAAGAAGGTAAGGAAGATCGGGCGACGAGTAAAACTCTTCGATTGTAAGTTCGGTGACCATATCGAGCTCGAGAATGATGGTGTTTGCAATTTTAACCCGGAGCCTATCTCCGCCGCCGAGAGTAAAGTAAAGAATCTGATCAGCTCTGTCGAAGTAGTTGCTTCCTGACGAGTGCCAGACTTCTGGAATGAAAGCCGGGCTCGGGAACTTCCAATTATGCGTCGCAAAATCGTATTGATTCGAGTAAATCATGTTGTTTCCATTCAAGAAGACATCTTGTCGATTTTGTCGATGGGTAAACATGGCGATTCGAATTTTGCAGCTACTTGGCACGTTGTACATTGCAAACTGAATTTCCGTTGGGGTCGTTCCAGTACAATGGAAGTCGTATGTTTCGCCGCACTCGGCAACAAAGTGGTTGAGTGTTGCTCGAAGAGAACAGGAATAACCAGCGCAGCATGACTTGTCGTGAGGGCCATTGCTGAGATCGATGTAACCCTTAGATGATCGGAAACCAATCGGAGCGACTCTTCGTTCTTCTTGATCCATGTCAAGCGATTCGAAAATCAAATGAGCTCGAGAGCTTCCGACGCACTGGTAGGCAAGAAAGTTTGCGTCCCAAGTACAGCTATCGCCTCGAGAAAGACCTTTATGAGGAGCATAGTCGTCGATGGAGATGACGGTTCCGTCTGTGTTAGTAAGCATACTTTCTGGAACACGGTAGTCGCCGAGACCGTATGAGTCATCAACGTTGTCGGACCAGAAGAAGCCGTCGACGCCGCGCCATTGATACTCGGACTGGGAAATAATCGATGTCTCAGAGCCAGTTCCTGTGAGAGTTCCGTCCATATCCTTGAGAAGTAGTTTTCTCATTCCATCGCAAGTCATATCAACGCAATCAGCAAGATTGACGTTGCTGAGAGAAGGCCGTTTGAATCTTGTGATGTAATTGCTATCGACGTTAACGAGCGTTGTACCAGAGAAGTCGAAAGAGTGAGTGATGTCAAGAGCACCAGGATTAGGGGCAATGACGACATGTTATTTGCAGCGCAGGAGTGTCCAGTTGGAGATGGATATGTTCCTTCTTTCGGAACATGAAGCGGCTTTTCGGAAATTTGGTAAACTTTTCCGTGAAAATCGGCCACATGATACCAGTGTGTCCGTTGTACTCAGAAAGCGGAGCTCTGTTTTGGCCAGTGAGCCCGGAAGTAACAATTGCAGCTTGCTGTCGAATGTTGTAGTCGGCGCATGTATGATGCTGAGATCGTCCAATGAATTGATTGTTGTCGAGAGAATACTTCATGTTTCCATGAGCGCCTTGTGGGCCACCATTGCCGACCATAATATGACCAACACCGATGATAGTATCGATAAATTTATTACCAACGACGTGGACGCTAGAACCACCAGCTTGTGTGTAGACACCGTAATCCAGAATTCGCCAGAACTCGAAGCCTTCGACTCGAAGACAAGCTCGAGATGGTTTTTTGATGATGGAATAACCTCTGAGTGTTGAGTGAGCATAGTTCTTGATATTCATTGGCCATGAGTTTGATGTGCACAAATCAGCCAAACTGCACTCCTCAGCGTGCCCCTTGTATGCAGGTCCGTCTCCACCAGCGACACGGTTGTTCATCAAAGTGCCAGTCATCACTTCGATTGTATTAATTCCAGCAGGGAGGTTCATTTGTTCAGCTTCAGCATTTCCAAGCTGCTGCTGGAGCCACCAGTTTTGGTACAAAAATCGGTTGACGACCATCACAATAACATTTCCGGTGACGATCGAGTAGTCGCCGACAACTCTGATGACATCGGAAACGATGTTGAACATGACATTGTCCGTTACTTGCATATTTGTCACTCCAAGGCCGATGGCGATGCCGCCATTATAACTATTGTACATTGAACAGCCCTTGATGTAGGAAGGATTGTCAGCAGAAGCCTGGCTGCCGAGATGGTAGAAGGCAACTGGAGTGCGAAGATCATCCGGTCGAGTGTGACCGAACTGGCCCATATGACTCATTTCAATATTTTCGAGTTGAGCCCATCCCTTTCTAAACGAGTTTCCATCGTCCGAAGAAAGCACAACGATTCGGCCACCGAACATGTCTTCAGAATCTGTTTTTCCATCGAGCTTGATGTTTCTGGTAAGATGGACGACCTCGGTTTTAAAAGTCTCGCCGGCGTCAGCGCCAGAATGATCGAAAGCGAGAGCTTTGTTCAAAGCAACGGTATTTCCAGAAACTGCAACAACTTCCAGCTCATCATATTGTCGTCCATCGTAAGATGAAGCGGCGATGACGATCTTGTCACCAGCCTTCCAATCAGCGCTGACATCGTCGGTCAAAGTGATGGAGGTGGCTCCAGCAGAAACTGAGTTCTGCAAGAACGAGTAAGGCGTGTTCTGTGGACAGCCAACCAAACTCAATCCTCCCATAGCTCCAATCGTTTTAGCGCCGATTGGTACGGTTCCAGCCGGGGCACCGAACTCTTCTTGGAATCGGTCGCCCTTGAAGTTGATAGAAAGAGTACTGTCGCAATTGAAAGGCGCGTCGGGAGTTCCAGCGTAAAGATTTCCATTTTGGAAATAAACTGATCGAGTCCAGAGCTGTTCGTGACCGCCTGCGCCGGTGTTGATCAGAATATCGCGAACGTTGATGGTTATATCTTGAGCGTCAGAGATTGTGAGCGTTCCCTCCAGGAAGAGAATATCGACGTCGAGATTGGTATTTAGCGTAACGTGCTTGTCAACTGGAATTGTGACATTAGAGCCAGAGATTGGGACGACTCCATCTTCCCAACAAGCAACATCTTCCCAATCACATTCGATCAGGTCAGTTGGAGGCGTTGTTGGTGGTGGAGTAGTTGGTGGAGTGCAATCTGGCCAGAAACACTTGAACACTTCGAAGTTGTAGTTGACATCGTAGTAGCTGTTGATTGCATCAGACTTCGCAAACATGATGGAGAAGTCAGATGTCTGAGGATCAATGTGATAAGTGAGAGGGTCCATCGAAGTGTCGAGAGCGCCAACTTCTTGACCATTGAAGCTTTGCCCTTGAGAATCAGCATATCCTCGAATTTTGCTTCCTGCAACGATGGCATCATCGACCTCCTGATAGAATGGATGTCGAATAGTTGTGTGCTTGTGCTGTCCCATGTCATAGACTGTTCCTCTGTAGGTGATATTCGTGATGTGTTCATGCTTCTGCCAACTCATATCATGTGTCTCGCCAGCAAGGAGAAGACCCATCCATCCAACAGCATGAGTAGATCGCTTGTTTCTGAATGGGACGACACTAGATCCATATCTGTTGACGACGTCCATGTTGAATCCGATGATCGAATCAGGCGCAATATTATTCATTCCATATCTCATGAATTCAACACCTTGGCAGAACGAGCAAGGAAACTCAACAGAGAACTCTGGAGCGGGCTCGCACATTGAGTCAGGGTAGAGGCCAGATGTCGGGACAACCGACCAGCCGGCCATTCCTTTACCGGTGAGAGTTCCGTCGCGATCGACCAAAACAGTTTCGTGCTCCCAATCAGCGGCGAATTTTCTCGGCGAATTAAAGTATTCAACTCGCTCGAAATGACTTGTTCGGCCGCAATCGAATGGATAGGAGGAGTAACAAGCATCGATTGCGACGCAGTTGTGACCTTCGCCTTCGTCGAAATTGTGGAACTTGATTCCTTCAATAGACATATGTCCCGCTGGTTTCCACGGAGTCTCAATACCAAATCGAGTGCAAAGTGAAAGCTCAGGCACATTTTTGTCAATGTATCCAATGACAGTGGAGTCCCTGATTCCCATTCCATACTGATTGTATTCACCCTCGTATCTGCCAGAAGAACTTTCTTTAACGGAAAGACCACCCAAAATGTTATTCGCAGCAATGAATCCCTTCATCCAGATATTATCGCCAACCAGGGCAAACTCAGCTCCTCGAAGGCAATTCCAGAAGATTCCTCGTTCGAAGATAGCCTCTCCTGGTGGCCAGGTGGACTGACAATCGACTGTACTTGGTCTGTAAGAAGAGCCTTCCTGGAGAGTCATCACCCAGAATCCGTAGAGACCCATGTCGTGAGCAGTGTTATTGTACCATTTCTTAACAGATCGGTAAACAGGGCACTTGGTTGTCTGATAATGAGGCTGATGTCCTCGGTGTGGGAATGCTCTCTCGAAGGGATTGACCCAGTATCCCATTTGGACACCTCCGGCAGCTCGGTTGTGCTGAATTGTATTGAATGTGTTTGTAATCCAGAAAGCAGTTGCTTTTTGATCGGAATTCAAAAGAGAGTTTGATGGCTTCGTTTTGATGGCCAAGTTGTACTGGATAATATTGTCTTCTTCGCAGCCATCTTCGATGAAGAAATTGTGTCCCATAGCGTTGTAGCCGACATTCCATTCGACAAGAGCCTGGTGGATGCCATGAGTGGTCAGAACTCGGTTAAAAGTGTTGTAGACTGCGTTTCCGCGGAAGTAGGAGTTCGGCTGGATACCCGATCGATGGAAATGGAAAGAGTAGCGGGCGAACTGGAACGCTTGCCCGACATGGAACGCTTCAATGTGAGCAATCTTGCCAAACTCGATGTTGTGCATCAAGAAGTGAGCGCCAAACTCGTCTGAACCGACTTCATCGCCCCACTTGTTCTGATAACAGCTCTGGATAGCTCCTTCTTGTGGTTCATATTCTTCGTCGCAAGGGGGAAGTTCTTTTGTCCACTCGTCGTTGACGTTTCCATAGAATTTAATGTTTCTTGTTAAAAGGGCGACTTCTGCAGCAACTTCGAGTATTTCTCCGTCCCATTCGGAGTAGTGGTAAATATGACGATAAGTGAGTGGCTCAGTCAAGAAGATAGTTCTACCGTCTTCAGAAATAGAGTCAATGTATCTTTCTTCGCTTTGAGCAAGACTCAATCGACCACCAGTTGTCGCGATAACAATCTTATCTCCGGCTTTCCATGATTTCATTGGAGAATCAGGGTTCGTTACCGGGTTTCGAACGTAAATCGAGCTATCACCAGCTTCTGCGGTCATGTTTAGCTGTGTCCACGTGGTGTCGATGGGGCAGCCGTGCATGTTGATTGTACCTTCTCGCGTGATAAAGCATTTTGCACCATAGATAGGCAGACGGATGCTGCGATGATGGCCATACATTTCGATTTCCGCGCTTATAGGTTCCTCAGGTGTTCCACAGAATGGATCGTGCTCGTTTCCGATTTCAAAATGACCACCATCAGTGATGAGAACATATTCTGCTCTGAGTTTGATTCCGTCTGTTCGATCCCAAACAAGCGTTCCTCCTTGAATCAGCAGAACCTTCAAAAGCGGAGTCGATTCGTCGAGAAGAACGGTCTGGTTCCAGGGAATCACCGCGATATCGCCGTCAACAGGCTTGCCCGTGCAGTTGGTAAGCTCAGTACAACCCCAGGTGAAGATGGAGCTCCATCGATCAACATACCAAAACTTGGCTGCGTCGGGATGATTGAAAACTGCGTTTCCATCTGGAACAGTGACCTTGACAAGATGAGCAGTTGAGTATTCATGCGCATTTGTCTCGCAGACAATAACCGCCACACTGATGAAGTCGATGTCGCAAGGGACATCATCGATAGTTACAGTCGTTTCTCCTGGAATGAACTTATTGCCAACAATAGTGATCTTCGTGCCACCAAGAGTTCCTCCCTTATTCGGCTGAATGCTGTTGATGTACGCAGTAGTGGAGTTTTCGTAAGTGTAAACCCAATCGTTTCGCTGCGGTGGATCGTAGTGGTAGAAATCGAAAACGCAGACCGTGGTGTTTTCCCACTTCCAGTCGGGAATCGTTGGCGTTTGACAAATAGCCTCGGTATTATCTGCGCTAATCTGACAATTGATAAGTTCTTCGCCGCAGAGAGTTCCAATCTTATCGTCGTCGTAGAAGCCGCTGCCGGTGATTGTTATGGAGGTTCCTCCACCATATGAACCAGCAACTGGGGTGACGGAGTCGACCCAATAGCCCATCTCGAACCAGTATTCTTGGTGGACAGCGTAACCGACGCCAGGGAAATTGATGTATAGATTGTACTCTCCGGTTGCTTGCCCAGGAACAGCACAAGTGAGTTGGAGAGCAGAAGGATCGCAATTGGTAATCGGACAATCTCGATCACCAATAGCGATGGTGATGCCGTCACAGGGTGGATTATCGTGGAACATGTCGATTCCAAAAGTGACTTCTTCATTAGCGATGTATCGGTAGTTCCAAAGTGGGTGGATAGACAACGTCTGATCAGTGATAATTCTAGTTTTCATAATATCGTACTCGTAGTCACAAACACCTGGGGCGCAAGTTATTCGCGGATCGACCTGGCCGAGCTGGTTGTAGAAGGTTATGTATGCCTTGTTGGTGAAGCCAGGTAGCCCGTTTGGCCATTTCCAAGCATCGGGTGTGATTAGCTGAAGTTTTGTGGAGCCAACAGGAACAAGTTTGCATGCGTCTGGATCTTCAATGACACCGCAAATATCTCCCCATCCATTGGTTCCCTGGAACTGGAAGGTGACCTTCGTCATAGTTGGAATTTGACCAAGATTATCGTTTGTGGTGAACTCGAGGACGTGACCACCACCCATAGAACCCTTTTTGATCACATTATCGAATGATTTAATCTCAAGTCCGAGGAAAAATTGTCCAACGTGGATGTATCCGTAATTGTTGAGGTATAGTCGCACATCGTAGTCATCTAGGGTTGGTGACGGAAGATCCATTGAAAAGTGACAATTTGAGCCATCGCAGGAGTGAGTGACGTCCATATCGAACCAATCTTCGCCAGGATTAGACGCGTTCCAGAATCGGCACTCTCCAGCGACGACACTTGGCTCTCCGACGAGTGGAAGATCGAAATCCACCGTAAAGGCGCCTTGAACTTCTGGAGGGCCGACAACGTTGGTCATTTCATTTGTTGGTTCAACTCCAGTGTATCGTTTTCCGCTAAATGTCATCGTGAAACCTTCGTCGCCGGTATTAGCGCAAAGAGTGATGGCATTCGCGTCGTATTCCTCAAAATCTGTTTCGCAGTAATACACCTTGATGGTAAGTGGAAGTCCGACAAATTGACTCGGTGCAAGTCTGCATCGAATCTCTGTTCCACTCACGGAAATGACTTCTTCGCAAACATTGACAGCCATTTTCCAAGTTGGATATTTGTCATAAGCAAAGTTTTCTCCCGAAATTGTGAGAATACCACCGCCATGTCTTGAACCCTCAAGTGGGTAGATTCCAGAGCAGGTTGGTTGGAAGGTCTTCTGAAGACCCGTGATTGTCTCGTCGATTTGAGTCAAGCCACGACCGAACTGATTGACCTGCACGTACACTTTTTCATTCACTGGCCAGTTGTCTGTGGTCTCCCCAAGTGAGCCCATGATTGTTCCGTCAGTGCCGACGGATGTGACCGTAAACGGGATTTTAGCTTCAGGGTTATTCTTCGTAATAGCGTACATTTCGTATTGATCAATACACGCGTTGTTATCAGCGAGGCCAGATGCAGTGACCATTACTGTACTTCCGAACCAGGAACCGCCAGTGGCGATCGGAGTTCGTGAGTATGAAAAAGTATGCTTCAAGCAACCGGTGCAGTTTGCTGGTACGAAATTCTCGACGATTTGAGATGAGATGTCAGCGTCAATTGGCGCGCAGTTCTTGGAAGGCTTCTTTTTCTTCCATCTTCGGACTTGATCCTTGAGCGCAACAAAGCCATTGACGTGAACGACAACTTGCTGTTCATTATCAACAGGCGCTTCGATTTGAATAGTTCCGACGGGGGTGGATGTTCCAAGGTTGTCGATCGCACCAGTTGTGTAGGTATAGAAACCTGGAGCTTCGTCGAAGACTCGAGAAACTTCGCCGACTGCAGCGCTCTGAGCAGGGTATGAGAATTCGCCAGCTGGGACGGACTCAAGGTTGACATTGATGGAGGTTCCGAGCTGCCATTGCCAGACGATCTTGTCATTCTGATTGATGACGAAATGAGCAGGAGCCCAATTTGTACCAACGAAGGTTGCTACATGCGTCTTGTACTGTGAGTGGGTTAGGCAGGTGATTTTCTTGTCGGTTTGAGTGAGAATATCGCAGTTGGTACCGCCGATTGTGACTTGAGTCAGTTCTTGATTAGTTCCGAAGCCATCTCCGTTGATCGTGATCACTGCTCCACCAGCCATTGAGGACGCAGCCGGGACAACTGTGTTGACGCTAAGAAGAGTATCAATGCTGTACCAGTTGGTGAATCCGAAATCGCCAACAAGTGCTCGGAAATTATAACTTCCAGGCTCCATCGCTGGAATAAACAACTCGTAAGTATTTCCGGTAACTTGAGCAGTATGGAATGGAGTCGTTTCGATGTAAAAAGTGACAGTGTCGTCGGCTAGCGTTCGCGTGAATGTGATAGTAACTGTGTCTCCAGTGACACTGAGGCTAGATACGCTCATGTCAATATCGTCACCAGCAGCATCATACACGTATGTAGTGAGAGAGCCATCGTCACCGTCGACCGTGATGTCGACTTCGCCGTTTCGGGTAGCAGGTTGCTCAGGTGATCGGACAACGACGTCATCGATCGTTCGATCAACCTCCTCAGCAGCGATCCCTCCGAAGTTGATAACTCTCTTGGCGAGTCCGAAACCACCGCCGCTGATGGTGACGAGTGTACCACCGTTGACGTTTCGACCGTTTGCTCCAACGGAAACAGAGACTCCAAGTGATGAAGAGACTGTGACCTCCAATCCTGGAGTAAAGTCAGCAAAGCCAGAATCGGTCACAACGTAGACAGGACTAGTTCCCCAGGGCAATTTTGTGAAGGAAACAGTGACACTGGAGGACGTTGCTGAAGTGATAGTACAGAAATCTGTCTCGGCAGTGCAAGACGTTTCGCCAAACATGACAATTGCTGTGCTGTCAAGTCCGCTTCCAGAGATTGTGAGAGACTGAGATTGACCGTTTAGCGTAATTGAAGTTGTGCTAATTGAAGTGGCAGTATCTGCAGTAACAAAAGTAAAGTCGCAGTTTTCACAAGATGCCGCGATATTTTTCACAAAAAGTTGAACTTGAGGAGTATCAAGCGCCTTTGTCAATGCTGTTCCTGGCATTTTGGCTACAACGACACCACCATGTCGAGTGCCGGAGGTCTCGCTGGCTTCAGGAGACATATCGTTGCTGGTGGCAGTGATTTCTGGGAAGTCTCCGACCTTTTGGAAGAGAACTCGGAAGAAAAATCCGTTTGAACATGAGCGCTCAAAATGATCGATTGTTGCGGTGTAAAGATCGAGATGAGCTGTATTGAGAATTGTCAAGAGATCCGCTTCGAGAATCGTTTCGGAGTCGATGACTTCGGACGACCAAGTTTTGTAATGAAGCTGGAAACTTCCAGAAACGCCGGGAATGATCATTTGGTGTTCCCAAGTGTCGATAACGAGTGTTTGCCCATCGGCATTGATTGTGCTTCTGAAACCAGTTGTCGAGTCTCCAAAAGCATTCGTGAACTGTCTGCTTTCGGAGACAACGTTTGCATGGACAACTTCAATTGCGGAAAGCGTGTTCTCGCAACCTGGACCTTTGAAAGTAACCGTGATTCTGGCATTGCCATGAGATGCAGACACATCAACGGAATCAATGTCAGCGCCAGCGTTGAAGCCGTCTGCAAACCACGAGTTGAGAAGGGAAGCACCATTCGATGCAAGATCGCTGAATGTAAGCAACTCAGTCTGGCGAGTTGACCCTCCGCCGCGAAGTCGAAGTCGGAATTCGACGCTGCTCGAGACAGATCCAGTTTCAAGAAGAATCACGTGTTTTGTCTTTTCAGCGCTGCTCGAGAAAACCTTTACTTGTTGTCGCTCAAGTTGAGTTTCCAACTCGTGTCCAGTTGGTTGAATGGTCTTGTATGGTGGGATCAGAGAGTCGAGTGTTTGTTCGCTTCCATCGCCGTGGAAAACATAACCATAAGCTTTGGATTGACTTGCTTCAAATCCATACTGAAGGTCGGCATCCAGGAAGACTTTTGAGCTTCCTGAGCTCACATAGTTTCCATCTTGATTCAGGTCGTAGTTAAGTCCATTGTTCAAAACGTAGTGACCGGAAACTGGGACTCGGAAAAATCCTTTCATGTCGCCACTTTCCGATTTCAATTCGTACTGCGTTTTCTCTGTTCCATCGCCAAAATAGTCGATGGCGCCAAGACCGCCAGGGAAAATGGTTTGTCCACTCGTGTCGATTTCTTGTCTTTCAACTTGGCAGATGATTTCAGAAGCAGACGAGCTCACGATGTTGCAGGGAACATTTCCAGCAAGGACGATTTTTGTTTGTTGATGGTTATTTGCGAGATTTCGACCAGTAATTGTGATGAATGTTCCGCCGAATCGAGAACCTTCGGCTGGGGTGATCGAGTCAATTCTTGGTGCCAGACCGAAATTAGCTGTTGTTCCGTCTTCCGTCATGTAGAGAGAATCTTGTTCAGCGACACCTCGACCCGCTTTCAAATGAATGGGCGAGATAGTGAAGTCTCCGATCGCTCGGGCATCAACTCGGCAAGTCGCAGCACCGTTCCATCTATCCTTTGCATAGACGGAGTAGAGATGATGGAGCTCATCAGAGTCTGTGTATCCAAGTCCACAAGATGCGACGATGCCAGGAGTAGGGAAGTCAGTTTCGATTTCGATCGCCATTAAGTGATTCTCTCGCTCATCGACGTCGAAGGCCGAGTAGTCCTTGTTGTCGCGGTCGCCATCAAGATTGATGAAGAAGGAGTTCTCGTCGCAGAGGAATCTGAACTCAAATCCATCGCAGCCGTCTTCGGGGCAAATGATCTTCGAGGCCTGCGAACCTTCAAAAAAGTCTTCAAAATCTTCTTCACTCAAAACAGTGCCGTCAAGATGTCGGGCCTGGAAGGCGATCGGAGCGCGGCAGCCAAAATTATGGGCGTAAAATGTGTCCATGAAGATCAGCTCCTGTCCATCGACGGTTCCGGTGACTGATGTCCACTCAGTCCACTCTGGTGCCGGACCCGGATAAGCAACGTTGCCATGGAGAACTTCAAAGCCCACTGTGTTTCCTGAATCTGGACTTCTGGTCTGGACGATACAATCACCGCAGTTAGCAATCAGCTTTTCGCCGTTGAGGTAAACCAAAGTAGCCCACTGCGCTTCTCTTCCAAAAGGCTCCGCTTGACAAGCGATTTCTCCGGGGTTGTACCAGTGAGTGATCAAGGGACATGGAATGTACGTCAGCCCGTTGGCGAAAAAGACATGGATATCACTGTTGTCGCTTCTTCCCTCTTCACCGAAGGACTCGAGAGACTCTCCGAAATTGACACCGGCAATCGTAAAGACAGTTCCACCTCGATAGGACGCCTCAGCTGGGCCAACTTCAGTGATAATTGGCGCGGCTTCTGGGGCGAATCGCTTGACACCTTGCTCAAAGTTCGGTGTTCGAGTTGGTGCTCCGTCCACAGAAACGAGGCAGTTTCGCGGTTTATCACAAACTAGCTCTGTAAGTCCATCATCAGTTCGGGAGAAAAGAGTAAATCGGTACTCGTCAATGTGCTTTCGAAGAGCAAGAGAGCATTTGATAGAGTCATCGGTGGATTCTTTGATGACGCAATTGAACGTTTTACCGCCCGCTCTGGAATTATCATTTAAAAATAAATCTTTGGCATTTACACTCACTTGGCCTGTACACTTGTAGGATTGTGCTCTCTGAAATCACCTCCGATCAAGATGGACGCGGTATTGTCTACAACCAGCTGGTTCTTGGCAAATTTTATTAGTCTCTCTTTGCCATAGACTCCCAGAAGGAGCAGGCTTGAGAGAATTAACATCTTTCTCAGACGCTAATTTTCCCAACTGAGATCCCTTCTTCTTGAGGATTCTTCGCTCCAAACGAGCAGTCGGAGATGCGATTTATGATTGACATCGTCGTTGCATGTTTTGATCTTGTCGCGAATCTCGATTTCAGAGTTTACATGATTTACGTGTTGACATTTTGTTATAGAAAATGCTAGCATAATTGCAATAACAAAGTAACAGTTTATTATTGACAAATGACAAGAATTAATGGCAGAAAAATTGTATTTTCAGGCTATGAATGGGCTATAAAATAAATAAAAGCCTATGAGAGGAAAAAGAGAGCAGCAAGAATCGATGGGATAAAAATGGTGAAGACGTTCATCTGTCCAGTAGAAGAGGCAGTTTTGGTGTTTTCTTGAACCCTAGCTTCGGCCTCTGCAGGAGCTACAGTTGTTGATTGAGGGCCAGAGCAGGCAGTACCAAATGCAAACGGATTGCCTCTGAGATGCAAATCGATCGCGCAGATATCATCCGAAATATCCTTTGCCCACAGTTTTGTCTCCGAGTCGTGCAGAGCCCACTTTTTCGTTTTCGGATAAAAGAGCAGTCGCGATCCGCCAGAGTTGACGTATTTGAAGACACCGTCGTTTCTCGTGCCTTTGTATGCGAATCGCTTTCCGCCATGGATTTTATTTTCGCCAGTTGGTTCCAAATTGATTTCGTCAGGAAAAGGATATCGGGAATCGCCATCGATCTAGTGATATTATTTTTTTTTGAGGAAAACAAGAAAAAACTCACAAAATCAACGATGGGGTCATAAATTTGCTCGTCGTAGTCGTAGATAGGGACGTCATTAGTGTTGTAGTACTTGAAGTAATTGAACAGTGTGTTTTCTTTCTCAGGGGATTCTCACCTCTTGATAATCTTCATCATCGTAATCGCCATCGTCGACGAAGCTATAGTCAGAAATTTCGACATCCTAGGTCAACTTCAATGAAGCTAACGACGCAAAACTTACATTTTCATATTCTTCGTAAGTATCGTCATATTCGTCATCTTCAATGTCGTCGATCATAAAATCTTCCTCGAAATCGACAACATCATTGTACGCCTCATCTAATTTTGCTGAAAACTTATAAAAAAAACCTTCGCTACCTATTTCGTATTCTCGATCATCTTGAGCCTTTATCGCAATCAAAAACAGGGCGAAAATTGCGAAAAACTTCATTTCTTAAAAAATTCAAAATCAAAATAAAAAATATTTTAATATGTGAAAAGAATCTAGAGAAGATTAAACCTTACGACGACAAGTGTGCCATATTATGGCACTAGTACTTTCAATGTCTATTAAACTCCGCCCCTGTAGAGTAGAAGAATCTCGGGGTGAGTAGCAGAGCAGAATATTGTGTTTTTTCTCGTGTAAAATACGACTAATTTTGAGTTAAGAGAAGGAGGTTGAGCTGTTTGCTTATCAGTGTAGGCGCGCGGCTCCGAAACGAATAGAATGCTTTCTGAAAGTGCTGACTGTCAGCTGACATGCAACGATCAGAAGCAACCACAAGAGAGGAAATTCGGACTTTCAGGAGGAAAATCATCATGTGACAAGGCTCCATCTTATCAATACAACAATCGAGCAAGACAAAGTGCGTTGCATCTTGAACTAATAAAGAGACTTTGAAATCAAGGAAGAGTACACGCAAAATTTTATTCTTTGAACTCTGAAAATGGATCAGTTGAAGAGAATTACATATGACTGCTGCTTTCGAAAGTGGGATGAACTTGCAGCTCGTGGGCTCGCATCGACGCTTGGTCCGAAAACGTCAAATTACACAGCTCGCAGCGCCACTGATGCAGTCGCATGTGGCTGTTTAGATTTCCTAGAAAAAATGGACTGAGGGAATTTTCGAAAATGTTTTTTGTTACCTGATTTGGTGAAGCGCTGGCCGCAGATTTGACATTCGAAGGGCTTTTCTCCTGAAAAAAATATTTACGAAATTGAAGAATTCTAGACTTTTCTCGGAAGCTGTGTAGAAAACCTGAGTCAGGGACCTCAGAGAGCTTTGAAAGAATATTGATGCTGAATAAGTGGCTGCATTTCTTGAAGAGCAGCGGCTTTCATCAAAAATTTTTCAGAACCCTGACTCAGGTTTTCCAAACAGGTCCCCAATCCTAGAATTTATCGATCTCCTACCAGTATGAGTTCTTTCATGCTGTTTGAGATGTCCCTTCTGTCTAAATCTTTTCCGACACACTCCGCATTCGTGAGGAAGCTCTCCAGTGTGCGTCAGCAAATGGGTCTGAAAACTTTATTAGAAAATGCTCGTTTTAATGGACTTTTTACCTTTAGATGTTGTTTCTGGCTGAAACCCTTGTGGCAGTGCTCGCAGACGAACGGGCGTTCTCCAGTGTGTATTCTTTTGTGCGACTGTAAGTTCGTCGTGTCGGCGAATTTCGCCCCACATTGATCGCAAACAAATGGGCGTTCGCCAGTGTGAGTTCGTTCGTGCCGCGTTTTTTGACCCTTCAGTCGGAATCTAGGACAACAGTTACAAAACAGATTCTCCTCGCACATATATTTGGCTTTTGATAAGTACTTGTTGGCTTATAAATTCGCGAAGTGCCGACTAAAATCAACTGGCTTTGGGCACAGATCTTTTTGACTATCAGTGAAGCGGAACGCGCTTCTCACCTCTCCCCTGAGGCTTTGCTGTTGCCGCATCCTGCCATAGCACGCGTCTTTCGCATTGATAACGAGACGCTGAGCACAAGGGCGTCGAGGACATGGTGCAGATTACTTATTTCCGTTTCTCATTCAATTGCTCAACAAAACTTCGCCCAGAATTTACTTTGACAGCTCCGAGCAGCTTTGATGAAAAAGGAACTTACTTTTTGGGACAGTAGCTGCACTGGTACGGCATTTCTCCAGTATGAATCCGCTTGTGAGCCTTGAGAGAGCCCGATTGGCTGAAGCTTCTTCCGCAGGTGTCACAGCTGTACGGTTTTTCGCCAGTATGAGTCCGGTAATGTAGGAGCAAATTGGTGCGTCGGGCGAATTCGCGGCCACAGATCTGGCACTTCAGTTCATTTTGAGGCTGAAGGGAGCTAAAAGTTTCGAGTTTACTAACGGGGAATTATCGATTTTTGTATGTGTATATAAAGTACACTCTTCTTGGCTTTAACTTTACCTATATAGTCCGCCGGGATTAATTGCTGGATCCGGGACGACGTCAGAGGCGTAGGGCGGCATCGTCATTGGAAACGATGGCTGGGGAAAGAAGGGAGGAAACGGCAAAGATGGGTTGAAGAATGGGTTGCCAACTGAATGAAGCGTTGAACTAGGCGAGGAAAAGATGGGAAAAGTGAACGGCGATGGTACAGCTTCACTTTATTTCAAACTTACCTCCTCCGGGGAAGGGAATTTGAGGCATACTGACGGACGGATGTGGCGGGAAAGCAGGCGTTGGTAGCACTGGATTAACTCCCGAATCCTGAAACATGGAGAGAGGATGATGCTGGAGAGGATTAGTCGACAGAGAGCTAGACGGAAGCGAGGGAATATTCGACAGAGAACTGTAAGGCGGCTCTGAGCTTATTTGCGGGCCCACTGGCTTTGGAGAGGATATCCTGAGACAAGAAAAGGAAATCAGCAAAAATTAGCAGGCTGGTTACTTGTGAGGCAAAATGTTAACCTCTTCAAATCTACGAGCGCATAGACCTTGTCTTCCTGCGCCCTGGGTGCCGCCAGCCGCTTTAACGCGCAATCTCCAATTTCAGCTTTTTTATTTTTTTTATCGAGAAGCATTTTTTTATTTTTACGAAAAAGAAGTAAAACCTTTGGATATCCATGCCTGAGTGATTCCAGTTGTTAGTCCAGTGTGCGTGCCGATTCGCGGGAGGGTTGGATTGAGCCCTTCTTCAGAGAGGATTCCTTGAGGATCGTCGGCTTCTGGGGTCGTGTCTTGGCTGTGTTCGCCAGCATCGGCGTCGGCAGCTTCCGCGGAGGGGTGAGTTCTTGAGGAGCTGGGTCCAGGCTGCTGCTGGTCAGCGCTAGACATCGCCCGGAAGGATTGCGGCTAGTGAATGGGCTCAGGAATATTAGCTTGGGATTATCTAGTTTTCTGCCATGTCTTCTGCTGGGTAATGTTAACGGTTGCGCAGGTTTAGAACGTGTCTCTTATTTTCGGAATAAAAAGGTAAGTGTTAAAACGAAGAAAATGGATATAGCGACATACAAAGACATATGAGGCCGAAGAAGACTGCGCCGCCTAGCGGGACCGGTCCGGCGGTCCTAAAACGCGCTCGCGCGGCAAGTGGCCCACCGACTGTAAGCTGCTGCAATACACAAAACGCTAACTGGGCTCAGACACAAGCCGGAAATCCAACTTTCGCATGAGGGCCTGCTTGCTTTACTAGCACTGAGTTAATTAACCCGTTGTTATCCTTCATGGAAGATTTGCTTTCTCGACAGTGGGAAAAAATAGCCGCGAAAAAGGGTGCCCCCAGCAGCGGAAATGTTTTTGTTGGAACCCTAGATCGTGTCTTCTATGGTTATATAAAACGCGGCCTGATGATTATTTATTCAATGAGTGAAACCGATCAGATTTTTAGAAAAGAAAAAGGGCATTTCAAGCTTTTACGACTTTATTATACGAGTATTATAATCCTTCGAGAAATCAACTTATTTAACTTTTATAATAAAAATATCCACCGAAGTTTTTGGGAATTAATTGATTTACAAAAATACAATGATTGCCCACTTTGATCGCCGTCAGCAGTGCGTATGATGAGTGCGGAAATAGGTCAGCGGCGGCCAAAAAGTCAGAGAGAAGGATAGCTTTCGAGTGAGATAGTGTTTATTCGATGCCAATAAAAATCGACCGTCATAACGATTGAGCTGCGCGATCACTGTTGTGCGTTCCCAATACACAAAATTTTGCACCCAGACGAGGTACCTCAATAGAAACTCCAATTGAGCAAGTTTTATCAACTCGGGGATCTTGGTGATGGTCAGAATAGAGGTCTTTTCTGTCTGTTTTCTAGTCGGATTTTTTGGTTTCCCTGAATCAGAATTGGATAAAGAGAATTTATCAAACTCGATCTTGAATAAAAATTTTTGGGAAGCCGCGCAGCGGCTTCATTTCAAGAAAAGCCGCGTAGCGGCTTTTTATTTGGACACCTTCACAGCCGTGACTCAGGCAGGGTTTGAAATCTGACAAGCTCACGAGCACGTGAGCACGTGAGTGAGCTCAATGAGCATGCTCACGCGTGCTCATGCTCACAAAATTCTGGGCCCCTCGTGCTCACGCGTGCTCATGCTCACCGATTATTGAGAACAGTCGTGCTCACGCGAGCTCATGCTCATGGATCTCTGGAAGGGAAAATTCTGTGCTCATGAGCACGTGAGCATGTGCTCATAGCTCACATTTAGACGGGCTCACAGTCGTTCTATAGGCGGTTCTATAGGCGGTTATAAGTCAAACTTGGGGTTGCGCGGGTGGGATTTTTTGGGCCGTCTCAGCCCCGTTCCTTGATTTATTAATTTAAGGGGCTTGACGGCCCTTCGGGCCGTCTCAGCCCCGTTCCTTGATTTCTTAATCTAAGGGGCTTGACGGCCCTTCGGGCCGTCTCAGCCCCGTTCCTTGATTTATTAATTTAAGGGCTTGACGGCCCTTCGGGCCGTCTCAGCCCCGTTCCTTGATTTCTTAATTTAAGGGCTTGACGGCCCTTCGGGCCGTCTCAGCCCCGTTCCTTGATTTCTTAATTTAAGGGGCTTGACGGCCCTTCGGGCCGTCTCAGCCCCGTTCCTTGATTTCTTAATTTAAGGGGCTTGACGGCCCTTCGGGCCGTCTCAGCCCCGTTCCTTGATTTCTTAATTTAAGGGGCTTGACGGCCCTTCGGGCCGTCTCAGCCCCGTTCCTTGATTTCTTAATTTAAGGGCTTGACGGCCCTTCGGGCCGTCTCAGCCCCGTTCCTTGATTTCTTAATTTAAGGGCTTGACGGCCCTTCGGGCCGTCTCAGCCCCGTTCCTTGATTTCTTAATTTAAGGGCTTGACGGCCCTTCGGGCCGTCTCAGCCCCGTTCCTTGATTTCTTAATTTAAGGGCTTGACGGCCCTTCGGGCCGTCTCAGCCCCGTTCCTTGATTTCTTAATTTAAGGGGCTTGACGGCCCTTCGGGCCGTCTCAGCCCCGTTCCTTGATTTCTTAATTTAAGGGGCTTGACGGCCCTTCGGGCCGTCTCAGCCCCGTTCCTTGATTTCTTAATTTAAGGGCTTGACGGCCCTTCGGGCCGTCTCAGCCCCGTTCCTTGATTTCTTAATTTAAGGGCTTGACGGCCCTTCGGGCCGTCTCAGCCCCGTTCCTTGATTTCTTAATTTAAGGGCTTGACGGCCCTTCGGGCCGTCTCAGCCCCGTTCCTTGATTTCTTAATTTAAGGGGCTTGACGGCCCTTCGGGCCGTCTCAGCCCCGTTCCTTGATTTCTTAATTTAAGGGCTTGACGGCCCTTCGGGCCGTCTCAGCCCCGTTCCTTGATTTCTTAATTTAAGGGGCTTGACGGCCCTTCGGGCCGTCTCAGCCCCGTTCCTTGATTTCTTAATTTAAGGGGCTTGACGGCCCTTCGGGCCGTCTCAGCCCCGTTCCTTGATTTCTTAATTTAAGGGCTTGACGGCCCTTCGGGCCGTCTCAGCCCCGTTCCTTGATTTCTTAATTTAAGGGCTTGACGGCCCTTCGGGCCGTCTCAGCCCCGTTCCTTGATTTCTTAATTTAAGGGCTTGACGGCCCTTCGGGCCGTCTCAGCCCCGTTCCTTGATTTCTTAATTTAAGGGGCTTGACGGCCCTTCGGGCCGTCTCAGCCCCGTTCCTTGATTTCTTAATTTAAGGGCTTGACGGCCCTTCGGGCCGTCTCAGCCCCGTTCCTTGATTTCTTAATTTAAGGGGCTTGACGGCCCTTCGGGCCGTCTCAGCCCCGTTCCTTGATTTCTTAATTTAAGGGGCTTGACGGCCCTTCGGGCCGTCTCAGCCCCGTTCCTTGATTTCTTAATTTAAGGGGCTTGACATTGGCTAGGACCTTTGAGGTGATCAATCTCAGTAATGTCCCCAACCCCACCCTCACCCATTGTTGTTAAAATTTAAATTATCCAAGATTTTAACTTTATTATGGTTTTTATTTTAAATTTTGAAAATACTCTACGTACACTTGCAGCTCATAAGCAAGTGAGCATGAGCTGCTCATGAGCAGGTGAGCATGAGCTGTTCATGAGCACGTGAGTGAGCTCAGTGAGCATGCTCACGCGTGCTCATGCTCACGAAAATTTGAGCACCCCCGTGCTCACGCGTGCTCATGCTCACGAAAATTTGAGCGTTCCGTGCTCACCCGTGCTCATGCTCACTGAAATTTGAGCAGCCCCGTGCTCACGCGTGCTCATGCTCACTGCATTTCGAGCACCCACGTGCTCACGCGTGCTCGTGCTCACGCAAAATTTTCAGATTTCAAACCCTGGACTCAGGTCTCCTGTACATGACATGGTGCAGAATCTAGTCCTGAATATTGAAACTATTTTATAGATATGAAATATTATAAATATTTTTTATCATTATATGTTTTAGCTGCTAAAAGACCATAAAATTTGATCAACCTGAAATCGATCTTATAATCAGCATAATGTGTAATACACATGTTTATCATCGAATCGGCACGGAAGTCGCATAATGCGAGTTAATTTCGCGGCGCGTGCGTCAATATCCAAAGTTGCGCACATAATGAGTCTCGAAACAATGGACGAAGTTTGCAATGTCGAGTGAGTGGCAAATGGAAGCAATAAAGGGTTGAACGCGAAAGGCAGTTTTGTGTATTCGCCGCAAATTTCACTTGTAAGAAAGGAAAAGGAGATATAATGGTCTTCCTGCAAGTTGGTACCTTTTTTGTGTATTGGAAATGAGCAGCTGTTGCGACAATATTTTCAGCCCAGAAACGCAAAAAGTGACAAAGCGATATACTGTCGGTGCGGCCCCTTTGATCCCCCGCTGTGTTTTTATAACTGCACGGGATAAATTAAGAAAGAAAAGGAATCTTATCCGCAAATACAAAAAAAAAGTTTGATAAATTTGACCATGCCTGGGATAAAGTGGCAGATTTGGGACTAGGCAGTGTCTTTTACCGGTAAGAACGCCCATGCGGTTGGGTTTCGGTTAATTCAGCTTCACCATTTTGAACCAGTTCAGAAGTTTGTTGCTTCTCTTGAAAAAATTTCAAAAAAAGAATTCTTAGTCTACGCTCAGCAACCTGAGTCAGGATTCTAAAAGTCTTAAAATGAAAGCCGCGCAGCGGTTTTTTTAGGAACGAAGCCGCAAAGCGGCTAAAAAATTTAACAATCAATTTAGTAAATTTTGGCAAAGCCGCTTTGCGGCTTCGTTTCTAGAATAGCCGCTGCGCGGCTTTCATTAAAGCTTTTTCAGAACCCTGACTCAGGTTTTCTGCTCAGAGCCCAAGTTGTTAGCTTTCCTTCCGAAACAAAATTCCGGAACAGAAATTGACGCATTTTCATCGCCGAAAGTCAGAACAATATACCCTAGAACGCGATCCGCCATCAGAGTTGCATCTTTCTAACAAGTAATCATCGCCGAGATCTACGAGACTGCAATCTTCCGAGCTTAACTTTTTAAAGATGTTGCCGGCCGCATCGACCGTTACAATTGTGAAAAGGAAGGGGCGACAGGGCTAATAGCTAGGCTGACCGTGCACCGTGTCTTCGACAGCGCCGCGCGCGGTCGCCCGCGCTGGCCAATCACGTGCGCGCGATTTTTGTACTTTTTGAAGAAAGCGTTACCTGATTATTTTTAAAGAAAAAAAAATGTTGTCTCTGTGATGAATTATCAATTTTAGCGATTCGCCTTGAGCGTTCCATCGCCACATCGCTAAGTTTCGAGCCCTGCCTGGAAGAATGATCGTCCTATTGGGAAGTATTCTTCCCCACTCGTCAGTGCCATCTGCGCAGTTCGTTCTTCGAGACCGGATCCTGAAATGATACTGAGACATGAATCATCGCAAATTGAAAATGTTGGGATTAACTTTTGAAATTATTTGTTGGGATTAATTTTATGCGAAATATAACTGCGTTACTGAAGAGCTCAAATAAATTTCGAAGAGGATTAGTAAGAAATCAAAAATTCTTGATGTTTTTTCACGAAATGTTTTGCGGAAATGTTGGCATCGCAAGGCAGGTATGTACTAAGGTGAGAGTGGCATGACTCGTGCTCGAATTTAATGTTAACCAGCCGTGAACCATGCACCGTTTCCTCTGCAATAAAACTCGAAAACGCATCAAGTCCAGCCTAAGAACAACGCGATTAAGATCCATTTCGCCAATTTTCGAAGATGGAAGCTGGTTTATTCACACCGCTCTTTTTGCTATTAGATTAAATATCATTGACAGTTCTGTCTCAGCTTTTTTTTCAACTTTCATTAAGGAGATAGACGTCGAAAACCGTCATTTTCAAGCATATTTTTCTCCTATACTTAACATTCTGACACCCTTATTTTATTTTCTTTATCGATAGTTGAGACCCTTATCTTTTCCATGTGAGGCTTTAAATTTTTGATTTTGATAATTTTTTTAACAAAAATTTTCTTCAAAAATTTCTTTGATTAACTAAAATGGCCATAAAAATTGGATTGAAGTTCGCTAAAAAAGATGATTAGTAATAAATCAGAGCTTGAATCTGAGAGCCAAGAAGTCTAAAGAAACGGTCTCATCATAAACGCTCTATAAAACGCGCACTTTTATTATCAATTGCGGAGGTAGCTAAGGAACAAAGAAATGATGTTGTTTTTCCATTTTCAGGGTGGTTAGCCTAGCGTTGTTTTGCCATCCTGCCGGTTGGTTTCACAAGGGATAAGTACAGCTCCGTCCAATACACAAAAATTTGAGCTAGGCGAGAAAAAGTGAGAAGCGCCTCCCACCGGGCTGCGAGCTCAACCCCTATTTAGTGGCTCTTTGCTGAGGGCGGCAGGGCACTGTTGCCGTCTCTTCTAAATTGAGCTCTTATTCTTGAGACGAAAATAAAACATCAAGGTGATTTATAGTCGGCTTAACTAGAAGGATTCTCTATCGACTTGTTCTACAAAGAACCAAAAAAAAATAGGAGTTCCTAACCCAGGGGGTTATGGCTAGCTTTAGGAGGTAGATATCAAGAATTGCCATTTTCTGGCAGACTTTTCTCCCAAAATTAAAATATTAACACCCTTATTTTACTTTTGAAACAAAAACTTAAGACCCTTTTCTATTTCCTATGGCAGCCCAAATTTTGAATTAAAAAAAAATTCTTGAATATAATTTTTCGTCAAAGATCGCTAACTTTACCAAAATGGTCATTTTGGCGACAATCGGAGGTGCCCGATTTGCATTGTCCTCAAAAGCTCAAGAAATCTAAATTTTTGGCTTTCATAGGAAAGAGATAATTGCCTGAGTTAAATTTTGAGCAGAAAAAATTACGGGGCCACTATGTTAAGAATTTGAGAAAAGACTGACAGAAAATTCGATTCTTGATATCCACCCCCTTAAGGGGATCCCCAGACTTTCTTGGGTCCAATACCCCTAACTTTTATTCTTGAAGCATAAAGCTGAGATTCTTAGCTTATAAGTCATTTATTATAAATAATAAGTTATCTGTTTATAATTTATAATCAATAATTAATTAATGATAGCAAAATAATTTATATACATTCACTACAAAATGATCAAGAGAACGCTTTAAAAAATCTAGGAATAAAAATTAAGGAATTGAAAATGAAAATTTTTTAGCACTGTCAAAAAGTCGAAAGAGGGCAATTCGCATTTTATCTCCAGAAGTGAGCCGGGGAAGACGAAACTCAAGAATATAATTGTTGGCGATAAAAAGCTAAAAGCGATTAGTAAAGACACGCAACAGAAAGGGCGTTTGTTAGACGGTTACATTTATCTAACCTCTAAACGAGAGATTGAACGAAAGAAGTACTTGCTGGTCGGAAGACACGTTTCTGCTTGTCGAGGCGAGGCCTATGTCTCTGTCATTGTTTCCGTTACCTCCAAGAAATCACTGACCAATCTATCTGCCAATAAAAGAGACACGGGAAGGATAGATGGCCTCTGGAGGCAGAAGAGGGAGAAACACGCGATACTCTTTTCGCTCCTGTCGCTGCGCGCACGGCCCTCAGGCCTTCAACGAAGACACGCCCCAGGCAAGGTCTAAAGCTAACCGATCGACAACTATGGACGTATTCAAACTAATTACTTTCGCTGCTCCCCTTTCTTTCCGATTTTTCAATCGATACCAAACTACTTTATTTCCACGAATAAAAAGTTATAAATGACAAGTTTTGGCGAAATTTCAAAACGGATTTTTTGCTCATCAGATTCCATTGAGAGTTTCTTCAAGCTCTCTGCGTCTCTTCTCCAGCTCTTGAATTTCTTTACTGACTTTTTCGAGCTCTTCTTCTCGTTTTTTCTGTTGTAGCGCCAGAGCAGAATCCAATTCGGCCTTCGCTGATTCGTAGATTACTTTTTGCCGGTCCACCTTTTCCCGGTGAAATAAAAAGATTCGAGCTTAAAAACTGAAGATTATTAAATCACACCGTTTCCTTCTCTTGCGCGTCCTTGATTTTTCGTTCTATTTGTTCGTCTGTTAGCTCATTTTTCTTACTTGTCGTCTTTTTCTTTTTTGATGGAGCTTGCTTGGTAGAAGTTGTTGCTGCTCGTTTCCGCGTTTTCGTTTGAGAAGTTTCTTCTTGCTTCGCTTCTGGGCCAGATGAGTTATCATGATGATCAGGGGCGATTTCGTCGTTTCCTTGTTTTTCGCTGCTGCTGCCATTTTCCTTCTTTTTGGAGGCCATCAAGTTTTGCAGGGATTGTAGAATTTGCAACAATCTTAGGCGCACAGGAGGTATTGCCGTCAGACTAATTGCTATTTTAGATCATCTCGCTTTCGAAAACTTACTCCAATATTACAGGCGAGTTTTTCTCGAATCCAGTGCCTTCAACAGTTTCATCCAGAAACTTTATAAGAGGGGCGGAAAGAGGATAGTCATGGAGGAAGGTGAAAGAAAATCGCCATTTTCTTCCCTCAAATTTTGATCCAACAGGCCCACTGATCTCAAAGGTCCAGTATTCTTCGCTTATTTCAAGTAAGGAAAATGATGGTCCAGTCGCCTAAGAAAAATCAACTTCAAACAAGAAAAAATACAAACCGTTTCGCTATATCTTTGAATGTCCCTCGCCTCTCTGACCAAACGGACGTAGGCACCGCCACGGAGGGCAAGTTCTTCGGGAATTTCTTCGTTGAAAACACTCATTTTTGATGGTTGCTACTTACGGAAAATGATTATCCGAACCTGTTTTTATTCAAAAATACTCATATTCTAGAGAGGACAAAGGACAAGATCGTGACAGTTTTTGTTAAACTTTATTTGTAAAAATAGAGAAGGTTAACCCTTTAACAGGGTGGTTGATTTTGCCTACGCTTTTGCCTATCGATGATTGAGTGAAATCAAGGATCCGAGGTTGTGATTGGCTACCCGTTTCCACGCGTGCAGGTCAAACCTGCACGCCCCTGTTAAAGGGTTAATGCCAGAAATTCTGGCCCAGAATCGTCAAAGCTCGTCTGAAAGGGTTTCTTATAGTTCCTTCCTCCTGTTTTCAAGCTCTGAAATACTCTGTTTGTGTTTCTTTATCCTCAGAGAAAAAGCATCATTCAATTCTTTTTTAGCAGCATCAAACTTTTCATCGGTGAAATAAAAGTTGGAAAACACAACCCGAAAAATATTAACTTACACCGTTTCCTTTTTTTGAGCTTCTCTTATTTTTCGTTCTAGTTCTTCATCACTGAGCGTTATTTTCTTACTCGACCCATGCTTCAGACCTTGACTCAGGTTTTTAACACAGGTTGCCGAGCCCAGTTTCTTCTTTGGCGGAGCTTTTTCCGGGGACATTTTTGCCACTCTTTTTCGTGTTTTCCTCTGGAGAGTTCCTTCTTGCTTAATTTCTTCCGGTTCAGTTTTTATTTCAGGTTCAGAGTCGTTGATCTCGAGAGGCGAAATGATTTCACAATCGTTTTCTTCCTCGCTGCTGTTGCTTTTTCTCCCCTTTTTGTAGCTAGCCATCAAGTTTTGAAGATTTTCAAGAATCGAGAGCAATTTTACTTCACATGGCGAAGACTCGCTGAATTTATAAAAAAACAAGAAAATATTTTTTACAACGCTACTTGAAAGAGTCAAAAACTTCGAGAGGCGGCGACTTGTTCTTTTTGAAACAAGTTCCTCGGATTGTTTTTTGGCAGAGAATGAACGGCACCGAAAGAGGATAATTATCCGCAAATTGAAAGCTAAAAGGCACAGAAGTCCCTTCAAATTTCGACCCGATTGGTCCATCGATTTCGACGATCCAGTCAAGCAGGGTTCGGTAATTTGAGCTCAAGTTAAAACTCATTTTGGCTAGACGCTCAAATTTCCTCAAATTGAGAACTCAAAGTGGCTTGAGAAATCATTTTGAGAAGATTTGAGAGTTTTGAGAGTTTTGAGTTTTTGGGAGATTTGAGAGTTTTGAGTTTTCAAAACTCAAATTAAGCGAGCGCTTCCTTGATTGGCTCATGGATCGCCAGAATTGATTTTTCATCTCTGAGTTCTCAAAACTCAAATTAAGAAACATGAGTCTCAAGCTTTGTTTCCTTGAGTTTTAGCGTGAGCTCAAATTCCCGAACCCTGCAGTCAAGCTCGCTGACCTCCGAAATCCTAAATGATGGCCCAGTCGCCTGAAAATACAATTCTGATAGAAAAAAAAACGAGTATTTACCGTTTCGTTGAACTTGCGTATAGCCTCGGCTTCGTTGACTAGGCGAACGTAAGCTCGGCCATTCAGGTCTTTCGGCACTTCTTCTTTGATAGGCTTCATATCTCCTCGAAAAATGAGAACTTGATTTTTACTCAAGAAATTTTTTGTTCAAGAAAGGACGAAAAGTCCAGAAAATCGTAAAAAACAAGCCCGGGGGTGTTCGTAAAAGACAACATTTTAGCAATGATCGCAATTATACGAGATTTGACGAAAACTTTTTCCTTCACTTCAAAAACTGCCAGGTTTTCACAACGAAATCAAACTGATGGCGGAAGTATGCAAAAACAGATGGGCGCTGGAAGAAACGTATCATGTCCTGGAAGACCAGGTCCATACGCGCGAAGAAACTATTGAGGACTAATTAACCCGTTGACAGGGCGTCTTCTTCTTCACCGTGACGAGAATTTTTAAATAAATAAAACACAATTAAAATATTAAAACAGAGTTCATTTAGCAAGGCCATATTCAGGCAAGGATAAGCTAAGATATTTATGCAAAATTTTTGGCTCGAGCATATTTGATTTTCAGAAAAATGTGAAATCGGGAAAATTTAACGGCCTATATCTCCTTAAATCATTTTCATTACCTCTCTCATTTATAGATACTGTCATAGATTAGGGGTGTATAATTAATATGACAGTATGAGGATGGACACCCTTAATTCAGGTTTCTCGAAATTTTGGTTCCCGCAAGAGCAATTTCGTTGGGCCGGTCTTCAAGTTAGCTCGAATAAAGAATCGCGATATCTAAAATATCATATTTTTCATCAATTCGGATCCCTAAAATCTCAGAAAAAGCAGTAGCTTATGAAAACGGTCTGTTTGAGAAATGAGTAGCGAAGCGAGCAAACAAGGATTCACGATTAGCTGCAAGATTCTAAAATATTTGATTTTTGATTTCACTCGATTCATTTCTGTATTTTTCATTTTTGCAAAAAAATGAGTTTAGTAAATTCCTTTTCTTCCTCGAATAATATTCATTATCCGTCGGAAAGTATCGACTTGTCTATAAACCAATAGTAAGAGAAGAAAAGATTTGTTTTCAAAGAAGTCATCCTTGTTTTCAGTCGCCATTTTAAAGCAATCGCCGCCGTTCAAATTTCAATTTCGATGATTTATTGCTTGATCAGATGCATTATTTACCACCCGGAGAACAGCAGAATACAAGCTCTATATGATAAAGGTTGGTTTATTCTTCCTTGATTTCAATGACCATTTTCTTAGCAAATTTGGTTGTTTATGGAATCGTGGGAATGGCGAGTGGGATTGTCGGAATTATCGGCGTCGATTTAAATCTGCTTTCTTGCTTTCAAACATTTGCTGTTTTATCCCTCGGTATTTCAGTCTATCTTTCGACGCATATTTTCTCTCTTTGGGTAAGTTTCACTTTTCGTTTGCTTCCAACATTTTTCTAGCTTTTGTCGTATGCATACTGCGTCTTCAACAAAGAAGCTTTCTGCCAGGGCGCTCACATAGCCGGACTTAGTATTTACTCGATAATGATTTGGGCTCGGCAACCTGTGTGAAAACCTGACTCAGAGTCTGAAAAATCTCAAATGAAAAGAGCGGCCTCACAAAACCAATAAGAGATTTTTCAGACCCTGACTCAGGTTTTCCTCACAGGTTGCCGAGCCCAGGTTATGATTGTCGCTTGTGGTCCTGTCTTTTACCTAACAGCTGCTGGATATGCTTGGAAATTCGCCTTTCCACCTGATTCTATTCAAATTTAGCTTCAAGTGAATATAAT
The DNA here is from genome assembly GCF_907165135.1 of Oikopleura dioica. NCBI lineage: Eukaryota > Metazoa > Chordata > Appendicularia > Copelata > Oikopleuridae > Oikopleura > Oikopleura dioica. The sequence goes on along the minus strand of NC_137293.1, from coordinate 16,829,270 downwards.
TAAAAAAAGAAGAAGGCGGACGCACGGTCGTTTTTTTTACTTGTATCGATTCTTTCAGCTTTTTCCAGAATTATATCGAGTTGAAAATTTTAATCTCCCGGAATGAGAAGCACACCGGTTCCGGCTTAGTGATTCCGCTCATTGACGCTGGCAATACTGTCGATTCTTCCTAGATATAGAATGACTGACTTTTTGGCAGCTAAGGCTAGCGGCTTTTTATTTTTGCTCTTTCAGATCTTGACTCAGGGTTTCTACTCAGGTTGCCTAGTCCAGTACACGGTACACATGGTTTTAGCTCCCTTTTGGAGAGAAATCGATTTGGAAATGGAACAAAACCACCAGGTTTTATTTTCATTCGAGAATTAATTTCATTCTCGTTGCCGAGCAAATTCCATCTTCATGCAAGTCAAGCAGCATCCATGACCACAGCCGTGCGAAAATTTCGCGTGCTTTCCATCATCGTAGAATCTAAAATTGATACTTGATTTGATGAATTTTAAAAAACAACTTACTCGAAACAGATTTGACACATCAAGAGGGCCTCACGTCGTTCCTTCAGCGCCGAATTCTCTTTCAAAACCTTGTCGACATCAATCTGCCTCGCTACAGCTGGCGGGACTGGGCAGGAACTGTCTTCAAGCTCGCTTGTTTCGAGACCTCTTTCGCAGTCTTCTTCCAGCAGACAGTTTTCTTCGAACTCTTCAGCCAACGAGTCAATTTCCTTGGAGACTTCTTTATCCGACTCTTCGCACTTTGCTTGAATTTGATTTCCTACTGTTGTCCAATCTGCTCCATCGCTGTCATCAAGCTCGAGCTTAATATTTTATAAAATTATTAAACCATATTTTATTATATTCATAATAAATTTATTATTATTTTCATTAACTTATTAATATTTTATGTAATTATAAATATATTTTATGTATATATTTTATTTATGATATTATTCTTAATTTTTTTAAATAAACCTCCCCGTGAGACTCTTGAGATGGTAAATCGTTGCCTTGGCTTCTTGAAAGTCTGTTCTGAGCGCGGCGTTGTCTACCAGTCGAAGTTGGCTCCATCGATCTGGCGATTTGTTTCTTCTTTGCTTTCTTTGGTTTTTTGCTGCGCGTTTGCTTCTTCTCTCGCGATTGTCTATTACGACTATCTTCTTCTTCGACCCAGTCGGGCATTTCGTATCTGTCAGGGATTTTCTCGAGTCTGTCAAAGACAAACGAGGGTTTCTGAACTTCCCTTGTGGAATATTACTCGTCTTTTTCCATCCGATCGTTTGCCTGTTTGTTGCGTTTGGTCCCAAATCCACCCTTTTCTTGACGGCTCCTCAGTTCCTGGTGGATTCTTCTCGCTGACAGCAAGTGTAAAAGAAGCCTGCAAACATAGTGATCCTCGCGGTTTTTCGAGTAGTCGATCGTTGGTACTAAAAAATATTATGGAAAACATTGTCGATCGGTTTTTAGGATATCTTTTGTAAAATCTTATCAAATACATATTTTATAAAAATATTATTAATAATAATAATATTTATACTATAATTTTATAATAAGTATAATAATATGATATAAATTTTATTTTGTAATATAATATAATATAATATAATATAATATAATATAATATAATATAATATAATATAATATTTATATTATATTTTTTATAAAGAGTAAAAATTTTAAATTGATTTTTAAAATTGATGTTTCTTTAAATTATATAAATTTTAAAAATTATTTTCAAAACTAATATCCTTGAGAATCATGCCCCATTCCTATTATTATTATTATATTTATTTTTGTAAAAGCGGATTTTTTATGACTTTCTTACTGACCTTCATCGTTGTCTTCGGTTTGAATCAAGAGCATTTCCTTGTGGCCTAGAGCGTCGGTTAGAAAGTATACTTTCGAATCTTCGCCTCTTCTTTGGAGTAGACGTTCGATCAGGTCCGACGGACAGCTTTGCTCTACTCTTGCGTAGCTTCTTGGCACTGTCAAGGTTATTGGGTCCAGAGTCTCCACACTCGTCAGTTTGAGCGAATATCGACTGGTGTTTAACTACACTAGTCTACTAATGACGGATTCCGCAGAAGGCGCTATTTCGGAAAACATTTTTTTGTCTGGCTCGGCGGAAGTAGACAAAGTGTTCGTTATTTACCCATATCATATCATGTTTCGGATTAAGAGTGGCCGAATTATTTGACCTCAATATTGACCAGCTATTTTATCAGTAGAAAGTGATCAAATCCAATCTGAAAAGTGTCCATGAGTGTCCTATGAAAATCAGAATTCCGCTGGCCGAATTTTTCACCAGAAATTGTCCAGAAAACATTGGGGGTAGAACTAGGTTTCTCGATTTTCGAGTCTCGGTTCAAATAAGAAAACATAAGAAGTTGGCCGAATTTTTCATTCAGAATAATCGAAAATATAGATGAATAATTCGGCTTCTGTTGGGGGTGGTGTCTGGAATCGACAAAAAAATTCCGACTAAAATTTTAATAAAAAATATTCTAAAAATTTATTGAGAATAATTTTTTCTGAAAACTATGCAGAAATGGCTTTTTCAGGCCACAATAGACATTTCTAGGTAGTTTTGAGAAATTCTTGTCAGCGCAGCAGATAATGGCGGGCCATTAAAATTCACTTGAAAAAAATGAAAAATTTTGTCGGGATTTTTTTGTCGGTTCCAGACACCTCCCTTCTGTTGGCCGAGTTTTGATGTCATTCTTCGCTGCCGAATGTACTTACAACTGGCTGGCGCCCAGTCGGCGCTTGATATTGTGCTGAGCACAAATTGCTACTTGTCGAGCGGAAATTTTAACTAAAAATAAAAAATGAACCCGCTCAAATATCATGAACTACCTTTCTTGCTACCGTTCTGTTAAAAAAAATTATCAAAGAGGAAAGCTGGGCTGGGCAATCTGGGTGAAAAACCTGCGTCAGGGTCCAAAAGATCTAAAATGAAAAGCCCTGTAGCGGCTTCGCAAATTAATCATTCTAATCTATTTCTAAATTTTGGCGATCTTTCGGACCCTGACTCAGGTTTTCTGCTCAGGTGCCGAGCCAAGATTACAAGATTTGACTTTATTGCAAAAGTACAGATGAATTGATGAGAGAAAAAATAGATGAAAATCTGCTGAATCTTCGCATTTCAAATATCAGCGACCATAAATGGTGAAAACAATCGAATTTTTCCCTAAAATATTCATAAGAATTGACATATACTTCTCTTCTTTCAAACCTGAGCTCTCTTGTATTCCTTAGTTCGGGATTTTGACTTTGTCGCTTCCCCAACTGGCGACAAGAAAGGATTTTCGATCGATTTGCCAGTCCTTGTTGATGGAAGATTACTTGCCGAAGTCGACGTAAACGTCGGCTCAAGTCCCGAGAAAGTCGGTCGGAGCGACGAAAGAGTCACTTCAGACAAAACTCGATCGACTTAAAATTATGTAAAAAAAACAACTGAAAAGAATAACTTACGTTGCTTGGTTCGAATGGGAAGAGCATTGATCAAATCGTCGATGATCTTGTGGCAGATCTTCTCTGTCTCCAGTCGCTCGATCGCCTCAGTGTCCCAATATCTGGACGAGCTTCCTGAAGTCCTCGTAGTCGTTATTTCCGAGCCAAAAGATCTTGTTCCAGTGTGACAGCCAGTTCCGTAAGAAACATTGTCGGCAACTTCGGACAAATCGAGCTTTGGGACTGGGGCCACAAAGCACGGTGCGCGCGCGCTGAAGACATAGAAATAACTGTATTTCTACGAAATATCAATACTGACCTCGGTTGCAAGGGAATTTGAACATCATCGACAGCGTTCGAGTTTTTGCCAAAGCAGCAGCAAATCGAGTTCATTTTGCGAATTATTTGGTTACACGACGTTTTCAGCATACCGACGTTTTCAGCAACCGACGTTTTCAGCATACCGACATTTTCAGCGCTGCTGAATTCGTCGGTTTGCTGAAAACGTCGGTTTGCTGAAAACATCCATTTTCACCTGAAAACGCGTGGGCGTTTGCACTGACGACATTTTCAAACAAATGGATCTAAAGACGATGTTCTCGGAATTTAATTGGCTAATTAAAAGTTTAAAAGCATTTCTAAATGAGTCATTAAAAATGCATTATTTTGAAAAAGTAATAAGATAAGCCAAATATCTTTTTTAATACATAATTAATAATTATTAATTATAATAATAATCATAGTCACCAGTTAGTTAACAGTATTAACGTATTATTCAGTTTCGTGAATATGCTTTTAAAACATTGAAAATCATGATAAATCAATATTTAAAAGGATAAAAATAATAATTTTATTAAATATAATCCTTTGTAACTGACTCATTAATATTACATCGATTTTATGTTATTTTACGATTTACGGAAATATCTTTTTCAGATGAAGTTTGATAAAATGGTTGCCTCTCTAAACGCCCACGCGTTTACAGGTGAAAAACGACGTTTTCAGCAAACCGACGTTTTCAGCAAACCGACGAATTCAGCAGCGCTGAAAATGTCGGTATGCTGAAAACGTCGGTTGCTGAAAACGTCGGTATGCTGAAAACGTCGTGTAACCGAATTATTTTCGAACTGATCGAAAACCGAAAACAACAAAGCTGGATTTCGGCTATTCTAGAGAATCTACTGTTTGTGGAAACATGATGAAAGCAGGCATTCATTCCTCATTTGAATCCATTTCGATTTCATTCAACAGTGCCTCCATTATGGTTTGTCGATTTTAGTCGTTGAAATTGACGAAAATTTGTAGCCACGCGCTGATTGGTGGAGCGCGCCTCATTCAGAGAGAAATCTTTCTGAAGCAGAGAAATGAATCGAGCTGTCCAAAGGGTTAATCGACTTCCAAGAGTAAGTTATTACTGTCATCAACTGTAGTTGCTCATCAATACTGTCAAACTCAAGAAGGAAAAATTTCGAGGCGCGATTTTCTAGCGAAAATTCAACAAAAATTCTAGCTGCCAAAATCAACAAATCCTCCAGAATCATCCCTTCCGCAGTTTTTCGAAAACCTCCGCGGCGTATTTCCAGTCTACAAACCTCCACATACCAATTTAATCGACCTCAAAGCCAACATCGAAGACACCCTCCTCGAGAACTACGACAACTTGCCCTTCACAGAAGATATTCCCTTACTCCTTCCTTCTGAATCTGGCGGCGAAGTCGTCCGAAGCGAAGCTCCAGATCGAAGATTTCTTCCGTCAGTAGAAAACAAACTCGAGAGAATCAAAAGAATCGGCCTTCAAAGCCGCTTTTTCCCAGAAATAGGATTTCATTCCTCTGGACTGACTTTTTGCGCCATCGGAAAATTCGAATCGCCGGAAGAAGAAATATTCACTCGATATATTCAGCGAGGAAAGGAGTTGAAAATTTTTAAGGCTAAGCTCAGCTAAGCCCTTCCCACGAAAGCGGCATCTTAGCTCAATTTTACAAATTTTCAATGAAAATAGCTTAGCTCAGCTTAGCCAAGCTTCGATGTCAACTAAGCTCAGCTTAGCTTAATTTCCTCAAGGCTTAGCCGGCTTAGCCAACTTCTTTTGAGAATTATCATGGAAATTTACTTGTTTAATCAGCTAAGCTCAACTAAGTCAAAACTTCGCTGAGCTAAGCTTAGCTTAGAAAAAGAATGCTGATTCAGCTTGGCTAAGCTAAGATTCTTTACCTTAGAAGAATTGCCGAGCTTAGCTTAGTTTTCTCCCCAGCTAAGCTAGCTTAGCCTGCTAAAAACATTCAAAAATTTCCAACCCTTATAAGGCCAAACTTGGCATATAAAACTTCTCCTCGGAATTTCAACAGGCGAAACAGTCCATCCAGAAGAAATAACACCCGAAGACATCAAACTGATCGAAAAAGAAGGACTCTTCACAGTCGAAGGATTTTTACTGGCGCGACAGAAGATCAAAAATGACGAAAAATCGTGCAGAAGACTGTTGAAGCTTTCCTTGGACAGATTGGTCACTAACGAGAGATATAAAATCATGGAGAAATATCTTTACGAATATGGCCCCGACGAGAGTTTTGTTAACATTTCTCTTGGGAACAAGGACTGGCTGAATGAATTCTACTCCACCGCCGTCACCCGCGTCCTCGACGGCCAAGTCCTCTCATTTTCCAAAGAAACGAACGAGCTAGAATTAGAGCTGCAAATTTTGGGAAATCCGACGCACCATTTTTTCGGCGTCCTCGGCGACTATTTCACAAAAAATGCTCTTGGAGTGAATTCGGCGGTTGTTTCTTCTCGAAGATGCAACTTTGGCGGCGCTAGAATGACGGAGATTTCAGAAAACGCGCTGACGCATTATGAGATTTATGATATTGAACGGATCAAGGAATCGGTCAAAGCGACGAAAAAATATGCAAAGGTAAGAATTGAGACTTGACTCTTGCCGCTTCGAGAAAGTTTGCTTGAAAAGGCGCAAATAGTGAGGCCCGATGAAAAGATTTTTCAAACTCATCTTGAATTTTCAGACAATTCAAAAGCGATTGAAATCAGAGGCTGATTCTGATTACCAGAAATATCAACAGTTGGTGAAAGAAAAAGGGAAATTCGTGAAGAAGGTTCAAAATTTGACGGAAAGAGTCGAAAAAAGATCGTCGGCGATTCAAGAGAAACAAATCGAACTCTCCAAAACTACTTCTTTGCTCGATCAAATGATTGCTTCTGGATAAAAAAGCTGAGTTTCCAAATGTTTCTTTTCAGAATGAGATTAGAGCATGTCTTCGCGGCAACGAATCGTCAGCCGGACTCGACTTACTGGGTCCCAGAAAGCGGACTGCTCCTAGCGTCAGCGAGGTCGACTTTGATCGCTCATCGGCTTTGCCCGAATCGGCAAAATAGAATTCAGTGTTTTAATCGACACTCGAGTGATATTAACAGAATTTCTGGCGATAAGGAACGGTTTTTCTTTTCAAGTTAATCTTTCCTAGACTCAGAAAACTCACGCAGGATCCTGAAGGAGATCTTTAAATGTATTGAAAAGCCGCGTACAGTGGCTACACCAAGGCTTTCCAATAGATTAAATTGGAAATTTGGCGAAGCCGCTTCGCGGTTTTGCTCTCAAAGAAGCCGCTACACGGCTTTTTCTACAATTCTTTCAGAACTATGCGGCAGGTTTGCTACACAGGCTGCTGAGCATAGGTTTTCTCATACAGAGGCTCGAAAAAACCGAAATATAGAATTTCATCGTCAGTGCGACCGTCGACGGAGAAATAATTCTCTGGAAAGTGGAAGAAAACGGTCTCGTTGAAGTAAAAAAGCTGTCGAAAATTCACTCCGACGCGATAGGCTCCTTGAGTCTCGTGAATTTCGACGACGATAACAACGTGATTTGCTCGATTGCGGGAGACTCTTCTTTAAAATTAACACGAGTCAATGCGAAAAACGAGGAAGAAGAAAATAGAACGAAGGAGCATGTTTTCAAGTCAATTTATCCAATTTGCGTTGCGTCGACAAAAGTCAAGAGAAGAAATTCAACGACGGAAATTCTTCTGGCAGTTGCGACTTCCGACTTTTTCGTCCGCTTCTTTTTGATCGACAAAGAATTCAATGGAGAACTGAAGGAAACGAGTAAAATTCAAATTGGAGAAGATTGGAGTACGAGTTTGAGCTTTTCTTCGACGACTTTGGAGGACAGCATCTTTTTATCTGTCACGAACAAGGCTGGGCTCGGCAACCTGTGTAGAAAACCTGAGTCAGGGTCCAGAAAGAGTCCTCATTATTCAAGCTCTGTCTTGACCCTGTCTGACACAGGTTTTTTTCACAGGTTGCTGAGCCCAGAAACAAGGACAACAAAGTAAGAGTGATCAAGATTTTCAAGCAAAACGAGCAAGACAAAGTCGAAACCGAAGACAGACTTCAAGTGGACAAGAAAATTTTGATCGAAGAAGAGTTTGAAATTTTAACAGAAACGATTTTGCGCGGCCACTCGAATTGGTCGACTTCTTCTTGCTGGATTTCCATCGAGGGGGAGCTGCATTTAGTCACGAGTTCCATGGACAAGTCGGTCATTGTCTGGTCTTCAAATTCTAGCGCCGAAGCAATCGAAGAAGAAGAGGAAGAACAAAGTTTAGGAACTTGGTCAGACGTGGCTAGAATCGGCGATTTTGGCGGAGCGAATATGGGATTTCTTGGTGTCACAGCTGGTCGATCAGACTCTGGAAAACTTGGAATTCTAGCGCACTCGTACAATGGAGCATTTTATCTGTGGTGGTGGAATGAAGAGGAGGCGCAGTGGAAATCTAGCATCAGCCCAAGTGGTCATTTTGGACCAGTAAGGTTAGTTTTCCAAGGGCTAAAACAGGGGTTAGGTAAAGGGTTGTCTAAGCCAATAAGAAACCTGCAAATATTTTTCTCCCTATCAGAATTAAGCAACCCCTTCGACCATTCACCGATATTTTGCCCACCCTAGCTCCACCCGGTCAAATGCCTAAAAATTAAAGGAAGGTCCTCTTAGCCAATCAAAAACCAGCAAACCACCCTCAAATTCGCAAGGTTCTTTGGGTTTCTGATTGGCTAACCCCCCTTTAGCTTTTGATAAACCTTAACTTTTTGGTATTTCATTAAGTTACTCTAATTATGATTTAAGAGATCTTTCGTGGAGCCAAGACAAGACGTTTTTACTTTCAACAAGTTTTGACCAGACAACTCGTCTATATTCCCGGATCAACAATCAAAACCAATCTTCGGAACCTTCCGAAATCTTCTGGGCCGAATGCGCGAGACCGCAAGTCCACGGACACGATATCAGATGCATGACGAGCATTGGATCAAACCGCTTCGCTTCTGGCGCCGAAGAAAAGGTCATTCGAGTTTTCAGATCAACGCGAAATTTCCGCGAGAATTTTGAAGCTATTACCGGCTACAATGTGGGCGAAACAGAAGATGAACCAGAAGGAGCAGCTGTGCCGGCGCTTGGATTATCCAACAAAGCGGTTTTTGAGAAGCAAGGAAAAGTCAACGCTGACAGGGAAATTGCCGCGCACGAGTCTTACATGGAGGATCAATTCACCGCTTTGAACGTTTGTTTCTGCCTCATAAAAGCATTCTCGCTTATTTTTTTTAGCTTGGCGCAGTTCCACTGGAAGCCGATCTTCTTCAAAACACTCTTTGGTGGGAAGAGCGAAAGTTGTACGGCCATGGCTCCGAACTACAGTCACTTACCTCTTCTCCTGATGGAAAGTTTATTGCCTCGTCTTGTAAAGCTTCGAAAAAGAGCCAAGGTAAAGAAAATGCTCCAATCTGGCCAAGAAACCTTGAAATTCTCAAAATTGCAAGAAAATATTTTCACCTCTAAAAAACATATTAGCTCACTAAAACCCTTTTCAATCCATTTAAAACCACTGAGAACCTCCAAAACCCATATAAAACCTAAATTAAACCATCATTAACCCGCTAAAACCACCTTAAATCTCTAAATAAACCGGCTAAAATCCATCTGAAGCAAAATAAAACCCACTTAAACCCGCTTGAACTGGTCGAAAACCTCGAAAACCCACAGAAAACCCAAATCACACCATCTAAAAGCACCTTGAACCAACAAAAACCCATCAAAACCAAACACCAGATCAAGTTTCTTTTAGCATCGATTTTCATTTGGGACGGATCTCAAAACGGAAAGCCCGGTGCATTAGCGAAACTGGAGCAGCATCAGCTAACTGTAATTCAACTTCGATTTTCGCCGGACAGTAAGAGGCTGCTCTCAGTTGGACGCGATCGAGTGGCGATGGTGTGGAAACTAAAGTAAGCAGAATTTTAATTTTGGTTTGAACTTTTTTTGAAAGGGACGAAAATGGAGAATCCTGGGAGTTGGAAAAGATTTTCGATAAATCAATGAAGGCCCATTCGCGTGTGATTTGGAATTGCTGCTGGCTCGACAATCAAACTTTTCTCACTGCCGGGCGGGATAAGCAGCTCATTACTTGGAAGATGGAAAATGGAGAGTGGCTCAAAGCGTCGTCTTTACAGTCGGATCAAGCTTTGACTGCAGTCGATTGTGTGAAAATGAAAAATAGTGAAGAGTCATTATTGCTGCTGGGGAAGGAAGACGGCGCCCTGGAATTGTACAAAACTGAGAATGGAGATCTTAAATTAGGTAGGAGCGGAAAAACCGGCAGGATTTTCGGGATGATGACACAAATCTTCAAAACTTTTACTAATAAAAGCGAGGATTCTGATTCGCCCAATAGATTTTTTGGGCATTTTGATTGGCCGAATGCAAATTTACATGCAGAATTCTATCTTTTCAATCATTTTTTGCTCGACCAATCAAAGTGCTCAAAAAAGCTTTTCAGTCAATCAGAATCCTCCATATTATTCGCAAAAGATTTTCACGAATAACAAATTTCTTGTATAAAAATTCCAGTGCAAGTCGATTATTGTTTCAGAAATGCTCAGAATCTTCATTCAGAATCGACTGTATCGAGAGACGAATGCCATGTCGGTTTCGTCTCGCAAATCTGCTTCCGAGACTGTTCAATGGTCGCCACCTGCGGCGAGGATCACCAAGTCAAGCTTTTTTCCCTTTCAAATTGACAAGTTCCAATTTTTTTTTGCAAAAAGAAAGCTTTCTGACTCACTCCTCGTAAATTCCAAAATTGCTGTTTGATTTTTTTTCTTGGAGGTCAAGACCAGGCCGATGGCGCATCACAAGACCCCGGTCGCCCATCACGTGAGCTGTTTTAGAATGAAAAAATATGACGAAAATTGACAAATTGATTTTTGAGTTGTTGAAAACAACGACTCATGTGACACCCGGTGGCGTCGAGAGTGACCCGGCTTGGTATAAAACTCGCGGTGGAGAAAATTATTCAACGGAAAAAAAACCAAGAAAGGAAAAAAATGACCAAGTCGCTCTTTTCTCAAGAAGAAATCCACTCGAACTTCGAGAACAATTATTACGATGAATACGACTTTATGCAAATTAAGGACATCAAGGTGAGCACCGGCTGATTTATGAACGTTTTGACGTTTAATCGCTTACGAAGTTAGGGTTACCTTACTAGAATTCGCTTGTTCTGATTTAGGAATTAAGGGTTTATAGGTGTTAACTCTTCTCTGACTTGCTTTCAAATGAAAAACCGGCTTCTGGTTGGCTGAAAGGACGAACCCCTCTGCCCCTGCTATTTTGAGAATTTTACATACCCTAGCCCTAACCCTTGAGTAACCTTTTCCCTAAACAATTATCATTTTTGACTTTGAATGATTCTAACTGTAATTCTTTCAGATGAAAGGAAAGCACGGAAAAGACGCATCAAAGAAGAAGCTTGCCAATCCTTCGAGAACAATGTCCATCGGCTCACAGCTCGGAAAACGCAACAAATCAAAGTAACAAACCTGCCTTACCGATTATTGATTCTTCTGAAAAACTGAATTACCTGAAAACCGGCTGAAACAACGGATTTTGCTCGCCCACTACTGTACTGCTCGAAACTGATAAAGAAAATATACCAACTTCAAAATTTAAAATTCAGTCAATAAATTGAATTTCAAGTCGATATTTTTTCCAGAAAGTGAAAAGATGTCGAAGCAAGAAAATGGAAAGAGTAGCCACCGAGGCCAGGCAGAGTACAGATTGCCAGTGGGCTGCGAAATCGTCACTTTTAACATTCCACAGGACGTGGCACGAACTTGGAATCGCTTCCAGAGCAGGGTTAAAAAACTAGTCTGAGATTTACAAATATTTTCTTAGTCAAGCTTGCTGATCAAAGCATTTTGCCAAATCTTTCAGCTAAGCTAGCTTAGCCGACTTTTTTTTGGTATTTTAGTGTGGCCATTGAGTCACCGTAGCTCAGCAAAAAGAAAATCGTCCAACTTAGCCTAGCTTAAAAAGCCTAATTTCTTCGCAACTTAGCTAAGCCAATTTTTCTTTTCGACTAAGCTACTTAGCTTAGCTTCGAAGGACTTCGCAATAAATTCCTGGCAGGCTTAGCTCATTCTCACTTAGCTTTGCCTCAGGTTTGCTTAGCTGAGCCGAAATTTCTTCTGCTTAGCCAAACAGAAATTTTTATTTTTGAAAGAGCTTTCGCTTTGTTGACTTTTCGCAAATCGAAAATTCCCCAATTCCTGGTATTTGCAAAGAAAACATCGTCTATCCGGGCGTTCGCTCATATTTTAGGAATCATTTTTTAACCCGAGTTGAAGAGCGCGTACGAATCGACAGCAGATGCTCTGGAAGCGCTTATGAACAAATTCAAGCCCGGAGAATTGGTTTACGAACGCTCCGAGCAAAAGATCGTTCCCTTGACGTTATGCACTAAACCGAAAGACACGTCCGAATTTAACCCGAACAATTATCCCGAAAAGCGACTTCGTCAGCTGCTTCACAGATTGACGACAAATACGGACACTGGATTCAACCTTTTGGAAGACATTTTTGAGTGCATGGTTATGAACGACATCTTCCAATCAAGGTTCATACCGAATTGGTGCGGGTAAACTTCAAGAATCGTGATTTTCTTCGAGATCAACATAGGGATACCCTTATTTTTTGAAGAAAAGCCCCTTGCGGCTTCGAGAAACGGAATGATACCCTCGAAAAGCGCGGTTTTCGATGATATTCCTGGAAGCAAGCCTCTTCTTGATTTTTTAAAATCTGGTGGTAAATATGCTCAAACCTTTATCAAACTAGAAATATAAAAATTCTCTAGACACATTCGTGCGAATCTGGCTTCAGAAATCTTCATCAGAATTCTGAATTCTTCATTCTAAATTCTCCTATTTAGCAATTTAGCGAAAGAAAGACATCTTTGAATAAAAGATTTGCTAAAATTCCGACCTTTAGAGAAATTTGATAAAGGTTTGAATTTTTTTCGAGGAAATTCAATAAGGGTGTCTGTAGGTTAATTTTGGAGGACTTCAGAGTTTGCAGCTTCGAGCTATGCAAAAGGAAAAGCCGCACTTTGCGCGGCTCTTATTTTGCTTGCCAAAGCCGCTAGCGGCTTTTCGATTAAATCAGGCTAAAAATAAGGGTCTCACTACGTTAATTTTGATAGAAATATCACGATTCTTGATGTCTCTCCCTTTCAATTATTACTCAAAACTCAAACTTTAGTTCTAAAGTGGCAGAAAATAATCCATATTTTAGGATGACAGAGGAAGCACGCATCATGGATATTCTTGGCCTGAGGCGCATCGGAGAACGCGAAGAAAATAAAACTATTCCATATCACGGATATCTGAGAACAGAACTCGCAGAGCACTTGGGAAATCTTCGATTGTAAGAAAAACTTTATTCGTTTCAAAAAATACTTTTTTATTTCAGGACAAATCACAACAATAGATCCAGAAAGTCAGAGATCGATCCCTCTTCTATTTTATCTGAAGGGTAAGTCAGTCTAGTAGTTTTTGAAGCGGCAAAAGCCATGCCGGCTTTTTCATCTTAACATGCCAAAGGCGCAACCTACTTGTGAAAAAGCCTGAGTCTGGAAGCAGCGAGCTGAGCTGGGCTCGGGAACCTGTGTGGAAAACCTGAGTCATGCTTTGAAAGAGCATTAATGAAAAGGTGCGTAGCGAATTTTTAAAAAACGAAGCAGCGACGCGGCTTTTCATTAATGCTTCTTCAAAGCCTGACTCAGGTTTTCTGCACAGGCGAGCTCCTTTCGGACCCTGACTAAGGTCGCCAAGATCTCTACGGCCTCAATAGTAGAGTAAAAAACAACCATTTTTTCTTCAGAAGCCAGCGACGAACACGATCCCAAACTTCACTCATGAACAAAAAGAAAGAGCCGACCACCGAAATCGCGAAAACGGTGAAGCAGCTCTTCGAAGAACCTTCAGTGAAGAAAAACTTCAATAAAATCTTTCAAACGAAACGCAGAATCGACCCAATCAGCCCAGAAGAGATCGAGCAGTGGCAACAAATTATCAACAAAAAAGCGCGAAAACAGTTCAGCGATCCTGGTTTTCTTGCGAATCTTCAAGTTCCTACATTGCGAAAGGTGCCTTTCGGACATTTTTCACTGTTTTCATAAAAATATTTTCAGTCGGAATTGCCCAGCAGCGAGGAAATTTTAGACATTCTTCCACTGGACTTGTCGATCGGTCACTAGAATATATAATTTTTACGTTTTTGAATTCTGTTCATTTTTATTTTCTGCCATTCACTTCAACATTGATACCTCTCATATTGAATAAATGAAAAATACAAAAGTAATACCTTCGCTAGAAAGGCTTTTTTGGGTGATATTCGTCAACTAGTTCAGCTTAGCATATTATTTTCTCGGCTTAAGTTAATTTTGCCAAATTTTTTTTCAAAAAATTTCCCAATTCAGCGAGAAACTAAAAAATCTTCTTTTCAGAAAATCGTATTTTGAATTCGACGAAGATGGTGATGGATCCATCGTTCGAGCCTGGAAAGCTCTATCCAAAGCCGAAGCAGCTGACTCACGCTGAACGGCGGCGGATGGAAGCGGAAGTGCCCAAGAAACTGAGCCGCAGCGAAGCGAGGGAGAAAAAAGAACTCGAAGAGGCGCGAAAAGACGGAACGGCGCAGCCAGAAAAGGATGAAAAGGGCGAAATTATTAATCCACACATTCCAAGCTACATCGCCAGCGTTCCATGGTACATCGACAAGGAAAAGAAACCGTCGCTCTCGCATCAGCACAAACCAAAGGAATGGAGTTATGATTTGAGGAAAGTTTAGCTGAAGACTTTTCTGGCTTTAGGTGTTCAAGTCGAGCTCAGTTGGAACTGGTTTCTGATTCAAACTGAGAGATTAGCCCGGCTCAGTAAGGTCAAACTAATCTGAGCTAGCTCAAATTAGGCTGCGCGAGAATTGAGCTCAAGGCTAGCTCCAGATCAACCTCGGACAATTGATTAGCAAGCTCAAGACGTGCAGGCTCAAATAATTTGAGCTAGCTCAAAATGAACTGAGCTCGCTCAAATTCAGCTTCGCTATTTCAAATTGAGCTGAGCGGGCTCAAACTGAGCAGATTTACCTCGAATTCAACTAACTGGCCGAGACTTGAGTCTTGAGCGAATTCCGCTCAAACTTTACTTGGCTCAGACTGAGCTGACCTACGATAGTCCGATTACTATTCTAACTTAGAATTTCTAAGGAATGCTCTAGCTCAGGTTTCGAGCTGGCTCAGCTCGCTCAGCTCGATTCAAAACCTAACTCTCTCAAGGACTCGCTCAAACACACGATCGGAGACTGGTACCACCGAGGAATGCCCGCTCAAAAATCCTCCACTCGTTTTCGAAAAGGCGCTTGTGAAAATTGCGGCGCAATGACGCACAAGAAAAAGGACTGTCTCGAGCGGCCGCGAAAACGAGGAGCAAAATGGACGGGAGAAGACATTGCACCGGACGAATATATTCAGCCGAACTTGGAGCTTGGTTTTGAGGGAAAACGAGACAGGTGGAATGGATACGATCCGGCTAGACACCGCTTTGAAGTTTTTGAAGAGTATCAGAAGATTGATATTGCCAGAAAAGCCATCAACGCTCAGAGGTAAGAAAGAATTTGAAGCCAAAATTATAATTGTCAAAATGTCATTTCCCAAAACTTAAAAATTGCCCAGCACATCTCTGTAAATGGTTTTTGATGACGCGGTAAGAAACTAGCCTCTCTCTCTCTGCGAGAGCTGGCATTTTCAATCTTGATAAGGAGCACCTTGTTTGACTATTTCTCGGTTTGAGCGGGACTTTTAGCTCCCTCTTTTGGCTATGTTTGCCTATAAATACGGATTTGCCCGTCGTAATAAAACACTGTTGAATTCCCGATATGTTTTTATAAAATGTTGCATCAAACTTTGAATCGCCGACAATTGGTAAAAGTCCTATGATTTTACTTGAATTAATCTGTATTTCTTTATACTTTTGATCTGTGTAAAGAGTCTTTCCTAAAAAGTACCTAAAAAGGTATTATATTTTCTGTTGACAGAATTTTAATAAATATGAATTGAATTTCTTAGAAGTAATTGAGATAAAAAATAATCAGAATATTCTTTTTACAAAAAAAGAATGATTAGAATTTATCGGCTATAAATTTATTTCAGGCTTCAAAATGAAATCGAATCTGGCACAATCGACGAGTCCTTACCTGAGCACAAAGACGACGACAAATACGACGAAGACGAAGTGAAAATGCACAACCAAATGAACGTCGACCAGCGTCAAACTGTCTCCGTCCGAAACCTGCGAATCCGAGAAGATACTGCCAAATACCTGCGTAATTTGGACCCTGAATCTGCCTTTTACGATCCAAAGACAAGATCCATGCGTGAAAATCCTTATGAAAAGACTGAAAAGGCAAGTTTTAATTTCTCCATTCATTTGGGTTTTATTTAATTTCCAGGGAACAGACGAAGTCGATTTCGCAGGAGAAAACTTCGTTCGCCACACTGGCGAGTCTGTCGATTTCGCCAAGGCGCAGGTCTTCGCCTGGGACGCGATGGACAAGGGAGTCGACGTTCATTTCCAAGCGGAGCCGACCAAGGCCGCCGTCTTGCGCAAAACATACACGCAGAAGAAAAAGGATCACTCGCAGAAATTGAAACAGTCGGTTTTGGACAAATACGGAGGAATGGAACACTTGAAGGTCAGTTTTTACTATTTTAGGTATTTTATTTTTGAGGATGGAGTGGAATATTTGATGAATCTTGGAATGGTGTTTTAACATTTTAAATATAAAATTATTCAATTTTTTTCATAAATTTGAGAGCTTTTTTTTTAGGAATGAAGGTGGTGACGGGTAATGGAAACTTTGTCTTATATCGGCTTTTTCATTTTATAAAAATATATCAAGAACAATTTTGTGAAATTCGTTAAATTATTGAATCGTTTCATTAGCTAGAGAGTTTTTATGGGGAGTTTTTGGTTAAAAACTTTAGATTATACCCGTATCTTCGGTGTTTTTTCGGAGATAAATGACAGTTACTTCATTTTATAAGTTCTTCAAATTTCGGAGACATAGACGAGATTTTCTATAATTTCACTCATTTTTTCATTTTTTTTCTCGATTTATATTTGCGCCCCTCGCGGAGCAATAAAACAAACGTTTAGGCGCCGCCAAAAGAGCTGCTCCTCGCGCAAACAGAAAACTACGTGGAATACTCGCGAACCGGCCAGGTCATAAAAGGCCAAGAACGAGCCAAAATTAAGTCTCGTTACGAAGAAGACGTCCTCATCGGAAATCACACGGCCGTTTGGGGCTCTTTCTGGGACGCTGGCGACTGGGGCTACAAATGTTGCAAGTCGACGGTCAAGAACTCTTACTGTATCGCCAATAAGGAAGGAAAGAGTTGTGAATTTTCAACTCTTGCTAAGCTGCAGGCTAAGCTAAGCTTATTTTTTTCTGAAGAAGCGGCGCTTTCCCAAGCTTCGGTCAAATATTTCATTTTAGTTTAGCTATGCTAGCTTAGCCAGTTTCATATTTGATCCTTTTCGATGGGGAAAAGCTTAGCCAAAATTTTACTCTACTTAGCTTTGACAAAAAATAATTAATTATCAATAAAAGCTAAGCTTAGCTTAGACCTAACGATGTTGATTCAAATTATTTCAGAAAGAAAATCATGCATTATCTAAGCTAATTTTTGGCTTTGCTAAGCTTAAGCTTGAACACAAAAAATAGTAGCTCAGCTTTCCTTATTTTAGCTTAGGTCTAATAATACATTTCCAGCTTAGATTTGCTTAGCTCAAGAGAAAACCGCCCAGCTAAGCACAGCTTAGCCTTTTTTTTTTATCTCAGCTTATCTAGCTTTTTTTTGAAAAATTTTCAACTCATGAAAAGGGCGAAAAGGATCAACAGAATCGAATGCGATCGAAATGGCTCCCCCAAAACTCGTCCCGCAAATCATCAAAAGCGAAGAAGCGAATCCCAAATCAGATTCTTCCAGCGACGATTCTAGCTCTAGTTCTAGTTCTGAAAGCGAAGACGAAAACGCAGGAAAGTCGTTGATGGAAATTCACCAGGAGAAGCAAAAGAGCAAAAAGAAAATGTCAAAAAAAGAGAAGAAAAAAGCCAAAAAAGTAAGTCGAAGATTTACCTTTCAAAAGCGCTAGAAAAATTGCTAGAAAGCGAAAAAAGAGGCGAAGAAGGCGAAGAAGGACGCGGATAAAAAACGAGAACAAGATATTGAAGACGCTATTCGAAAAGAACGGGAGAGAATCAAAGAGGTAAAACATCAAAAAAAGGGGCTTGAGATCAAGAACTCATTCTTCAGGTTGACAAATTTCTGGCGACAGACGAGAGGAAGCGCAAGTACAACTCAATGGAAGCTGTATCTGAGCCCTCCGAAGCCGAGCTCGAAGCGTTCAAACGAACTCGCGTCAATCGAGCCGATCCAATGGCGAATTTCTTGTCGAAATGAAAATTCCTTCTGTTACTGCCTGTTCGTTTAACAAATTTTAAAATTTAACATGTTCAAAAAGAAAAAAACACAAATAAAAAGTCAGCAAAATCTTCAGATTCCATGTCGTTCCTGCGTTCTTTTTCGAGAGTAAATTCTCTGGTACTCAAAAGAGCGTCCTCAAACAGTAAATTTGTCCTGGGACAAGTTGTTGATGGAAAATTAGTGGAGCATATTTTCGAGGTACTTTTAGTCTGGGGTCGGCATCGGTGCACGGTGCCCGGGGCACGTGCCCCGCCGCGCTGCCCCGAATGCCCCGTTTTTTACAACGGGGCGGGGCGGGGCACCGATTGTGGGGTGCCCCGTTGTGCCCCGCTTCACTATTTTTGGCAAAATTGACGTTCTAGAAATGGATTTGTCGCTCATTTTCGAAAAACTGTCTCAAAATTTGAAGATTTTTTTCTTGAAAATAATGATTTCTATTATCGAGGCCGTTTTCGAACCCTTAAACACTATCAAAAAAACTTTTAGAAGCCTTTTGGCTATCGAAAATCTGAAAAATTTGCTTAAAACTGTGGTGAAAACGGGGCACTCGGGGAACACGGGGCACGCGGGGCGGGGCGGGGCACGAGCTTCGGTAAATAACAACGGGGCGGGGCGGGGCGGGGCACCATGATTCGAGGCACCGATGCCGACCCCAGCTTTTAGTCTGATTGCTAATAACAAACCAAAAGCAAAACCCAAAAGTACCCATTTTAACGCGCCAATCTTTCTGGTTGCCATTTGAACAGATTTAACATTTCTCAAAAGGGTCTACTTTTCTATGTTAAAAACAGACTACAGCAGTATTCGCGCGTTAAATTGAGAACTCTCTATTTTGCTTGATCATAAAAAGTACTCTTCCTTGATTTCAATCGCGATAATCTAGTTCCATTTCTTTTTTTCTGATAAAAAGATCAGACCTTGAACTTCAATTCAGGAAAAAGAAGTGAAAAGCCTCTTATCATCAGTTGTCGAAGCTTCCATCGACGGAGAGCTTCACTATATCTTCCCCTACCCAGCTCGAAAACACCTTGGAACTCAGGAAGGAACAATCATCAGTCTCCGTCGAACTCCAAAAGGTCATCTTCGAGGACTAGTCCAAAGCAGCAGCGATGGGAAAAGCTACAGATGGAGTCCGAAAGACAATCCTAGCGCCCTCAAGTGGCAAAATTGCGAACCCTACAAATCAAAGCTTTATTCTTTCGATCTTTTTGAATGTTCTCTTTCTGGAAAATTTACTGTTAAAAATTTGGAATTAAAAACGGCCGCTTCTTAGATTCCCTTTTGACTGCTCCGCTCAGCGTTTCCATAGTGTAGTGGTTATCACGTTCGCTTTACACGCGAAAGGTCTTGGGTTCGATCCCCAATGGAAACACGTTTTTGAAAGCACTAGAATCGATTTTTTGATTGCCGTAATTATGTTTTAGTAAATGAGATGGTTAGGGTGCGTGAGGCGAGTCCGATGGGTGCAGATGAGAGGATACAGTAAACTCGAACAGTACCTCTTTGAGAACTACAAAGATCATCACTTTTGCCAATTCAATGGAGGAGACGGTGGAAAGGAACAGTTTTGAAATTCTGCCTTACAAAAATGTAGATTTTCGAATCTTTCTTATAGATTTTTATTCAATTTTAATGTCTATTTTTTTTCGAAATCATATAACAATCAACAGTCGTAATAATCCTCATAACTGCGGTAATAGTTAGGGGCTCGAACGCATCGATGAGCCTTGCTTTCGACTTCCTCAAAAGCATTATTTCTAAAAAGAATATAACAACTTGAAATTTACCTGTATTTTTTCGTAAGCCGAGGTCAAATTCATTTTCAGCTCAGCGTATTGCTCGGTTATTTCTTCAAGCGCCA
Organism: Oikopleura dioica; assembly: GCF_907165135.1. NCBI lineage: Eukaryota > Metazoa > Chordata > Appendicularia > Copelata > Oikopleuridae > Oikopleura > Oikopleura dioica. The sequence continues at coordinate 16,809,078 of NC_137293.1, read as the reverse complement.
TCGTGAGGTTCAAAATCGAATCTTTCATTGTTCGGAAGATGTTTTTCTCTTCCACTTTCTCTTCATCCTTTTTAAAAAGTAGGCTTTGAAAGTATAATTGAAGCTGACCGTTTGATAACATGGGCATTTCCGAAGAGTATATTGTAAATGAGCATCACAGTCCCTGGCACAATCTATCGTTGACCCTTCTTCATCGTCCTCTTCTTCCTCTGCAAGTTGAACTCCCACCATGTCGGCGAAAAACTCAACCGCCACATCCTTGAAATCGTCCAAAGTGACGGTGACGTTGCAAGAGTGAACGTAGCACATTTCGCGGAATTTGCGCGCTAAATCAGATATTATCCTCCAAAACGGTTTTCCCTAGAATTAAGAATTATGAATACCTTTCAACACGCAAGCATCTCGTTTTTTTATCCATTTTTCTTCGTGACAAACATCCACGCAAGTTGGTAGATCTCAAAGAAAATATTTCATACGATCATATAATCCAATAAACCTGGAGAGCATACTGCTGGGGGACGTTTTCCGAGTACCAAACCAAAAAGTAAAATACTATCGTATAAATTCATTGTCCACTATCTCTGCCGAATACTGTTAAACCTGTAAAATAGATCAGAATGGTAACATAAGCTTTCGTCGATAGTGCAAAGGCGTTGTGTGAAAATCTTTCAAGTCAGCTGACAAAATATTAACAACTACAACTACTTAGTTAAAACTGTTTCAAAGGGCGCTGTCTATTTCTCCCGCGACGCTCAAAATGCTTACATGGGACCAACCGGCGGCAATGGCGGTCGAGGAGGAAACATCTGGTTGCGCGCCTCTTCCAAGCTCTCTTCCCTCACTCATCTCAAAGAAATCTACACAGCTCAAGACGGCAGAAACGGCGGAAAAGACCATCAATACGGAAGAAACGGGAAAGATCTAACAATCGAGGTGCCAATCGGAACTTTGGTGAAAAACGCGCAGGGAAGCGTCATCGTCGATCTAGTCAACAACGGCGACGGGTTTTTAATCGCTTCTGGAGGAGCCGGCGGCTTCGGAAACAAAGAATTTGCGAATGTCGACAATCCAACGCCCAGAAATGCGCTGCCGGGAGAAGAAGGCGAAATCGTCAACGCGGAAATTGAGCTTCGATCAATTGCTGATTTTGGCCTCGTCGGTTTGCCGAATGCTGGAAAGAGCTCGCTGACGATGACGATTACAAATACCGACTTGGAAGTTTCTGACATTCCTGGGACGACGCTGATTCCTCATCTCGGCCATCTAACTTATCGCGACAAAGTGAGCTTGTCGATTGCTGATTTGCCCGGAATAGAGCCAGATCAGGTTAGGGTTGCAAATTTTCTTCCGCTCAAGCTCCGCTCTAATTTTCCGCTCGAAATTTGCAACCCTAAAAAAGCCAAGAGCGACTCGATTTCTCCAGCACTGTGCCAGATGCGTCTCCCTAATTTATCTCATCGATGGCGACGATTTCCACGAACAACACGCGGTAGAGCAGTTTTATACAATCAGAAAACACTTGGCAGATTATGACGCGAAGATAAACGCGGAAGTCAGGGAGCTAGAACTGGCAAAGTCGCAATTTCAAGACCGCTTCGATTCTAGCAGCTTCGACGAAAAGGACGAAAGATACTCTTCTCTGGCAGAAAAGCCGTTTATCGTCTGCATTTCTAAAGCAGACCAGCCTGGAAACGAGTACCGAGCGAAAATGCTCAACGATGAATTGAAAAATTTCGAAGATAAAGCGCTTTACTACCCGAAAGTGCTGGAAACGTCGGCGAAGGATTTAACTGGCTGGTCGGTGCTGCAGTTTTTGTTGAGAAAGATGAAGGAGGATTTGTCGCAAAATTATTCAGGAAAGGGGATAATCGTTTTTAAAAAACTATCTATCAGTTTAATTTGAATTAAATTTTGATTGACATACAAATAATTCCGTTACAGATTCACTTTACTGGTCCTAAAAGCGAAAATCCTTCATTTCTTCAAAATATCCATTCTTCCAGCGGCGCTACTCTTCCAGCGCGGCGGAGGACCTCCTCGCCGAATCCTCCGGCGCAGCGCTAACTTTGCGCACGTGTGGGAAAGCGCGCGTAGGCGGCCTAGTGAAATCTTTTTCAAATGAAGAAAATTGCCATTTATTTTCCTCTTTTTTCACGATTAGAGACTTTTTCGCCTTCAAAATTTTAGCTGAATTTAGAATAATCTTTCAGAGACAGATTTCCACAAGAATGCTTTACAAAAGCGCGAAATAAAAGAGAATTTCTTTCAGATTGATCCATCGGATTTCTAACTATCAAAAATGAAGTACCTCCACCACTCCCAGGAAGTCACCGTCGATGCCGCCTGCACCGTTGAGGTCAAGGCCCGAATCGTCAAGGTCACCGGTCCCCGAGGCTCCCTCGAGAAGAACTTCCGACATCTTAAGGTAACTCTTCCCTTATTTCTGGACAAACGGTTTCGAATCAGACCCAGTAACCAATTATGAAATCATCGAGTGGGGCTTGCTAGAGGTGATGAACTCCAAGAGAAATTCTAGAGGTCACGTATCGTACCTCAGTAGAGCAATTTTATTAAGCCGACCAGCTAAAACGGGTCTTTTCTGATTTTCTCGAGCAAAAACCCTTGGTTGCGCAAACAACATGACCTCTAGAACTTCTCACCACATTCTACACCACCACCAAAGCCTACCCTTCAATTCCATTCTTGACAACAAAAGCTCATCTCTTCCCCTTTAACCTTCTTTTACAGGTCGAGATGAAGCAGACCGGTCCCCGATCGATCTTGGTCGAGAAGTGGATGGGTTCCTCCAAGGACCGAGCCGCCGTCCGAACCGTCTGCTCCCACATCTCCAACATGAGCAAGGTACGTTCTCCAGTCGAAAACCATGATAAGTGGGGTCCACTTGTCTTCCCTAAGACCCAATCTACTTTAGGGTGTCACTCTCGGTTTCCGATACAAGCTCCGATCCGCCTACGCCCATTTCCCCATCAACTGCGCCGTCGTCCAGGGAGGTGCCGTCCTCGAAGTCCGAAACTTCTTGGGTGAAAAGTTCCTCCGCGTCGTCCCCATGGCCGAAGGCGTCACCGTCGAAATCTCCAAGGAAATGAAGGATCAGCTCTACGTCTCCGGAAACGACATCGAAGCCGTCTCCAAGTCCGCCGCTCGAATCCAGCAGTCCACCACTGTCAAGAACAAGGATATCCGAAAGTTCTTGGACGGCATCTACGTCTCCGAGAAGACCACCATCGAGCAGCCTGCTGATGAATAAGTTCCTTTGAGACTGCTTTTTGACAACTTTGAATTTTGGAGATTTTTTTAAAATCAATAAACTTGGAGGTTGGAAAAGTCCTTTTTTGTCGTTTCTTTTGTTTTTGGCCAAATTTTTTGCAGAAGTTAGCGGGTTTACGGTTGAAAAACCTGAGTCAGGTTCTGAGAGATCCTCGATGAGAAGCCCTGAGCTCGGCAACCTGTGTAGAAAACCTGAGTCAGGTTCTAAAGAGTAAGAGCAATTTGGAATGGTTATTTCGCGAAGCCGCTTTGCGGCTTTGTCCTTAGAAAAAGCCGCTATGCGGCTTTTCAGTTCTACTCTTGAGAACCTGACTCAGGTTTTCCGAACACCTTGCGAATCATTTTTGAAAGGATTCCATGGAGAAAAGCTTAATTTTGCACTTTTGTCTCTTCAATTTCCCTAGCCAATCAGATCTTTCGATGAGTAATCCCTCAAACGGCCTCTAGAATATCAGAAACTTTCAATTTTCGCAGAATATCTTCAGTTTTTCCCGCAATTTTCGAGAAATTCGCAAATAGGAAAAATCGAGCGGCAAGAATGGCGAAAATCGCGCTCATTGGCTGACCAATCGCGGCGAAAATTTGCCCTTCGAATTCGCACTAAAAAGAGACAGCCGAAATTCGCTAGAGAAACTTCATTTCTCGTCATTTTCAGAAGATCAATTTTCATTTTACTCGATAATGAGTTATTTTATCAATTATTTCTAGAATTAAGTTTTGGGTTTATATTTTGGGAAAACAAGATTGTTTTTGATTAGTGCGATTTTCAAGTTCTTGAAATTCAGAATGTTCACTCGTCAAATCGTCAACTCGGCCCGCGCCTTCGTCTACGCCCCAATCCCAACTTACGGCATTGCTGGTTCTTACGCCGCTGCCCTTTACTCCGCCGCCAAGAAGGGTGGTGACCAGGTTAGATCGTCTTTTTTTGAATTATTTTTGGTTTCGATCTGAGTTTTTTTTCGAAATCGACCACGGGAACCTGTGTAAAAGCCTGAGTCAGGTTCTGAAATATCGCAAAAATATAAAGATTGGTAGAAAAGTCAATTTTGCGTAGTCGCGTAAAAAAGCCGCTACGCGGCTTTTCATCAAAGATATTTCTGACCCTGACTCAGGATATTTACACAGTGTACCCATTCCAGGCAGCTAGTGAGTTTTTATCAACGATCGGAGACTAAACGCTGCGGATTTCCAGCTTTCTCGACGATTTTTGGAATAATTTTTTTGAAAATTAAACTCAAATATTCTCAACAAGGAGAAATTGAAAATTAAATAAAAAATATCGAACACGAAATCAGATCCTCATCCCTCTCTCTAGGCTGGTGTCCAGGCCGATGTCCAGAACGTCGCTGCTGCTTTCGCCGCCAAGCAGGAAGTCGCTGACTTCTTCGCCAACCCCTGCATCTCCGCTGGCCAGAAGATCTCCGCCCTCTCCGCCGTCGGTGGAGAAGCTGGCTTCTCCCAGACCACTGTCGGTCTCTTCGAGGTACATTTCTATATTTTCCTTCCATTCTTTTCTTATTTTTCAGGCTCTCTGCGAGAACAACCGAATGAACCTTTTCTCCGAAGTCGCCGAGGTCTACGCCCGAATCCTCCAGGCCGAAGCTGGTGAAGTCCCAGTTGAGATTGCCTCCGCCATCGAGCTCACTTCCGAACAGGTAAAAAAAATGACTCTAAATCCGGTCTTCTCGACTCGGGGAGGCGAAGCCCTCTCATTAGAGCCTCTCATTAGAGCCTCTCATTAGATGGATGGTTTTGAAGGCTCCTTCAGGGTTTTCGACCCCTTCATTGGGGGTGCTTTTGGGGAAGATAGGCCGAAGGGTTGAAGTGCATCATAAGGGGATCATATTGGCACTTTGCTTTCTAATTGTAATAATAAACCCTAATTTTAGAAAGAACTCGTGCCCAGGTTAGGGTTTGGGCCCCAATATTAGGGGAGGAAATTACGCCAAAACCTCACTGATTAACCTTCCTCTCTTCAGAAAGCCGAAGTCGCCGAAGCCGTCGCTTCCATGCTCGGAAACCAGACCCCCGTCATCTCTTCCTCCGTCGACAGCTCCCTTCTCGGTGGCATGACCGTCGCTCTCGGAGACAAGTACACCGACATGAAGGTAACCAACTCCATCTTCAACCCTTTCTTCATCTAATTCTAGTTCATCGACATGTCCGTCGCCAACAAAGTCAAGAAATACACCGATCTCCTCCGACAGAACGCCTAAGTTCGAAAAGCTCCCTCCATCTGTTCAAGTTCAACAAAGAAACCATCTTTTTGGGCCCTTTTTGGATCCTCTAATTTCCACTAACTTATTTCAAAAGCAGCCCCGATCATGTTTTGCTTCTTGCGATGTAGGACAAATTTATTTATTACCAAGATCAAATCTTGTTTTCAATAAATCGCCGAAATTCAATTTTAATCTTCGTTTTTTTTAATGTTTATTTACAGAAAAAAATGGAGAGAAAAAGTCCTACCAATCGTTGAGCGTTGAGGATTTGATTCTTGGAACTTCTTCCTTTGTTCCATTTTTATGCACGTTGTAGCCTTCAATTTCGGATAATTGAATGGTATCTAAGGCAGATCTTACCAATTATCGTTCCAATGACGGACCCAATCAGTACATCGTGCAAATGGTGTTGATGGTCACGAACTCTTGACCCCGCGCAAACGGCAGGAAATGTATACATCATTGCAAATATCATCGGCCGAAAAAGTTCAGGCGTGACATCGGCAACAAGAAAGAACAGAAACGTAAAAATCCCGAACGAATGGGCCGCGTGACCTTAAATTTCTATCGCATGTTTTTCACTTTTTTTCTCACCGCTGGGGAAAGACATGAGTCCTCCAATAACTTGGGTCGGGTTTTCGTTTGGGCAGGAGCTGACGACGATTTCGGCATTTGGATAAATCGAGCTGTTGTAGTTCATGATCTCGTAGCCTTAAAACTGGGTTTGGCAACCTGTGTAGAAAACCTGAGTCAGGTTTTGAAGACCTTAAATGACGCGGCTTTTCATTTAAACTCTTCAAAACCTGACCCAGGTTTTCTACACAGGTTGCCAAGCCGAGCCTTAGAAAAGTGACGGATTTTTCAGGCACAGTCTGTTTTTTTTTACCCGAAAGAGCAACTTGAGCAGATGATTTTGGCCCATCAAAGCATCGGTGAAGAAAGTTCGGTCTCGGTTCAGCAACAGTAAATTTCAAAGCAGTGACAAGAAAGCAGATTATAGGCGGCACGGTTCCATAAGCCATGATAAATTGCGGAGTAGAAAGTCTAGAGAAGTCGATTTCCAGCGAGGACACTCGTCTTTTTACCTGTAAGAACGGACAAAAGCAAGCAAGAGAATGTGAATAACCGGGCCAGTGCAAATAAGAATCGTCCAGATTAACCAGTCTGGGATCATTTCTGTCGCGATTTTTGGATAGCTGTAGTTGGGAATGTCCGCGAAGGGGATGGAAATTGTGTCGGGGAAGGGGTTGATGCTGAAGAGCTGCCAGCCGAACTCGAGAAATGCCATTGAAAGCCATATGAATATGAAATACGTTATCTAAAAATGGAAAATAGCAATCTTCTCTATTATGAAAATAACTAGGTGGGTCGAGGAATTGGTGGATTAAAATAGGGTCCCCATATTCTGGGATCGGCAACCTGTGTAGAAAACCTGAGTCCGGGTCAATAACGGCCATTATTAATGGCCCATTAACAAAAAGCCGCGGCTCTTTATTTAAGCTCTTCAGAACCTGACTCAGTTTTCAACGCAGGTATAATTTTTTATACTTACTTTGAGACCTGTCATTTGAAACTTGCAATTCGGCCGGCTTCTATTATTCTTAGCAATTTTCTTTGAAAGACAAACCATCAGCAAAGTCAGTAATTTCTCTTTCTAGAAACTTCAGCAAAAAAAAATTCTGCTCGTTTGCGAAACTCCTTTTTTATTAATACCAACGTATTCGCTTGCCTATTATTTGCTCTAAAGCCGTGAAAGGCAAAGAAAGCTCATGGACGCTGAGCGTATCTTTGATGCGATTGTATAGCATACACATAAAATATATAAGCTCATGAGTGGCAAATCAAATAGTTACACGCTGTATTTTAGAACTCGTGACGCTCATTTATTCTTTCTTTGTTCCCCAAAAGAGCTTCTTCAAAAGATGCTCGTAAATTCTACAAGAACAGATAGAAAACCATCAGGGTCAGCATATCCCGCTTCTTTGTCCATAGCATCAGATATAGAAAGAAACTAGAAGTTATGTTAAATTATTGACGGAGAGGCCTTTTACCTTGGAAAAGCCCCAGTCAGAATTTGTCGAGGAGAACTTTTTATTTGAAATTGTCTTTGTTTTTTGAGGAAGACGTCTGTCGTTTGGGATTAGTCGAATTGTGAAGCTGACTTTCTGTGGCTAAAGAAGCTTATCAATCGTAATTGAATTCACCCTCAATTTTTTGGCTAAGAAAACTGTGTCGAAAACCTGACTCAGGGTACAAAGAATAGATGGAAGCGACAATTTCGGTTCTCGTTTTAAAACAAGCCGTCTGCCTGACTCAGGTTTTACACAGCTTCCGATCCAAGCCCTACATATGGTTCAGAAGGAACTGCAACGTAGCAACCTAAATACGAGTCTCTTTTTGTCCGAGTTCTAGCTTTGTCTTCGCTTGAAATAATATTTGCTAGCTAGAACATTTCCTTGAAATGACTATAACTTGAAAAGTGTAGCCATCAGCAGAATAGCACATGGACTTGGCAGGCGACTTGTCTTCCGAGACCTTGAACTCGAAGTTGATCTCAAGCGGGTTTGAGAGGAATTCCATGAAGCGAGTCAACATAAGTCTGTGTGCCAGATCTTTGTGCGTCTCTTTGACTTGAAGCATTGTCCCGAAGCTCTGAAGATACATCAAAGGGATGTGGTCGTCGTGAGTCAACTCGCCGTTCCAGTAGTTTTCATTGTCGATTTCAGACTGTAAATAGTCAGATTAGCAATCTTTTTTAAGATCGGCTTCTTACCAAAAGCCATTTCAAGTCCATTTTCGTGAAGAAATCTTGATATCTTCCGTGTTTCGAGCTTTCCTTCAATCTCAAGAAAAGATCTCCAATAGCAGGGTCGGTCAGGTGATCTAAAATTTCCGATAATTCTTCAAAAAATCATCTTTACCAAAAGCGAAAAGGATTCCAACCCACAACCGAGGATTTTTCGTGCTGCATTCAAAAAGCGTATTTCCAATTACTTTTATAATTCGATCGGCTTGGAGAAAAATCGAAAACTGGAAGAGCTTGACCAGCTCAATCGGCTGTAATTTGCATGGAACCCCGTAGCAAACGTCCAAAAAGGACTTCACGAGCGCCTTAGGCTTGCCCAACTCGATCTTGTTATCTGCTATTGCTTTCGAAGAGTCTTCAAAGTGAGAATTTCGGAGAAATCGAGCGATGTACGACGAAGAAAATGTCAATACCGCCTTGTCCGCGAATTCCGATCCGTCGAGACAAACGATCTCTACTTCTCTGCACTGCCCATCGAGATAGTCTCTGGTCAACCCGACTGGCACGAAATCGGCAAAGCTCAAAGTTACTTTCGACAAATCCATATTTTCGCTGCGGCTCATTTTCTTCGTTGACTTCATTTCGCTATTTGGAAAATTTATGTCGTGAACGCTTTGTTTTTTTGAAGAATCATAAATAATTGATAAATGCACTTCAAATTCTGAAGACATTTTTTATCGCTTTGCGCTAGAATTTTACAGTTTTAATTATTTTGAAATTGGGGCCATGTGAAATTTTCAATAAAAAAATCTTATGTTCCATTCCGATCATTGTCATCATTCTGCGACAAAAAATTTGCCGAGTTACGTAATGACGTCGGCTTAGAAGGCTTCTATCTATAGCACGGAGCTTGTTAACCCGATACAAGGATGACTTCTTCTGGATAAGGAGCGATCTGTCTGCGTGTTGAATTGCAATTTATTAGAAAAAGCATTTTTCTATATGGCAAGAGAGAGAGCTCAGCAAAAATATTGTGCCAAATTGTGGCGCTCTCTATCGGCTTCTCTTTTCTATAAATACCGTTCTTGAACTTGATTTAAATATCTCCAAAAAGATCGAAACTTCTTGATAAAATGAAGGTAGGACGGACCAAGTTTCATAGAAAATAAATTTCTGTTTAGTTTTTTGCTTCATTACTTTTCACAGCTGCTCTCGCCAAAACAGAGGCTTCGGCAAATGCCTGGGCTAAAATCGACACTGCGTACAAGAAGCTCTGGACAGATGTGTGGACCGCATATGCCCACACCACCACTAACCCCGATAAAGAAGCAAATCGTCTTCGTAGATTTTTCAGAAAAGCAGAAAATTTGACCGTTCGTGCTGAAGATGCATGCTCGGAATACGCTGGTTCTGGAGAACCAAACGACTTCATCCCACCATACTACGACAGCGATAATTTTTGCCATTCGCTCAATAACTTCTTTGTGTCCATTCAGAGCTACCAACACGCCTTCGTCTGCAGAGACGGGATCAATTCAACAAGCCACGGGTCTTTTATAAGTTTTTCTACTATCATTTCGTAAACGCTCCAAAGATACGGGATAGGAGATAGTTCAAGGCTTTTATATAAAGCAACATTTAAAGATCACGATTAAGCAAATTATATCCAGCAAGAATGATCAAACGAATTAAATGGAAACAAAAATATCTGATGACGAAGAAATTTCAGCAGCTTAAATGCGATTATCCAATTGTCCCAACTTTACCGCCGAGGACCACATCAACGACAACTACAACGTCGACCACAACTACAACCACGACCACAACTACAACTTCAACTACAAAAACAACCACAACTACAACATCCACCACAACTACAACTACAACTCCCCTTGCTCTGACCCTTGCGATGGAGTCGAACACTGCTTCAATATTGTCAACGGATGCGCCATCGCCCCTGCCCAAAATAATCTCCTCGCGACCGTGCCAGCTGCTTTGGGCTACAAAGCCTCTGCTGAAGTTTTCTGCGACCATAGCGCGCCACTTAACTCGGAATACACGACCATTCTTCGGCTCGGTGCAGCCAACGATTACGGCGAACCCGGCGACCGGACTTTTCTTCTTATGCGAGAATATAATGGCAATCGGATTAAGTTTGCAATCAATCATCCAGACAATGCTCCGACTTGGGCCCATCAGATATACACGGATGTCACTTGTACTGACGGGCAATGGAGCACCTACACAGTCGAAGTCACGGATGCTGGAAACGGACAAGTCAACTACGTCGCGAGTGTCGACGGAAGCCCCGTTATGGAGGGAAGTTATGCCTCGAGCGGATCGAAAACAACCGGCAATCTGACAGCATACGTCGCTGACAATTACCAAGCAGGCCCTGCTTCTGCCTACAGAGTCAGAAACTTCTTTTACCAAACATCGACTACACCATCGACGACATCATCGACTACAACCACAACTACAACAACAACTACAACTACAACAACAACTACAACCACGACCAGAACAACTACTACAACCACGACCACAACAACTACTACAACCACGACCACAACAACAACTGAGCCAACATCACCTCCTTGCGAGACAGACCCATGCGCTGACCTTGAAAACTGCCAGACCATTGTGAATGGCTGCATGATTTCGCCAGTGAAAAATAAGCAACTTGGCACCGTCTCCGCCGCTGTTAACTACAAGTTTTCCGCTGACGTTCTTTGCACTCACCCGTCAAAGCCGCATGCTGGCTTAGGAAACATCATTCATGTGACTGCGGGAGGAAATAGCGGAAATGCAGGTGATCGAATCTTCGCACTTTGGGGATTTGGCAACGAGAATATCTTTTACTACGCTGTTGAGCATGCTGAAGGAGATATTAAGTCGAAGGAGGGAGTACATGATTGCGTTCAAGGCTCTTGGAACACATACGCAGTCGAAGTAAGACAAACCGATGGAAACCCTCACGCTGTGCGATATGTCGTTAGTTTCGATGGTAAACAAATCGCCGAAGGAACGTATAATCATGCAGACACCGTGACGACTGGTGATCTTCAGGTTTACGTGTCTGATGACTGGTATGATGCAGGATCGTCATTTTCCGTCCGGAATTTCTTCTACCAAACTTTTTTGCCTGCTTGCGCCGTTGATCCATGTGATGGGAAAGAAAATTGTCACACCATCGTCAACGGATGCGACATCGCCCCTTCCGAAAATAATCTCCTCGCGACCGTTCCAGCTGCTTTGGGCTACAAAGCCTCAGCTGAGGTGTTCTGTGATCATAGCGCTCCACTAAACTCGCAATTCACGACTGTTCTTCGGCTCGGTGCAGGCCCCGATTACGGCGAAGCCGGCGACCGGACTTTTCTTCTTATGCGAGAAACGAGTGGCAATCGAATTATTTTTGCAATCAATCATCCAGGTGATTCGGCTCATCAGCAATACACGCACATCACTTGCACTGATGGGCAATGGAGCACCTACACAATCGAAGTCACGGATGCTGGAAACGGACAAGTCAACTACGTCGCAAGCGTCGACGGAAGCCCCGTTATGGAGGGAAGTTACGCCTCGAGCGGATCGAAAACCACCGGCGATCTGAAAGCATACGTCGCTGACAATTACCAAGCAGGCCCTGCTTCTGCCTATAGAGTCAGAAACTTCTTTTACCAAACTTATTAATTGTTACATGTTACATGTATTCATTCTGCTAATTTCTCTTAGAGGCTCAAAGTTTGAGCCGATGATTCATTTCTCCCTTCACTGTTACCCCGGTTAGGATATCTACGATATAACATTGGTAAATTGATCATCTTTGTGATCATCAAATTTGAATTTTTTATTGAGATTCTACTTTTCTCTTTCGAACAATCATTAAATAACAAAAAAATGCCCGAAGATAGGAATCAGAATGATATAAATTTGACAGGAAGTGGCAGAGAGCCTTGTCCAGAGCGGCGTTGGGTGTTGACACTATCGATCTGCAAATTCTATTGCAGCTTTGCGGAGTGCTATGAATAACTTATGCAGCGAAAACAGAGGCTCTCTCTCTCTCTGAAGACGGGTCATTCCCATGTGCTCAAAAAGTGAGCAAAAATCATTTGGCAAGCATACCAAAATTCTTTTTCAGGAATAGAAGCAGAGATTACGGCGAAGTTTTCGATAAATAAAAAGGTCTGAAATTTTCAGCTGATCTTAAAAATGACTAAAATTGACATCTTTTGACTGTCATTTGTCGAAACTAGACATTTTAGTAGCCTCAAGCATGCGCCCCCTAATGAAGCGCTCAATCCCCAACAAGTTAATCAAAAAATGGAAAAGCTGTAAAAGCAAGTTGTTAGGGAGTGAGGCGATTTGAATATCGATCACTCAGATATTAAAATCGCATGTAAAATGCATCACAGTGTCAAGACGAGTTCTTTTTCAGAGTCGACAGTTTTCTAAACCCTGGGATACAAGCAGACAGAGAGAAACACAGAGAAAAATAGAAGAAGATGGCGACAAATCTTTCAGCTACAGTTGTTGATACCACAGTTGTGACGACAACAACGGCAACCGCCCCTACTTTCGAAAATGTCCAAGAGCGGTATAATGTCAATCTAACAGACTTAGCCTGCAGGTATGAGAAAACCATTTTCTTCCTGGTTTTCCTCTATCTTCAGTTGCTCTTGCGCGAAAGACAGCGTGATTATTTTCAACATGTCAATTTCGGACGCCACAAGTCCGGTGGTAGACCCGGTACCCGAAAAACCAGGAGCGATTCAAATACTTCTAAAACCGAAAAATTCATAATTTTCGAAGTCTGAGCTCGTTAAACTCTGTAAAAAATTCTGACTCAGGGTAAATAGGTATGAAATTAGAATCGGTACAGGACAAATTCTTCTATACTTTGGCTAGAATTGGTATGATAGCCCTAACCCTCATGTCTTACCCAGGGGGCTGCACCTCAGGGACCCCAAGTAGGCACTATCAGCCCCCTAACCATAATCTCTAACCGAGAAAAGCTTTGGTATCATACCAATTCTAGCTATATTATAGAAGAATTGTTGCTGTACCAATTCTAATTACCACTTTCGAATGATCATTTTGTGAGGCCGCTTGCCTGACTCAGGTTTTATTCAGAGGTTGCCGAGCCCAAAATTTTAGATTTTATCTAAATTATTGAATCCGCGTAAAGAATTCGACTACATGAACACCTTCTTGTGGGTGATGTTACCCTCTCTCCTAACCTTCTTCCTCCTGACATTCGGCTTCTACATCCTGGCCGGCTACACTTCCGGCACTCAGATGGAGGACTTGAAAAAGAAGTTCAAACAGGTGAGTATTCAAAAATTAATAAAGTTCGATTTTCCGTGCCCAGTATCAATTTTTACCAGAAATTATTTCAATTTAAATCTATCGCTAAAAGTATAAAAGCAACACGGGATTTCGATCTTTCAAAAAAAAACTTTGCAACTAACTCTGCCACTCATCATCTTTACACGATGTTTACTGAGAGATTTCCTTTCATTTTTGGCGCTAGAAAAAGATAGACAAAAAGACTGAGCCCATGGGAATTATTCATATTTTCAAGGAGAGAGGCGGAGAACCTCAAGAACAAGCGCCACCTAATTATAATGTCGAGAAGGGCCAAATCGAAACAATAGGTACTGAATCATTACTCGCGTACATTCACTTGCTTGCTTGACTGTCGACACCATCGGAACCCCCGTTGTCAATATTCGTCTACGATTCCTTTTTTTGAATAATCATTGGCTTTCCCAAAGATTTGAAAGTTTAATTCGTCTTATTCGCCCAAGATTGTCAAAACCTGTTTAGAAAACCTGAGGCAGGATCTGAAAAAAAACACAATCTTTTTTTCAAATTCTAGCGAAGCCGCTTTGCGGCTTTTTTAAGAAAAAGCCGATACGCGGCTTTTCCATAAAGATTTTTTAGACTCTGACTCAGGTTTTCTAGGCAGCATGAGGTGAAAAATCAGGTCAAAATCAGGTGAAAATTATGAAAAAGACAATCTTGGGAGGAATTTTCAAAGCTTTATGGGACTGAAGAAATTTATGGAAATGCATTTTCGGATAACCAATAAGATTGCTGTATTTGGCCTACCGGCCAATCAAAACCCTGTTTCATAAAATCATTTCCACAAATTGGTTTAACCCGCTTTATGGACAATCTTGGGTTCAAAAAGTAAATATCGAATTAAATATTTGCCAAAAATCTTTGGAAAAGCCTTTGGTTATTTTTCGCATGCCTTATGGGATCAGAACTTTGATCGTGATGATAATTTGAGTTTCAGTGGAAGAAAAAAGTGATGAGACAAAATTCAACTCGCCATGTTTGACCGACCAGCGCGAGGACGCTTTTTATAAAGACAGGACTAGTGAAAACTGAAGCGACGAAAAAAATCAACTTTTGATGCTGTTGGCTCTCGAATAAGCTGCAAAAACTGAACGAGGTTCTAGCGTAGGGAAAAACTGGTATATTTTGTAGTGCTCCGTAGAGCGAGCGAGAACGAAGTGTGTAAAAGTGGCAGCGCGCTCCGCATAAATACGTTGCGCGAGAAAAACATGAAAACAAGATAGAATCAGGATCGGCTTTTTCGTGAACCACAACAGCCCCCAGACGATGATGATTCTAGGGTGATGAGTAGAGTTGACTGGACGCGCGGCGCAGGTTTTGAGCGCGAGCACGGTGATTCGGAAGGGAAGAAGTAGGCGATCAGGGTGAAATTGTAGAAGAAGAGAACTAAAGATGAGTTGTTAATGTAGATTTACCAGGGCGAGAGCTGGATCTGGAGTTGTAGAGAGAAGCCAGGTAGCGGCGAGATTAAGAGAAGTCAGGATTGCCAGGACAGTAGCTGGGCTTGTAGATGTAGAAGGGAGAGTAGCGAGCAGTACCAGGGCTAGAGCTGGGTTTGAAGAGTAGTGAGGATTGCCAGGACTAGGGCTGGTCTTGGTAGATTTTAGTAGTAGTGCCAGGGCTTGAGCTGGGCTTGGTGAGAGTTGATTGAGGTCGAGTTGGTTGCCAGGGCGAGTGCTGGGCTTGAAGGAGAGATGTGTGCCAGGACGGAAGCTGGGCTTAGAAGTTGAGATTGTAGTTGTAGGAGTAGTTGTCGGAGTTGTAGTTGAAGGTCTGCGAAGTCGATCAGCTGAGTTTTGTGCGTCTTGAGTCGAGCGCAGAGTAGAGGTGAGAGACAGGAGAAGCGAGCGAAGGATGCATCGTACCCCCGAGCTGATGACGAGCAGAGAGTTGAGTAGAGAAGAAGGATGAAGATTGGTGGATGAAGTTGTTAGAGTTGATGGGAGTTTGTTGTAGAAGTGAACATATTGAAGTTGTTTTGTAGTTTTGGCGATCAAAATCATGTCGGTGGAGTTGAGCGGAGGTCATAACCGTTTAGTTGATGGTGGCGGGAAGATCGCGAGATTAGAGTTGAACTTGAGCGGCGATGTGACCAAGACTCGAAGATTGAAAGAAGATCGCTCGTGAGATCGACGTTGGCGATTTTGATGCAGAGTGCCGTTAGAAATGTGAACTTTTGGCGGGAGATTTCCATGTGTCAACGGAGAGAAGAAGAATTGAGGAGGAGTCGAACGCGTTGAAAATGACATTGACGGCGTTGAGCACGTGAAAATCGAGGTAAATGGCTCAGAAGGCTAGACTACCTTTGTTGGGCACTCTTTATGTGCCGAAAACTCGACACGAGTAAAGAGTGACGCGAGAGTTTCGCGGTTTGATTCATGCGCCAGCTAATAAGTAGACCAGCGAGAGAGAGGTTGTTGTAGTAGCCAGCGTTGAACGCAAGGAAACAACGGCGGGGATGTCCAGAGATGGCCAGGTGACGTTCGTTCTCTACCAGCGAAGAGTAGACGAGATTCCAACAATAAAAAATTAAAGTAGACGAAGTTGAGGGCGAGGGTTCAGGGTCCTGGTACCATTTTATGTTGGCTCTCGAATAACTGCTAAAACTTGAACACGGTTCTAGCGTAGATAAAAACTGGTATATTTTGTAGTGCTCAGTAGAGCGAGCGAGAACGAAGTGTGTAAAAGTGGCAGCGCGCTCCGCATAAATACGTTGCGCGAGAAAAACATGAAAACAAGATAGAATCAGGATCGGCTTTTTCGTGAACCACAACAATGCAATTAAAATAAGGAGGCGCAAGCTTGCCTAGCCCGGTTTCAGAAACAACACTGCGATAGCGACCTGACCAGTTTGAAGAAAAATGAACCTTTTGCATCCTTTTATCTGCATCCAATTATTAATAAAACAGCGCCTGGAGTCTTGATGAAACCGAGGGTGAATTTCGAAAATCCATATTTAGGCACATTGCTTGCAGCGATTCAAGCTCCGTCTGTGCCTTAATTGATCTGTCAGCTTATCCGTGCTCACGAAGGCTGCTGAATCGATGCAAACTTATTCGCCTTGCCAAGTGCAAATTTAATTATTTTAAAATGTTACAAATTGATTTGGCAAGTTTTTAATCCCAATGCTCAAATATATCGAATCGATAATTTTTCCTTGTCGACAAAACTTTAACAATCAAATAGAAAATGACCAGAATCCGCATGAACCTGGGCAACCTGTACAGAGAACCTGCGTCAGGGTCTGAAAGGGCTTTAATGAAAAGCCGCGTAGCGGCTTTTTTGAAAACTAAGTCGCGAAGCGGCTTTGCCAGAAATCACAAATATATTGAAAAGTTAATTTGCGAAACCGCTTTGCAGCTTCGTTTTAAATAGCCGCTATGGGCCATAGCCTATGGCTAAGCGGCTTTTCATTAATAACTTTCCAGAGCCCCACTTAGGTGCCGAGCCTATACATGAACATATAAACGTTACATTCACTAGGAAAAAAACAGGCCAAGTTGGAATGTTCCATCGTAGTGCTCCTTGTCGCTTCGAGCACTGTTCAGGCTGATCATTCATGTCTGATAAAATAAAACAGGAAACTTGAATGAAATTGACTACCCTTCTTTACGTTTGCCTATTGAGATTTCTTCCAACTAAATTAAGACTTGTGTTAATATTTCTAATTTTGACAAGGAAGAAAAAAAGAAAAGAACAACGGACTCTTACCAATGATCAGTGGGTAAAACGATCCTTCTCCCATTTTCGACGAAAAAAAAAGAAAAATTTTCCGTCGATTCATCTGTAGATAGTAAGGTTTCTCATTACAAGTGGAAAGTTACGCTCAGGGTTTATCATCCCAACCGAAAAATCAGCCCGATTTTTGTCTCTGATCACCCCTTCAGAGATAAAAATTCAAAAACGGATATGAAATTGTCAAATTTTCTTTTCGCCTTGGTTGTTTTCTAACGTCTCCAAGAGAGCGGAACTAACTCAACTTCTGTTGCAGCAAATTCTACCACTACTCTGGGAGAAGATGATCCCAGGTTTGTATTGAAAATTTTGTGCAAATTATTTGACTCAAGTTTAGCTCCGGAGAAAAGTCGAAAAGGGGGATAAAGAGAGGATACGATTCCCGCAGAGTGGCACGGAATTCGATAAATCAACAGTACCAGAGGAATTTGGCGCAAATGAATGCTCAATCGAGTGCTGAAATAATTCTATCAGTAATCCTGATACTCTTTGTTCTTTTTTTTCTGTAAAAAAACTGCAGTCTAGTTGACTTTTTATCGGTTGTAGGGATAAATATTTCGGTACAGACGGAAGAGACTTTTAGTTTCTCCGAAAAACGTAACCGTGATCCCTCTTAAGTAAAATTACTTAGTTGCTAACCCTAACGCCTACCCTAGGGCCTAGGCTAAGGGGCTTTACCCCCTTAGAACCCCTCTTAGTTACGAGCCCTAACACTAACCGGAAGTTAGCTTACCGAAAAATCAGAAACATTTGTTCTATCATTAAATTTCTCCAGGACAAATGAGCACTTAATATACTACCGTTCAGACATGAGGAAATTTTTTAGAGTCTGCGCTTGAGATATTACGTTAGATAAGGTAGGTCCCTTATCTGCCTCTTGGAACAAACCAACGCGTTGCGCCTTCTGTAGAAATGATTATAAATATGAAAGCTTGGTTGACCTTTTATTCAAAAAATGAAGCAGAATCCTTAGGTTTAGAATTGTAACTATTCACAGCGAAATTTGCCTTTTATTTTTTCCAAATATATTCATTAGCCAAAATAATTTATCATTTTTTTCTGCTTTTTAATGAATTTATTACTCAAGCGTAAAAATATATGGAACCTGGTCTGTTCGATGCTACAAGATTAAAATTATTTGAATATTCGCCCTGAATCTAAAAAGAGTTTTTGCATTTATAGATCGATAATTTTTGGATGATTTGAAGCGGCCGACAGATGTCGCAACCTGAAACAGTATAAAGCATTCTCTAAGCGAGTATATTCGAATCTAGTGATAAATTAGATCTTGTAAAAAGTACACTTTTTTTCCAAGAAAATGACGGACTCTATCGCAAGTGAAGTGAAACAGGCGAAGAAAAAGACGAAAGTGAAACAGTTTCACTGGTCAGGAAGATTTAGTAAAAAACGTACTGGAAATTTTATTGATCAAAGTATAATTTGAGAAAATTCTAGCGCGGCCAGAAACACCAGTTTATGTTCCACTGGCTGAAAGAATGTACAAGCAAGAGAATTCACTGCCAGATCGATTCAAAGCTAAACCAGGTACTGCACTCATTATATGCACCGTATTGTTCGCTGGGGTTAGGGTTAGGGTGGTCATATGCGGTCAATATTCGGGGTAAAGAAAACTGTTTCTCCCAAAACCTACTCCTAACCCGGGGCTTTGCCCCCCGGGACCCCCTGATAGAAAAATACACAGTTCCTAATCCTAAGGCCCTTGGAACCCCCTAACACTAACATCTAGCCCGGTTACGTAACATACCCCGAAGATTGACCGCATATGTCGGTTAGGGTAAAGCCCCTTACTTTTGATATAGCGTACCCCTATATTTTTAAGTGTTGAAAATGACGACGTGACATCGCAAATCACTCATCTTTGCGACATCTTTACGATATCACGTCGTCATTTTCAACACTTAAAAAATATAGGCCCTATATTATAATTGATTATCAATTTTCAATCAATCGAATGAAACTGCGCCATAATTTGTCAGCGCGGCTAATAAATCATAGAAGATTCTGTCGATTAATAAATCATTAGCTCCAGTAGCCGTCAAGTCCATTGCGTCCCCAAGAAACACGATTCCCAGCGGACCCTGTCTTGCCACATATGCAAGAAAAGGAAAAACACGGCGCGAATTGGAAGGCGAGCGGCTACGGAACGAGAGAAACGCGAAATTGCACTCGTCAGCTAATGCCGATTTGCAGAAGAAGACGAAAAAGGGGATTATCAAGCGAAAGAAGTAGCCATTGCAAAATCTGTTTTCTGCATTGTTTCATCGACTTAGATTAAAAATGTTTATTTTTGAAAATTCCTGCTGTACTTTTTTTGAAATGCATTGTTTCGTCGGGGTTCTTGAATTTCAAATTTTAATTCTGACTATAATGAAATTTGTTGTTTTGTCTCAGTTTTTGGAAACTCAGAATTCGCAGCTTTTCCGCGTTCTATCGCTTCCTCTTCAAATAACGCAGGCAAGTTTAAATATTAACTGCAAACTCAGAAACGCAAAAAATTCCAAATCTCGCCCTCTTTTCTCAAACAGTCTTGCTCTGAGAGAAAAAAAGATAGCTTCTCGTATTTTTCATTTTTTGAAAATGGCGCGATCATTGTTAGAGTTTCAATAAACACTATTTTTTATTAGATCTCATTTCATTATGAATATCTTTTCAAAACTCTTGAAAGAAAAACGGGCGATTCTCCGGAATCCTCGAGTCCCAATTCCTCGGCGGACGAGGAGTCACCAGAGGAAGAGACAACGAAACCGGCCAAATCGTCGCCTTGAAGTGGATCAAAATGATTGATCAAAGCCAGATCGAGTCCACTGAAGAAGAAGCGAGAAATTTGGAAATTCTGAGCGGCGGAAACCAGTTCATCGTCCAATTCGTCGATTTCTTGCCGATGGAAAGACCCGACTGGTTCAAGCTCACTTCGATTTCGTTTCTAGTCATGGAGTTCTGCGAGCTCGGAAGCTTGAGCGACTGGATCGGGCGAAGAAAACAGCAAGGGCGATGGACAAGCTCTGAAGAAGTGGGTTTAATCGGCGCCCAGATCATTTCCGCGCTTGCTTATTGCCACTCCAGGGATATTGCGCATTTGGATGTCAAACCGCAAAATGTGTTCATAAAGGGAGATGGCATTACTGTAAGTACTTGGTTGACTGAACTTCACTGACTGAAAAAATAGATCCGGGTCGGCGATTTCGGGAGCGTCATGCAACTGAGATCGATCGAGGCGACAATTCAAGGAACAAGTACCGATGGAGTCAAGAATACTCTAATTTACACGCCTCCAGGAACGAATTCTACAAAATCTAAATTTACGAGACGGAATTATTGATGTTGAATTCGATCAAAGAGTCGTTTACCGAACCACTTCGAAAGTCTGCTCGGCTAGATGCTTGGGGATTCGGCCATATTATTCAAGAACTTTTGACTTTTGAGCACGCTTTTTGCCGAGTTGATGGAAGTCCAACAAGAAATCAACTTTTAATCGGTAAGAACATAAGTTTGAGTCATTCCATCATTCAATCACGCGGTAGTCAATAATATACGCGAGAACAAGCGTACAAAACTGTCTCAAATCCGCGGCGAAAACGAAGAATTCATCGACTTCGAAATTCTTCTCCAAAAATGCCTGAATCCTCAAAAACCGCTTCGCCCCGAAAACGCGCTTCAACTGCGCGGCGAAGCGATCTTTTGCGAGTTTTTGGAGCGAATCGAAAGCGGCGAAGCTCCAAATGAAATCATTGCTCCTCCAGAAGAAATCATAAGGAGACTCAGGGAAACCAATGCGCAGCAGGAGGATTTGATTGGAGGGCAGAAGAGGAGGATTTTGGAGTTGGAAGCGAAATTAGGAAGAACCGACAGTGAAAAGAGGCGAATTCGAGAGCTTGAGGGACAAAACAGGGTAAAAACTACAACTGTAAATTCTAGAGTCATTTTTATGACCATGTTTTTAGGAAATACTCGCTGAAAACGCAAACTTGAAGCAAAAAGTGGCCGCGCAAGAAGAAGACTTGAAAAACATTTTGGCAGAAAACGAGCGAAAAAATCAAATTGAAGAAAATTTGAAAATTGAAAATCGAAATCAGAAGAAACAAATCGCGGATTTGAAGAGAAAACTCGATCAGTTCAAAAATCAACGACAAGTGGCTTTAAATGAAGGGCAACAACGAGAAGAATTTGATTTGAGAAGAGTTGCGGCGCCAATTGTTCAGCCAGTTCAAAGAGTGGAAAGAAGAGTCGATGAGGAGAGGAGAAATGAGTTGGAGAAGTTGAGAAGAGAATTGGGAGCGGTTGGCGGCGCGGGGCATTACTTTCAAGATGATAGACAAAAATCTCATGGTTATGGTGGAGTAAGAAATGGGATGGAAGAAGAAGAAGTGCGCAACATCCTGAAGCTGCTTTCATTCGGCGAAACTCAGATAAACCTGAAGGAACGGGAGTTTTTAATTTTTAAGCGAAAAGAGAATTTCGAAAAACTCTTCGCGAAGTTTAGGAGTTATCAGAAATTTGAGGTCGCGGAGAATGGATGGAATCTCATATTCAGAGGTGGTAATAGATTAGGAGAAAATGGTTGGCATCATCTATGGATCTGGAGAAAAGGTTGAAAATTAAAATTTCAACTTTTAAAATTTAATTTTAGACGGCGGAGTGCGATTCAAGGCGGTGGTGCAAGAGATTGCTGGTCTGAATGGAGGCGTATTGAGCAGAGGAGAGATCACAAGCGAGCCGGATGGTCAGAAGCAGAAAATCACATACAAGTATAGTAGTGGTTATGTAAGATACAACATTACTTTACTGTAAAATTGAAAATGTAAATAAATGATCAATCATCTCAATTAAACTCGATTGAAATAAGAAATCGCAAGAGTCAGGAGAATTTTTTCTTTTGAAAATTCATTGCTTTTTTTTTCAAATCATCGACCCTGCTTGTGTTTTCAATTCGACATTTTACTTTCTAACTATTGACGACTTGGTCAATGCTCTTCCCATTCGAAACCGAGATCGTAAGTTACGCTCTTTAGTTTCTTTTTTCGTAATTTTCAGTAGATCGAATTCTGTCAGACTCTGAAGCGACTCTTTCGTCGCTCCGGCCGACTTTTTCTGGACTTGACCCAACGTTTTCGTCGACTTCGGCCAGTAATCTTCCATCAACAAGGACTGGCAAATCGATCGAAAATCCCTTCTTGTCGCCAGTTGGAGAAGCGACAAAGTCAAAATCTCGAACTAAGGAATACAAGAGAGCGCAGGTTTGAAAGAAAATAAGTATTAGTCAATTCTAATGAATTATTTTTAGGGAAAAATTCGATTATTCTCGCCGTTTATGGTCGCTGATATTTGAAAGGCGAAGATTGACCAGATTTTTATCTATTTTTTCTCTCATCAATTTATCTGTACTCTTGCAATAAACTCAAATCTTGTTATCTTCGTTCGGCAATCTGAGCAGAAAACCTTAAGGTTTTCTAAAGTCAGGGTTCGAAAGATCGCCATAATTTAGAAATAGATTGGAATAATTATTTTGCGAAGCGGCGAAACTATGCGGCTTTTCATTTAAGATCTTTCTGACCCTGACTCTGGTTTTCGATTCAGATTGGCGAGCCTGATGTTGTCGGCAGTGGGGTTTTTATAATCCTACAAAAGATTTGTTTTTGTACATTTTAAATATAAATAAAAAGAAAGATATATTTTTATTTGCAAGAAGAGTACTAACTTACGAATGCTGAATCAAACCAAAATCGTCGGCTCAGCTCAACAGTCAAATATTTGCAGTAAGCGAATGCAGAAGCAAACCGATCGCCCTTCTCAAACACCGCAAATTCTGCTGCAAGAGAAGCAATATTCGAGCGAGAAAATACGTTGAAATGACTGAGAGTTTGTTAAGGTTACAAAACAATAGGAATAAAGGTTATTTACAATTGATTTTGCAACTTTTTGAAAGAAAGATGGAAAGCACGCAAACATCGATGTTGGTCAATTTGAAACGAACCAAGGCGTGACTACCGCTTTGGATACTGCGACTGGGGAGACTGTCATCGTCAAAGCGATTCTGCTCCAAAATGCTTATCATTGGAAAAGTACGCAACAAGAAGCAGCAACTCTTCGAGAGCTAGGTAAGCAAACTGTGATGAAAATTTCGAGGAATTTCTTGGCAAAACCTCGAAAGTATAATTCTCACGTTTTTCAAGCGACTATCAGAAGTAAAATATTTAGATCACGCGAATGTGGTCCGTTTTGTCGACTTCCTCGATCGACAAACTCCGGACTGGGCTGAGTTTGGAGCGATGAGCTTCATCATCATGGAGCACTGCGCTGGCGGCAGTCTGGTCGACTGGATTGAGAAAATGAAACAAGCCGGGCGACGAACAACGCTGGACGAGGCAAGAATCATTGCGGCGCAAATGATCTCAGGGCTGAGCTACTGCCATAGAAGAAATAAGGTCCATCTCGATCTCAAACCCGCAAATATATTTGTGGACCGGGACTTCATCACGGTAAAAACAATTCAGCGCCTCGGAAAGAAATTGAAACTTGTTTAGGTGAAAATCGGCGATTTCGGAAGCGCCCATTCAGTCCGGTCGGTGCAAGACTCATTGACGACCTCAAGTGGGGATGGAATCAAATGCACGCCCTTGTATGCCGCTCCAGGTAAACGACTGAGAAAGCATAGAAGCAAACATTTTCAAAGAAATGCACAACAAGGAAGAAGACGCCAAAAAGTCGCCGCGACTGGATGTTTGGGGATTCGCCTTGATTTTACAGGTTTTTGAAAAGGATTCACGAATTGAAATGACGGATTATTTTCAGGAAGTGCTGACTTTGGAGCATCCTTATGGCCGAGTCGATGGTCAACCAGCGCTCACTGGAGAAATTAGTAAAATAATTATTGGTTTATTTTGAAGCCGTTATTTGGTTCTTTTTAGTGGCAAACATTCAAACTGGAAAACGGACGTCGCTGTTTGAAATCTTCGGCGAAACGGACGAAGTCGAAGAGTTCGAAGTTCTTCTCGAAAAATGCACAAGTGTTGATCGAAAAAGCCGGCCGCGAAATGCGATCGAGCTGCGAAATGAAGGTGTCTTCGTTGATTTTTTGGAAAAAATCGAAAATGGAGAGCGAGCGAGCAACATTGTTCCGTCACCATTTCCAATTGAAAATGACGAAGTTGAGAAACTCAAGGAAGAGATGAGGCAAAAAGACAGGACGATTCGAGAGCTCCAATACCGAGTTGCAAATTTCGATGAACTCAAGGAAGAAAGCGAAAGAAAAGCCGCGATCATTAATCAACTGCAAGATCGACTGAGCACTTTCAACGAAATTATGGAAGATCGAATAAATGAAGAAGCTCTTGCCGCTCAAAATCGAGTAAGTAAAGCGAAAATGATTCCCGATTTCAGTCGCGATTTCTCGTTTCAAAATATCGAGCTCTTTCGCGAATTTCGCAGTTCAGTTATTTTTGTCATAAATCATCGCCGTTTTAAGAAATTCCTGGCCGAGATCTCAAAACTGAAGCAAAAAGTTGCAGAGCAAGAAGAAGACTTCGCGGATTTGAACAGAGAACTTGATGAATTCAAAAATCGAGAACAAGCGGCTTCGAATGAAAGACAACAACGAGGAGAATTAGATTTGAGAAGAGTTGCGGCGCCAATTGTTCAGCGGCTGTTTCAGCCGGTTCAAAGAGTGGAAAGAAGAGTCGATTTGGAGAGGAAAAATGAGTTAGAGAAGTTGAGAAGAGAATTGGGTGCGGTTGGCGGCGCGGGGCATTATTTTGAAGATGACAAACATCCTGATTTGGGTGGAGTAAGAAATGAGATGAAAGAAAAAGAAGTGCGAAAAGTCCTGAAACTGCTCTCCTTCGGCGAAACTCAAATCAACTTGAAGGAACGGGAGTTTTTAGTTTTTAAGCGAAAAATAAGAATTTCGAAAAACTCTCCGCGAAGTTTTGGTGTGCTCAGAAGTTTGAGGCCGCGAAGAATGGATGGAATCTCAAGATCCGAGGTGGTTATGGAAGAGATGGTTGGCATCATCTCTGGATCGGAAACAAAGGTAAAAAAATTTAATTTCAATTTTAAAAATTTAATTTTAGACGGCGGAGTTCGATTCAAAGCGGTCGTGCAGGAGATTTATGATCGCAATGGAAACGAGCTGAGCAGAGGAGAAGTCACAAGCGAGCCGGATGGACAGAAGCAGAAAATTAAATTCAAATGGGGAGGTTACTATGGTTTTGTAAGATACAACATCACTTTACTGTAAAATCGAAAGTCTAAATAAATTATCACTAAACTCAAGTCTTCGCTTGCAATGACTTCAAAAAAAATAGCTTGTTTTTTGACGATTTTTGGGAAAAGCGTGAATTTTCATAATTTGTGGCTCTTAATTGAACTTAAGTAAAGCAAATCAAAATTGTCTCTAAAAAGTCGTCTGAAGCTGAAGGGTAAAGGAGATAACTTGTGAACAACGAAATCCGCGTAGACTAATCAAGACAGAATATTTAATTAAAAATACCAAGTTGCCTAAACAATCTCTCGAAGAACTGCTTCGAGCTAGACAAAAGTGGAATAAGACGGAAACGGTTGAGTTTGGACGGCGAGTGCAATTTATAGTTAGCGGCTGGAGACGGAGATGAGGCCGCAGTCGTCTAGCTTCTGGATTTTCTGGGCGATGTCGGGGTTCTTCATGTGTTCCACAGCCGCCTGAGGGTTCTGCTGATTTTTTCAGGAATCACTCACGCTAAAATTTTTGTTGAATTTGAGAAAGAATAAAATGTAGTGCAATTAGCGTCATCGCGCGAGCAGCTTATTTTTTTCGTCGAATTTTTAAAAATAAACTTTCCATAAAAATGTGTCCTTGTCGAATAGATTCGGGAGGAATCTTGAAATCGGGGAATACCGTATTCCGAATACGTTATTTGACTTTGAGGACTCGAAGACGACAAATTTGATTCCAACTCGCTTGCTTGAATTATCTTTTTCGGGATTTTATCATTTTTTCGTCAAGATTCAAGTTAAAAAAATTTTCCGCTTTACCGAGGAGTACTGTGTGTTTGATAGATCGATACTCGAAGCTACTGGCATAAAAAAGGCTCTTTTCAAGATTTTCTATATTTTTTCCGATGACTATTATCAATTATTATTAATAGACCTACTGCCATGGAAGAAATAAGGTCCATCTCGCCCTCAAGCCCGCAAATATCTTTGTGGCCCGAGACTTCATCACGGTAAGAAAACAATTCGGAGCCTTGGCGTGAAACTTTAACTTTTTCAGGTGAAAATCGGCGACTTTGGAAGCGCCCATTCAGTCCGGTCGGTGCAGCACTCATTGACGACTTCAAGCCAGGGTTCGGTATTTTGAATTCGTCGAAAAATTCGCCAATACACGCAGCGAATATGCTCTTTTCTTAAGCGAATGAGCGATTGTTCGCGAATCGCCAATTCGGGCGAATATTCGCTCGAAATTGAGCGTACAGCCCTGGATTGGCTGAACTCCAGGGCCGCGGGTGAGAAAAGGGCGGCGCCCGCGAGCTATAAGGTTATTTAGGCGGTGAAGATAAAATTATAGGCTGCGCAACGTCAAAGCCCGACCAATCAGAGCGCGCGGCAAAGCGAATATTTGAGAAATTCGCTGAATTTCTGAAAAATTCTCCGAGAAAATTCGTTTTCATTCGCTTTGAATATTCGCTCATTAGAGAATATTCGTAAACGAATAAATAGAAATTCAAATGAAAAACGAATAATTTCGCGAATTCAAAATACCGAACCCTGCTTCAAGCGGCGATGGAATCAAATGCACGCCCTTGTATGCAGCTCCAGGTAAGCGAATTATTCACTGTGAATATGAAAACAAAGAAACAAACCTTTTTACTAGAAATGCACAACAAGGAAGAAGACGCCAAAAAGTCCCCGCGATTGGATGTTTGGGGATTCGCCTTGATTTTACAGGTTTTTAAAAAAAGTTCTGGGAAATTAAAATGACGCATTATTTTCAGGAAGTGCTGACTTTGGAACATCCTTTCGGCCGAGTCGATGGTCGACCAGCGCTCACTGGAGAAATATGTAAATTTATTGGTTTATTTTTAAGCGGTTTATTTGGTTCTTTTTAGTGGCAAACATTCAAACTGGAAAACGGACGTCGCTGTTTGAAATCTTCGGCGAAACGGATGAAGTTGAAATGTTTGAAGTTCTCCTCGAAAAATGCACCAAAGTTGATAGGACCGAGAGGCCGAGAAATGCGATTGAGCTGCGAAATGAAGCTTTCTTCCTTGAATTCTTGAAGCGAATCGAAAATGGCGAGCAAGCGAGCAACATAGTTCCGTCTCCTTTTCCAAATGAAAATGACGAAGTTGAACGATTTAAAGAAGAGATGAGGCAAAAGGACAGGACGATTCAAGAACTGCGAAACCGACTCGCGAATTTCGATGAAATCAAGGAAGAAAACCAGAAAAAAGCCGCGATCATTAATCAACTACAAGATCGACTGAACACTTTCAACGAAATTATGGAAGATCGACTAAACGAAGAGAAGAAGCAAAAAGAAGAAGCTCTTGCCGCTCAAAATCGAGTAAGTAAAGCGAAAATGATTCCCGATTTTTGTCGCGATTTTTTCAAAAATAATCGCCCTTTTCAGAAATTCCTCGCCGAGATCTCAAAACTGAAGCAAAAAGTGGCAGAGCAAGAAGAAGACTTGAAAAACATTTTGGCTGAAAACGAGCGAAAAAATCAATTTGAAGAAAATTTGAGAATTGAAAATCAAAATCAGAAGAAAGAAATTGCAGATTTGAAGAGAGAACTTGACGAATTCAAAAACGAAAGACAAGCAGCATTCAATGAAGGGCAGCAACAAGGAAATGAGTTGGAGAAGTTGAGAAGAGAATTGGTGGTTGGCGGCGCGGGGCATTACTTTGAAGATGATAAAATGAAATCTTATGGTTATGGTGGAGTAAGAGATGCGATGGGAGAAGAAGAAGTGCGAAACATCCTGAAACTCCTGTCTTTGGGCGAAACTCAAATCAACTTGAAGAAACGGGAGTTTTTGATTTTTACGCGAAAAGAAAATTTCGAAAAAAAAATATCCGCGAAGTTTGCGAGTGCTCAGGAGTTTGAGGTGGCGGAGAATGGATGGAATCTTAAATTCCGAGGTGGTCGTCAGGGTTATGGAGGAGATGGTTGGCATCGTCTCGTGATCTGGAGCAAAGGTAAGAAATTAAAATTTCAATTTCTAAAATTCAATTTTAGACGGCGGAGTTCGATTCAAAGCGGTGGTGCAGGAGATTGATTATGAAAATGGAGAGCTGCTGAGCAGAGGAGAGGTAACAAGTGAGCCAGATGGACAGAAGCAGAAAATCAAAAGCAAGTACGGAGACTATCGTCACGGCTGCTTTGTAAGATACAACATCACTTTAAGATTCAAACTATTTTCTTCTTTTGATCTATTTTAACAATCTCTTGCAAAACAAGAAAAAAAAGAATAAAACTTTTTACTATGTTTACATGTATTTGTCTGTTTGTTTTGTTTTAAGTAGCAGACGTTATCATCTCAATAAAATAAATTTACATGAAGAAGAATATTTTCTTGTTTTTTCGTCCTCTTCTAGTAGATCATTCGCAGGCACAGCTGGTGGAAATAATTAGAGTGAGACCGGAGCGGGAATTGAGGGAGGAACAAGACGCTCGTCTTTTAGGAATTTGTAGGAAAAGATCACCTGTTTGAGGCTTTCATTTTGTAAAATATTAGTTTAGAAAAATAATTTATCAAATATACGAGCCTTTCCAGAACAATGACGAAAAGCGCCATGAAAAGAGGAGCCGCCATCATTACGTAATAATTCCAGAGCGTGTGCGTGCCCCAAAGCGGACCAAGAACCATTGCCACCTACAAATTGGCTTCTTTGATATGAAATTTGCGTACCTTTTGAAAGCTCATTCGAACTGCTTGAAGAGTCGCTTGTTTGTCTTGAGGAACTGTTTTAGACATTAATGACGCTGGAGGGACCAGCATGAAGGGCTAGAGTTTGTATTACTAAGGGATGAATTCTGAAAATACTGACAAGTGTAGCCAAGCAAAGCGCAAGAACTCCCATAAAAACAGGAAAGATCCAGGGAGCCCCGAAATATCCAAGAGGAAAAGTAAAGAAGCCGATGAGTTGAGCAGAACCGACGCCGATGGCTCCAATGAGCAGCGCTGTCCGATCCATTAATTTGACTTTTGAATGGCCTTGCAGAAGCATTAGCGCGATGTAGCCGATCAGGCAGCAGACACCGAGGTAGACGTAGCAGAGCGAGTTTTGTTGCGTCTCCCAGAGGAAGAATTTGTACGTCATCGGCGTTAGGGAAGCTTCCATTGCACTGAAAAATTGTCAACCGAAATCTGTCGATTGTAAATTACCTTTCTAAGAACATGACGCAGAATGAAGACATCATAATAACGACGAATTGTTCTGTTAAAGGACTGAACTTGACTGAACTAGTTGAAGTTTTGCCACTGCTGATGACATCGTTTTCTTCAGATTCGAGAAGAGGGGATGAAGGTTTGATCGCTTCTTTGTCTGATCGTTTTCTAAGCATGAAGTTTATAATTTTGAAATCAAGGAAGAATATTAAGATAACTTCTCAAAGACTTTAGTTTTGAAAGAGATCTTTGGTTATTAAAAAATACTTCAGTCGGTTAAATCAAGATTCCGAACCTCGGGCTGGCGCCTAGTGAATGATTTGAAACGGTCAGGCTAGTGTAGGGATTATCGATGAGCGAGCGAATTGATTCCATCAGAGCGGACCCGTCAACGGTGATGTTTTGAGCGCTTTTGGGGCTGAGGCCGGACTCCTCGGTGGATGGAAGCTCGAAGCCTTCCGCCGGCGGAAGACTTTCAGTAGAAGATCCTTCTACTGGCGAGGCTGGCTCTTGGTAGTAGGCGAGGAAGAGGAGAAGGAGCACTGTCCAGGAGCAGGAAAGGAACAAAGCGGGCATGTTGAATTCGTTGATGCGGATTATGTCATCGTCACAGCCCTCGGGCGTGGGGGAATTCACGCAGGTTGAGTTTTGCTTGAAGAATTGCAGAGCATTAGCACTGGAGTCTTCAGGGCACTCGCGGTTACAGTATAATGTGAAGTCGATTGAATTGTAAGCTGAATGGTTTCGGTAATCTTGGATCATAAATCTCGATTTCTGGTCGGCAATCTTGGAAAAATCAATTCTTACCTAGATTCAAAGCAGGTCCAAAAATAATGCCCATTTCTCTCGCAAGCATATGCCTTGAAAAAACCGCACTTCTATCTTTCGACGAGCAAGATCGCCCCAAAAATCCAAAAAGAATCGGTTCCAGCCCAGATCCAATGCCGGATAAAATTCGTGAAATGATGATGAATGGAAGTGAAGGAACACAAAGATACACAAGATTGCCAGCGAGGGAGCAGGAGATAGCAAAGAGGCCCATTATTCTTGAGCTTTGAAGGTAGTCGGCGAGTTTGCCGATGGGCGTAGCGGTTATTAGAGCTGCCAGGTTGACCATGGCGATGCATGTTCCAACCCAACTGGATTCGACGTTTATGCTCTTTTGAATTGTTTTTATTTTGAGAAAGAAATGATGGACTTACTTTTAAATGGCCATTCAGCGAGGGCAAAACAAGAACATATTCCATGCCAATAAAGAAAAACAGAAAATAAACAAGCACCTGAAAGAAAGAAATTTCAACCTTTCCCGCCATCTTCTCCTTTCTCTTTCTTTTTATTTTTGTCGAATTCAAAAAGCATTCACGACCGCGGATTCGATTTCATTTGTACTTTATTTTTTCCCCTGTCTGATCTCACAATGATTCAGAATTTTGAAAAGGGAGAAGGAGCAGCACTGAGTGGACAATAACTGATCATGAATAAGCATGTCCGAATCGATTGAAAGGCGAGACCGGGAGAAGACATCGAAATTATTGATCACTAGGGGGCAGTAGACTCAATTTCCCCAAGTGATGGTTATATAAGAATCATCAGCTGGTCGACTCAGGCAATCAATGATTTAGACTCATCGATTTTATGATGCTTCAAATTTAAAATTTTCAACACTAATTCGTCGTAAAATGGAAAATAAATTCCTGTTATTTTCCTACATTTAGTGTAACCCCAATTTTCCGATGGTTCTGTTACAACAACAGATTCAGGGGAAAAGGATTAAGGGTGTCCCCATGAATCTACGAAATAAAAATTGAAATTAGAAATTTGTTTAGTGAATCTATTCATAACCCCCATCAATTAATTTTAACAAAAGAACACCAGGGGCTAATCCTGTTAAAAAGTTCCAGCGTCAGCGGATTCCTAAACACACCCATTTTGAACTGCGCCGTTGGCAAAATCACCATCTCGGCTGTTTACGGTAGATTCCGATCAGTTCCGACTTTTTCTGATGAATTTGAAAGGACCTTGGACCACCCCAGTTGAATAATAGAGAAGAAAAGTCGTAAAAAACCGTTGAATTTTCGAATTCTTGAATTTTGAATTGAAAAATTGACAAACCTTGAAAATGACGGAGCGAATATTTGTTGATGTCTTCATCTCCCGGGAAATCTCTGTTTTCGTATTTTCGAGTTTTTCTTTTTTCAAACTTCTTAATATTTTCTCGCCTTTTCAGGTGCAAAGAGGGTCAACTCGTGTCGCTCAATTGAAGCTTCTCTCTTTTCCAGAGCTCGTCCAAAAATAGGTTAACGCTGAAGAAGGCGATGTTTTTCCTGGAGAGACGATTTTTTTGCCAGGTAGTGCTCAATAATAGGTGAAGTGAGTCATAAAAATGCGCCGCCTCGCGATAAATTGCGCGGCCTTCACTTTTGGGGTTTCTGACTGCTATCTGCCTTCTGAGATATCTTCTGAGCTGCTGATGGAAGAATAGGGTGTTATGTTCCCTCGGGGAAGGTTTGCGCCTGAGCGTCAGACAAGAATGTCTGTTATTCGAACACAAGAAAAAATATTCTGCGAAAAATGTCTCGAAAAGGGTAAATTATTCTCTGTATGGAAACTCGCCAAATATAAATTGTGCTTTATGCAAACGCGCTGCCCTTTGTTCGAAAAAATATTAAAAACGCACTTTCAGTTTTGAAATATTTCGTCAGAGAAAGAAACGATTCAATATTTCTGTCTTTTCCCTTTTTTTTCATGATTTATTTCAGCTTCAGACGGAAGGATTTTCTTCGAGCTCATTGAGATCCCAGTATCTTACAGTAGTGTCGTCGGATGCGGTGGCACAGCAATGACCGACTAGAGTCATGTCGAGGATTTGATCACGGTGACCATGGAGCGTGATGAGCAAATCGCCACTACGGCAGTCCCAGATTCTCAATTTTCCATCTAAGCATGTTGTTATCACCTAAAAATGGACCTTGGGGGGAATTCTTTTGAAATGAAAAATTGAAAACAACAAGAAAATATATTGCGCCTAAGGCCCTTCTCAAGACTGAAGGCCAAACATTAATACAAGATGCCCAAGATTGTCAATAAAACCAAGAGAATCGAGGCCAAGATTGTTCGTATCAGTATTACATAATGAAAACGCGCAATTATCAAATCAGAGGGCATATATGACGCTAAATTAAACAATTTTAGCCTGATTTTTGGATTTTTTCATCAACTATCTTAGACCCTAAATGTCGTTTTCTACCAGACAATCTTGAGAAAGGCCTTCATTAATTTCTCTTACCCGTGGTTTATCTCCTGGGCAAAACTTCACCCTATTGACTCCGTCTGGATGAAATAGCTTCAGTCGTATTTTCCTGTTTTCATAAATGTACAGAAATCCGGATAAACTCGCCGCAGCAAACAAATCTCCATTTCCACTCCAAATGTCGACCGCTTCGATCGGATGTGGCTCTTCTCCTTCTTCCTTTTTCTCATTCGCCTCCGGTTTGAAGTGATCCGCGAACTTGAGCCCTTCTGGAGTCGACACAAGCAGGCCAACAGTACAATCAGCGAAGCCGACGAGACTGTAGCTTTTTCCGACAACGAGCGAGATCGCTTCGTTCGATTTTCCCTGCGCCGTCGAAAGCGCTTCCTGCGTCTTGAGGTCGAAATTGCGAACTGATCCATCCTCGTAAAGCACAAGTAGCTGTTTATTGTCAGCGATAAACTCGCCAGCGCGACACGCGACCCCAACGGGACCTGTGTACATTTTGAAGTTGCCGTCTTTGACGTTGTACATGTAGATGTTCCCGTCCTCCAGAGCGACGAGGAGAGCGTTGGGAGCTACTGTATGGAACTTGACGAATCCGTAGCCGTTGTCGAAACCGCCTTCGTTCGCGCTGAAAACCATCTTCTTTTCTTTCAACGACCAGACCTTCACCTCGCCGGATAAGTCGGCCGAGGCGACGAGGGAAGAGTCGCAATTCCAAGCCAAGGCGAAAATCGTTTCTAAAAACACGAACGTCTACAGGGGAAACTGCTTCTGTCTGTATCTGTATGTGCTGTTGTGTCTGTAAACAACAAACAGCTTCGCACGCCAAGTCTGGGGAAGAATAACAGCCTACCTTTGTGTCCAAAAAAGGCAATCATGAGTTCGCCATTGGTCGTGTCAACAACAAAGCCACGGTCATCCTCCGCACCAGTTGCAACATAACGACCACACGGGCTGGCCATGACGACTTGAACGGGCTGCGAATGACGGTCGAAGATGTACGTCGCTGAAAACAATCGATTGAAGAAATCTTTATCAAAACTCAGCCCTACCATTTTCAATTTCCTCTCCATCATTTCCATACTGAGCGTCTCGGTCTCCATCATCCGCTTCGTCCATTTCTCCGTCGGAATCCATCGGCTCCTCACCATCATCTTCAAAGTGAACCTCTTCAAATTCCTCTCCTTCGTGTTCCATTCTAAAATTCTTTCATCATTTTTGATCCTAAATTTGAAAAATCTAGAATTCAGGCTTGATCCATTTGAACTGATTGAGCAGGGGTTTCCGACTTTTTCGGCCGATGACGGTTTTGTTTAGCGTTGTTAGGTCTCGATGAACTATTTGGATTTCTATTGGAGCTAGAATTGTTTTCATTCCTCGATTCTTCATTTCTTGGTTTTGGTTTTCTAGGGCGTCGATTTTGTTGACTTTGCTGATTTTTTGGTTTCTGAGATGAACTTTCTTCTTCATCATTCTCTGGCCGTGGAGGTCGAGGTCTGTTATTTTGTCTGTTTTTTCTTTTTTCGAGATTTCGAGGAGGATGGTTCCGTTGTTTTTGACTATCCGTACCACTTTCTTTCTGTTCATCATTTTTATCCGTACAATTTTGTCGGCGGCGGTTATTATTTGGCCGTCTGTAGTTTTTTCTATGATTTTCCTTGGTCACTTCCGGCCTTTTCTCAACTACTGGATTCTCCGTTTTTGGTTCTTCTTGCTGAACTTCGTCTTCCGTTACTGGAGGAGGAACAGGATCACGCGTCACTATTAATATGCCTTCATTTTCGTCCCAATGTCCTCCTGCATCAATTTGTCTCTGAAAACTTTTCGAGAACTTCTTCTGTTTCTCGATCGCCATCGTCGCAAATTTATCCATCAATTGGCTTTCCCGGTTGCTGATTTTTCGTATCCTTGGTTTGAATTTAAGAATTTTCCGTTTTGGAATATGGACAATTATTCGACAGGTTGGGCAAAAAACTTGCTCTGGTTTCTTGTGATCCTCGGGCAGGGACTTGTTCTCCTCGCAAATTGTCTGCAAGGAACTCTTCCAAAACTGCCAAAGACAGTCTCGATGGAATAAATGATAGCATTCAAGCTTCTCGCTTTCTTCGAACGATTCAAACTCCTCCAGGCAAATGGGGCACTCTCCATCGGGAACTTCATTCATATTCGAAATTTCATCGCGAATGGCGTCGACGATTTCGAACAAAGAATCCTCCGCTTCGACCATTTCTTTCACAATTTTATCCAGTTGAAGCTGCCGCTCGTTGGTTAAACCTTTGCAGCGAGAGATGGAAATTGCCTTTTCGTCATTTTGAGCCTCGATTTCGATCGTACAAGATAACCGTTTGTCTTCGTCATTTTCAGACTCAGAAATTGGTTTTCAAATGGATTTAAGAAAAAGAAGCCATAAAGATGAATTCTAACGAAGCAGTTGGTCTAAATTCTCGTTACAGCTCTTCCGGACCCTAGCACATATATATATTACTATCAGGACTTGTTGCCTGAAATTTTGACTGTGATCAGAGGAGATCACTCGTATTCATGAGATTAAGGCTAGGGTGGTCGATTTTGGCCAAGTCTCAGGTTCTTTTTTTGACCCGCATTTTTGGATTCCTCGGAAAATTTGGAGCAAAAAACTCCTTATGCACTTTTTGGCTATCTCTACTCGATCTCCCGGAAATTGCGACTAAAGCTGCAGAAAATTAGTGTATTTTGAAAGTGAACCAAATATTTTGAAATTTCAACCCTTTACAATAGTGGCATATGATACATTTTTGGAAAGCTAACTCTAAGGACATTCATTTAGGGTAGGGCTTGTGGCGTCTAGGCTATGCCCGCAGGGCATTTCATAGGAATGAATAGTCAAAAATAGTTACCTTGGTTTATTGAAAAATTTTCTAAAGAAAAAATGATCAAATAAAAAAAATCTTCTGTAAATTTTAAGATTAGGGTCTAAGAAATCGAAAAATAGTAAGAGTTGATAGGACCATAATGCAAACTTTGGAGTTTTGGAGCCTTGAAGATGGGCTATTTTCGCGATTTTGGCCGAGATGCCAACTTTGAAGGCACCGGAAGTGGCTTTTTTCTTTGGATGACGGAAAAAGCTTCTGTAATTCATAAGATCTAGGATGGATCTCTATTTAAAGCTATTATGGGGTACTCTGGCATTCACAAGTCCAGAGTTTATGAGCCCTGCTTTGGGCCAAATCGACCACCCTAGCCTTAAACCTACCCTGGGATACTTTTAATTCTGGGGCAGCATCGAAATTTTAATAAAATATGTTCAAAAGCGTTTACTTTTGAAGCTATCGATTTATGAGGGGCAGTATTTCAGAAGTTCTTCGTCCTTACAAGTGAACTCCTCTGATCACAGCCAAAATTTCAGGCGACACGGCCTGAGTAGTGTAAATAAAATCACCCTTTTTGGGAGAAATTTTCATCAACCATATCGTTAGAATCAATTTTTATGGCTTCTATTTGATTTTACAAAGCTAGAAAAACACACTATTTACAAAAAAAAATATAAATTGAAAACCAATCTGAAGGAAAAATTTCAAGCTTCAATTTCACTCCATTTTCCAAATTTTTGATTTCCGTTTCTTCGAAAATCGCGACAAACGATTCGAGCTCTTCTTGAAGCTCTTCAGACAAAAACTCCATGATTTTACTTTTGAACTCTGAATACTGATTTTCCTTTATTTTCATTATAAAATAAAACAGAAGTAGAATTTTCGCAATCTAATTATCAGACTTATGATAGGATGATTGAACAAAAAAACAGAGGAAAGAAGCGACGAAGGAGTAAGGTTAAAAGATTATTAATTTTTGTCGTCTAGCAGAGCCCAGCTCTAGAATTCGGGGCTCGATAGTAGAGTCATATATGAAGTTTGAAGAATATACGATTTTTATATGGTTACGCATGAGCAGGCGGCTGGTTTTTACAAAAAAATGGAGGCAAACGCCACGAATCGTCAAAATTCTAGCGACAAAAATGGTGTTGGTGGCAGTTTTGTCGCTGATTGGCCGATAAGCTGAGTCGACTCTTCTGATTGGCTAAAATGTTTAGCGAATCCGAATTTTAGATTTTCAACTAGCTAATCAGAAACGTCGATTCTCCCTTTCGGCCAATCAATGACTGAATTGCCGCCCACGCAAATTTTGTCGAAAAAATTTTTCGCGCGGGTTATTTACCTCCAAAATGGCGAATGTTTTTCAGGATGCTTTTTTGAATGAAATTATAAATTTAACCAATAAGAAAATTAGAAATAAGATATTGCACATGGTGGAACGAAACTATTGAAAGATCGACTTTTAACTGGTTTGCGTGAGGCCAGCTAGCATGCCGGCGCGCATGAAATACTTGGACATCAGTTGGCGAACTTCGACGGGACATTCGATGATAAGCAGGTCGCACAGAAGCTTGTGAATTGTAGCAGCGTGGATGGCGAATTTCTAGAGCAAATTTAGGAAAAGCGACAAAAGATCGATTTTCAAAAATTCGATGAGACAGCGACATAAATTTTGTCGCATATCTGATCGCGCTTTTGCGACATTTTTCGACCAATCAGAAGGACAAAAATCTTTTTGGCCATTTTTGTCGCTTCCTTAGTTATAATTGATGCGAATGCGATTTCCTACCTGAGAGTTAAGGGATAACACTCCATTGATAACTTCTTGCGTTAGTTGCCAAGAATGGTAAGTTGCGTTTTGAAGGACAGATTTTAGAGCCTGAAAAAGCAATAGAGGATGAAGGAGGAAAGAAAACTTACAAAGCTACAGCTTTCTTTGAGTTGATTGTGCACCCTTTCCGCGAATTCATCATAAGAAACGAGCTGGAAGAGCAACTGTAATTGCCGAATGCAGGCTTGTTGAGAAGTGTGAGGAGCGCGGGCTTTTGCGCCAATGTCGCCTAAGAGCTCGCAGAGCTCGAAGAGAACCCAGCCGGGAGCGGAAAGACTTTCTAATTTTTCATCCGTTTCCTAAAAAAGAAGTGTTAGGAAAAGGTTTTCTTTTGGATTTCTACAGCTAAGATCTGGGCTAAGCACTGCTTAGTAAGCAGCCTGTGTAGAAAACCTGAGTCAGGGTCCTGAAAGAAAATTCTCATCAACGCTCTTTCAGAATCCTGACTCATGTTTTCTACAAGGCTGCTGGGCTCAGGCTAAGATTCCAAAGAATTTTTTTAATACCAGCTCAATTTTGATAAAAAATTTTACCCAAAAATAACATAATTCATTTCGAAAGTGGTAAAATGAAGTTATGACCTGAAAGGTGAACATTTCATTATTAGAAGGACATCATCAAAAAGAATTCAAAATATTTACCGAAGGACTTCGTTTGGCCTTTTTAGTCGTGTTCAAGACTGCTTCAATCGCATGAACGAGCTCTTTTTCGACCATTCGTTGAATTTCCGGCTGTCCGGAAAGATCGGACTCGGATTTGATTCTTCTGAAGCAGTTGAGGAACTCTTTCCACTCTGCTTCGTCAAACACCGCCTTTGTGAAGGAGTTTTTAGCGCTAGAAATTTAAGAAAATTCACCTGATTTGCGAGGACAAGATTTTCAAGGCAGT
Organism: Oikopleura dioica; assembly: GCF_907165135.1. Lineage (NCBI taxonomy): Eukaryota > Metazoa > Chordata > Appendicularia > Copelata > Oikopleuridae > Oikopleura > Oikopleura dioica. Next base: position 16,770,514 of record NC_137293.1, on the reverse strand, counting down.
TGCAGGATCCTTGGGCGAGTTGGGGGGATTTTTGCTTGATGCACCAGACCAAATGGTTGTGCATGTCTTTTAACAGCAGTGGGGCGAGCGTCGAGTAGTAGTACGAAAACACATCGCAGACGGCGAAAAGAGCGTGGTGGCAAGTTGTGTCCATCCATTCCCGCCGCTCGACGGCTTCTGGCAACTTCAACCCGTCGAAAACGCGGAATAAGACGTTGAACAAATCTAGTGGAAAAATCATGGAAAAGGGCTTGGGAAAGGGTTACTGACCTTCCCACCAATTTGGTTTGAAATTTCCACCATGGGATTTGATCAGCTCGAACATAACAGTCAGCGCTCTCGTCCTCACATCCAGTTTGCATCGACTAGAATTTTCAGTAAAAAAACAAGCGCTAGAATGTTCGTAAGAAGCGTTAGTGTTGTCTGTGATTTCTTGTTACAAAATATAGACATGGAAATTCTTAATTCAAAAGCTGTTTTTCAAGTTTTGAGTGTTTGAGCTTCGAAAGCTTCATTTTTAATATGCATGAAGCTTTCAAACAGTTATTACTGTGCTTACTCTTCGTCTTTGGTCCCTATCGGTGTCCTGATTTCAAATTTGAATAAATACAATAGCAAGATTTCAAGCGCTGAAATTGAAGAGCCATTTATTTAACCTGATCACTGCGGAAAGCTCAAACATAAGCGGAAACCAGCCTCTGAGCCAAACTCGATCGCCCAGTGGAATATTCGAAATATCATCTCCTGACAAGCTTTCGAAAGCTTTCTGATTCGCGGCAATGTGATCAGCAACAACTCTGATAAGCCTAATCGCCTCCATGGACGTATCTGGAAACTGCGGGTTGCACGCGAACTCGGACAAGCACTTGACGCAGTCTTGTAGGTATGGCGCTAGAATTCCCCAATTTCGAACAACAGTTTGGTTCGCAATCAAAGTTGTAGTTGTGAAAGCGAGTTCGACAATCGCTTCTCGGTCGGATCCGGCGGCGATTCCAAGGACGCCGAAGACATTTTTCCAACCAGAGCGGATGTTGTGCTGGTTGGAGTCGACAAGTTGCGCGATGCAGCGAAGAACGAGGTCCTAGTTGGGTTTTGAGATGGTCGAATCGGGCTTGAAAACTAACCTGATTGGCAAGTGATGTAGTACGCTTCATGATCGTTTCAAACGGACGGAGGAAATCATTTTGGAACTTGTAATTGGGCAATTCTCCTTTTTCGAGATATTTTATCGACAGTTGGCGGAGGGAATCAAGGGCGAAGGCAGCGATTGACTCTGAAAGAAATAATTGAAAAAGAAAAAGCAAGATTAAAAGTCTCACCATCTTCTGAGCAGCCAGTTTTGGTGAAATGCTCGCCAAGGACGGACCAAACTCGACTCCATTGAAGACGAATACGGCCCATGTTGTAGTACGAAATCTCCACCAATTTTGTCAACGAATACATTCGTGGGGGACTTTGCTTCAGCTCATCTGCGGACACCTACAAAACGATCAGATAAAAAGGAAGGAAAAAGAGTTTACCTGACAGAGCGCTCTGGTGAAATCAACAATTGCTTCACCATTCAACTTGCAAGATTCAGCGAATATTTTGTCCACAGCAACAACGACCGATTGAATCGAGGTCTCCGCCAGGGATCGTTGAAGATCATGTGATTTATCTCCTCCTGCTTCCTTCACACCAGTGCCGATGTGCTGGAGGAATTCTAGCTGCGAAATGCAGCGTAAAACTTCCGCCCAAGTTGTTCCCAAGTAATTACCGTCCGTGTAAGCGACCATAATGAGAGTTTTGATTGCGTCGATATTTTTCGTTTGCATTTCTTGAACTCCTGAAGTCTGCTGAAGGAGCGAAAAGCGCGAAAGAATTCCTATAAAACTGTCTCGTTCCAAGTCTAATCTGAAGATTCCTGAGAGGCGGATGGCGCAGCGAACTCCATCAAGAACCAGGGAGACGATTTCTTTCTGACTTTGGTATTGTAAGAGAAAGGAAAATGCGGCGAGAGCAGGTCGCCAAACCATCTTGAACATTGGCCTGACATGCTCGGAATGCGAAGTAGAAACGAAAGTTGCTGTCACGTGACTTACAGCTTCCATCAACGCCTTAGCTGTAGTCGCGATGGATTCCATCTCCGACTCGTAGATTTTCTTCCGGAGCTTATCAGTCATTGTTGCATTTTCGGGAGCATGATGCTGTTGTTTCTTGAGCGAAATGGGCTCTTCCTTGATTTCGTTGTAGATTGCCGTCAAGTAATCTGGCGGCAAGTCGGAGTCGTTGTTGATTCCGCGATTCATTTTGATGTAATCTTCGACGGTCATCTTTTTCTTGACCTGAGCGGAGTGTAGATCTGTTGTCAGCATAATTATACTATAAGCTTTTCACGGGGTCGTTATTTTGAACTCTCTGTTTGCTAAATAAGGATTAAAGTGACCCCTTTCCTAAAACGTAAGCAGCATCGGCAGAAGCAAAAGTAGCATTTTCAGGATTACACTGTACATAACGAGCGGCTAGTTTTTCCATTAGTCTATCAATTTTCTGCGCTTCTCCAGGCAGCCTAAAGCCTGAAAGGAACTTCCTAATTGCAGCGACGAAGCCAAGCTGCGAGAAATCGAGCAAATCGACGTATGCATGCATGATGTTGATGTTGTATTGGTCTCCTTCGCCCAGGAGTTCTCCGATGGCGTCTGGGGATAATCGCTCTTCGCGGAGGAGGAATTTACCGATTTCTTTCGGGTCGTCTTTCGTTACATCAAGCTCGATGAACGCTTTCAACCCTTTCTTTGGCTTTTTGTTGAAGAGGGCAATGGCGGCTTCGAGCTTTGCCTTGTGACTTTTTAGCCTTTCCAGTTGCTCGATCATTTGGGACTCGCCCTGTTTGTAACCAGAATCGCTATTGTCGGAAGTTGATGTTACCCCATTTGTGTCAACTTCGAGTGTGTCTACTTCGCTTGCGGATCTGAACTCTTTGCCCATGATGGACATTTCCGAGTGTGGATTGATGTACAAATCACGGGACCACTCGGCCATGCATTTCAAAATATTCACCAAGCAATCAAGCGCTTTCATCCGAATTATCGACTCCTCTTCAAAATCTTCCGCTTTTCTCGTTTTTGTCTGAACCAGTCGGGCTAAGTTGCCGACCAGTCTTTCGAAGATATTCGCAGCGTTGATGTCGCAATCATAGTTGACATAAAGATCGACTACTGATTGACTGTCGGCGCAAATCCTCGCTAAGGCCTCAAGAACCAGCGCTCTGTGGACAAACGTAGAACTGGGACTTTCAATGATGCTCAAGAAAATTTCCTTGAAGAAAACTTCGATTTGGGCCTTCAAATGCGTCTTGAAGCCGGACAAGAGGCTCAAGAATATCGCCAAACTGAGTTCAAAAACTTCTGGGACCGTTGAAACGCCGTTTTTGGAAAGAGCGACGCAGAGATATTGTTTGATAGCATTTGAGAAGGTTGCATTCCGTCGAAACTCCGGCCCAGCGTTTTGAAGAACGGATAGGATCAATTGAAGAGATAAAACTTTGGATCGAAGCTCTGGCGATCGAGGATCGGGAGGACCATCTGCCAGAGGTTTCATGGAAAGTTTGCATAACGATCGAAAGACGAGAAATGCGTCTTTTTGGAGAACGGCGAGGTTGGTTTTCTTTCGCGTTGCCCGGAGAATCGCCAGATCTAACGCGTACTTGGCGATTGATTCCGAGCTATCGTCGGAAGAGTTTTCTAGTAGCTTTTCTTCTTCCTGAAAATTGGTTAAAAGTTGGCCCTGGATTTAGGAGAAGATAAATGGGGATAAGGATAAATTATAAGTGTTTTACCTCTGCAGGGTTAATCAGAATATATTTCTATTTTGCGATTATAAGAGAAGAAAAGATGAAGCTCTCGAACCTGAATGTATTCAATTTCTTCCAAGGCAGCCGTCTCCATTCTCGAAAACACCAATGACAGGATTTGGGTTAATGTCGCTCTCGCAGTAGTTTGATTCACAAGCGATTTTGAAGCCAGGTGAATGTTGTAGATCGTCCTCACCGAGTTCAGCAGCGTAGTTTCATGAACGGCGATGTGGTTGGAACTAACAGCTGTAAGAAGCGCCTTGATGATTTGAAGCTGTACGTTTTCGTCTGTATTGACTCCTTGGAACGCGTCCGCGACGGATAACAAAACGCGATCAATCGCCAAACGATTTGGATTCTCCTCGTCTGGGTCGGGCGTATTTCCGAGATACTGCGCGTGCGCTAGAACTTTGCAAAGCGTGTCAATGGCGACAATTTGAATCGACGGGGATTTCGACTTGCAGCCGAGTTCGAGTGTGCGAATCGCGATTTCCGCATGGCGAGAGGATTTTTGCTGAAGATCTTCTTTTTCGGGATTTTGATCGGGATCTTTGAGGCGGAGCAGGGCAGAAGAGGTTTCTTTTTTCAACTCCGCATTGTGGCTAAACACGGGTTTTTAGCGGAAAAAGAAACTAAACCTTGGCTCAGCAACCTGTGAAGAAAACCTGAGTCAGGATTTGAAAGATCTTCAATGTAAAGCCACGGAACGGCTCTTTGGACCCTAACTCAGGTTTTCTACGCAGAGTGCCGAGCCAAGGATACAGTATGAAGTGGCAGTACCTTCTTTTCAATTCGCGATCATTCGAAATTTTCTCCAAAGCTTGCTGAACGGAAAACATCTTCGATTATTCTTTTTTTCTTGAATTTTCCGTTTTCACAATTCTTCGATTTCAATTCAATTTTCGTCTCTTTCTTGTTTTTCCTATCGAATCATTTCTAAAAAGAAAACTGAGAAAATCTCTTGAGAAAAAAATCTTAGAAGGAAATTTTCTCGAAATTTATTATTATTGCTTTTTGAAAAAACAGCGCTAATTTTGGCCCCTGGGCCGGATCAGTTCAGCAGTTAAAAGCGGTCAACCTTGACTATCCAGGAATTCTGAAAAAACTGGTTTTTGGAGGGAAAATTTTCAGAAGAAAAATTAAAATTGAAATTTTTTTTAGAAATTTGTTGATGAATTTTTACTGAAGAAAATTGATATTTTTCTTAATAAAAATAAAATTGAGAAAATCAGAAATAATTGAGTTTCTAGGGCTTTCTCGTAAATTCTGGAATTTTTGGTTTGTCGGAAAAAGAAGCGATTCATTGGTCGGAGCGCGCTGACTCATTTTTTCTCGATTTTTTCGATTTAGAATTCTTTCTCACTTTTATTCTTGACACTTTGCCAGGAGTATTTTTCATGAATTAGAGAAAAGTTTGATTGAAATGAAATGACGCGAAGAAAGAAGATTTTTGAAGATCGCTCAGTCAGAAGTTGACTGATCAATCATCGATCTTTTTGATTGAGTTTTTCTAAGAAAATTACTCATTTTACAACAAGAAAGTTGTGATTTTCCGCGCTTACCCTCTTATTTATAAAAGTAGATTAAACTCAAAACTCGTTGATTTCAGAGAAAGTCGTGTTACAGAAATGAGCGCGGACGCTTTGAAAAACGAAGGAAACGAGCTTCTCAAAAAGAACGATTTGGATGGAGCCATCGGAAAATATACCGAAGCGATCGCCTTGAATCCTACAAACAAGGTCTTCTACTCGAACCGATCAGCCGCCTTCGCGAAAAAGAGTGAATACCAGAAAGCTCACGAGTAAGAATCCACCGTTATTCTCTATCTCTAATCTTTCTTTTCTAGCGACGCAGTGAAAGCAATTGAACTTGAGCCCACATGGCCAAAAGGCTACTCGCGGAAGGGAGCCGCTTTGGTCGGATTGAACCGACTTGAAGAGGCGAAAATCGCTTACGAAGAATCTCTCAAGCTCGACCCCAACAACGCCGCGACAAAGACCGAAGTTGAGAACCTCAAGAACAAACTCTCCGGCCCCGGCGGTTCGCAGCCGATGGGAAATCCATTCGGCGGAAATCCGGCTGAAATCTTTCAAAAGTTGGCGACCGATCCGCGAACGAAGAATTACATGAGCGATCCTTCTTATTTGCAGATGCTTCAGGAGCTTTCTGCCAATCCTTCCAATGCCATGAAGGTAGAATCACAAAATTTTCATAATTCATTGCAAGTTATCATTATTTCCGCCCTAAATTGTTGGTAAAGCTCTTGATGATCGACCCTATATTGTCAATTTTCAGCCAATCAGAGAAGGGTGCAATTATTTCTAGTGCCAAAATCGACATTCTTGGGCTTGATTTTTGATATTTTATTAATAATTTTGGACCCACAAAAATCAGTTTTGTGAATAATCTTGAGGAGATCTTTCTATATTCTTCGTTGTTTCCTTTCATCATCATTTCTTTCAGCACATGGGCGATCCTCGAATGCAAGCGACTCTCCAAGTCATGTTCGGAATCAACCTCGGCGCCGATGACCAAGGCAATCCCGTTGTCAACCCCACTGCCGACAACAAAGCTAACCAAGAAATGCCCAAAGGTCCAAAAATGTCCTTCGACGACATGGACACCGACTCCGGTCCTTCCGAGCCCAAGCAGTCCAAGCCAGAGCCAACGCCTTCGAAATCCCCCGAGCCAGAGCCAGTACCAATCGACGAAGAAAAAGAAGAGGCAAAACGAGCCAAGGCGGCTGGAAATGAGTTTTACAAGAAGAAAGACTTCGACAACGCTGTCAAGAACTACAAAAAGGCTGTCGAGCTCGATCCGGCTGAGATGATTTACGTCAACAACTTGGCCACCTGCTACTTCGAAATGGCCAAGACCGGCAAGATCGACAACTACGACCAGTGCCGGGAATACGCGTTGAAAGCCGTCGATGTTGGTCGAGAAAACCGAGCAGATTACAAGACCATTGCCAAGGCTCTCAAACGAGTTGCCATGTGCTACGAGAAGGAAAAGAACTTTGATGATGGTAATCTTCTAGCTAAAGATAGGAGAGTCTTACTTGTTAATTTTAGCCATCAAGTGGTACAACAAGTCGCTCTCCGAGCACCGAGAAAAGGACACTCTCCAGATAGTTCAAAAGGTAAAGTCATCCCTCTTCTTTTCTACTCAGTCTAACCTAAATCTAGCTTGAAAAACAAGCGAAGGAAGCAAAGCGAGTGGCCTATTTCGATGAAACGAAGGCCCAGGAAGCAAAGGACAAAGGAAACGAGTTCTTCAAAAAGGGTGCTTTCCCAGACGCGATCAAGTCGTACGAGGAAGGGCTCAAGCGAACTGCTGATGGAGACTGCGTAAGTTTCAACCTCTCTTTCATAAAATGATGAAGGATTTAAGGACATGAAAGCGAAGCTCCTTTCGAACAGAGCCGGCTGCTACGCGAAGTTGATGGAGTTCCACCGAGCGCAGAAAGATTGCGAAGAGGCGCTCAAGTTCAAGCCCGACTTCGTCAAATGCTGGATCCGAAAGGGCTCCGTTTTGGAAGCCCAGAAACAGCTCGACAATGCCCTCGAGTCCTACAGAGTAAGTGGAAGATTTATTTACGAGAAAAAAACGATTCTTCTTTAGAAAGCAATCGAACTCGACCCCAACGCCAAAGAAGCCCAGGACGGCATGAACAGAGTGATGTCGCTGAAGTACGCCGCCAGAAACGACCCCGAACAAGTCAGAGCCCGTGCGATGAATGACCCAGAGATCCAGGCGATCATGGGCGACCCATCGATGAGAATGATCCTCGAACAGGTAAATTTATAGGCCAAAGGGGAAGATCTGGGCTCGGCAAACTGTGTCAGGAACAGACACAGGAACAGGAAAAAAAATTTCTGTCCCATATTTTACACAGGTACACAGGTCAGGAAGCAAAAATATCCTGATTTTAGACAGGTACTCAGACAGGTTTTTTTACACAGCTTATCAAACAGGTTACACAGGTCAGGGCCTGCATGAACAGGTCTGAGCAGGTCAGAAAACAGGATATTTCTGAGAAAAAATATTACAAGGAAACAAAAAGACGCGAATTTATCGGATATTTTGATTGTTGAACTCCTTTTACGTCTTTCGCTATTGATTTCTTTAAACATTTTCCCTGACTTATGCGGTTCCTGACCTTGTTACACGGGAACCCGTCTACGGTCAGGACCTGAGCGGGAAACACAGGCCTGTTTAAGACAGAAACAAGAACAGGGACAGCTAAAGAAAATTTTTTCCCCAATTTTACACAGGTACACAGGACATGCCCAAATTATTACCCGATTTTACACAGGTACTCAGACAGGTTCCCCAAAAACAGGAAACAGGACCTGTGACAGGTTTATACACAGCTCAGTTTGCCGAGCCCAGGGGAAGATATGGGCAAAAAACTGCTATTGTATGTCGAAGATTACCGATATAATTTCGAAATCCGGCCCGATATTGCCGATGTTCGGATTTCTCAACTAAACCCCGGTTTCAGATGCAGCAGAACCCTCAAGCGGCGATGGAGCACATGAAGAACCCCGACATTGCCCAGAAAATCCAGAAGCTGGTCGACTGCGGTCTCATCTCCGTCTCCAGCCGCTAACTATAAATTGCACTCGCCGTCCATACTCAACCGTTTCCGTCAATTCCCACCTTTGTCTGGCTCGCAGCAGTTCTTCCAGAAGAGATTGTTTAGGCAATTTGGTATTTTTAATTAAATATTCTGTCTTGATTAGTCTACGCGGATTTTGTTGTTCACAAGTTATCTCCTTTACCCTTCAGCTTCAGACGACTTTTTAGAGACAATTTTGATTTGCAAAGTTCAATAAAGAGCCACAAACATGGAAGTTCAAGCTTTTCCCAAAAATTCTCGACTGACGATTTCGAGAAAAGTATCTTGCGTCGTTTTTCATTCGCAGGGACGAGGTGTTTTACAAAGTTCATCGGAGTGTCAAGATTCATTATTTCCAATTATTAACCAGCTCGTTCATCGGAGATAAAATATCGGTGATCTTCGGAGTCCACATTCTGAAACGAATCTTTGATGTGTCGGAGATAACTCTCGCTGATAACAACAACTCGGGAGAAAATTCATTTTTATATTTCATTCGAAAAAGAGAGCATGTGTTATTAAAAGATGATTTTTAAAAAACTTTTTTCAATTTCATCGCTGTTTCTAGTAGCAAAGGCGACTCATTTCAGAGCAGGAAGCTTGCAGTTTAAAAAGGATGAAAACGGGGTCCTCAGAGTCACCAGAACAGTTGGCTGGCGGCGATACTTGGCTGGCTGGGGTAGCAATGGGTGTGACGATGACGACATGGGCAAATTGAACCCGAAGAAAATCGCGAACGGACGCGACGGGCACAAAAACTACTACATGCCGCTCGGAGAGACTGACGTTCAAACAAGCTGGCTGGCGAACCCCAAGACCGTCTACTACGAGTTGCTGCAAATCGAAAAGAGTAGCTCTCTGACGAATGACGAGCATTTTTGCTTTGGAAAGACCTTCGACGAAGAGCTGCCGTCCCAAGTCGTTGGAAAGTCCTTTACGATGACGAACGGCTATGTTTGGGAAGCTGCGACGGTGACAATCACGCACGACAACGGCAACAACGGGCAGGGTTACTACCAGTACACGGCACATGTCTACGAGTACGACAACAACTCGCCGCAATTCGAGAACCCCGCGATTTGGTGGATCATGGACGGATGCGACGGGCAGACTTACTATATCACGCCACAGGATCCGGACGGGGACGAAATCATCTGCAGGTGGTCGACCAAGGAAGAAGCGTCGTTTCTAGCCAACGACAAAGAAGGAATGGATGTCGGAGGAACAACTCACTGGCCAATGACACAACTTACTCTCGATACTGCTGCCTGCGCGGTCACATATCATCCCGAGGAAGACAATGGCGGAGGCAACAAACCGATCGCTGTTCAAGTTGAAGATTTCGACGAAAACGGCGGCATCAAATCCTCCGTCCCGTCGGTTTTTCTTGCTCGAGTGTTCACGCCGGACATGGACAGAAGACTCTTGGACGCGCCTTTCACTGTAACAAACAGGAGAAAAAGAGACACAGGGGAGCATCATCACGAGGAAGAAATAAAAGCCTGGAACGACTGGAAGCCGAACATCCGACTCCAGCCGCGAAATACTGACCACTGCGACGGCCTGCCCGTCTGGATTCCACCGACGCCTCCGAACGAGTCTTTGTTGATTTACCAGGCAACAGTCTCGTACTATCAAGTCTGGGCGGCTCGTTTTCTCTTCGAAGGGGAGTACTACACAACAGTCCATCGCGCTCAATTCTCCCTTCCCGACGGGATGAGCTGCACGAAACTGCGAGAAGACGGCACTGCCACGTGCATTTGGACGCCGACCGTCGAACAAATCGGCTTGCACACGGTCTGTGGACTTTGCTACGACGTTTTCGAGCGACCAAGCGAAAGGAACTGCGTAAAAATCGAAGTAATTTACCCAGAGGCGCCAGTCGAGAATCCATGCAACACAACGGCGATAATAACCAAAGAAAAAATGAAAGCATACGAATTCAATGGACAAAATATCATTAAAGCTTCGTGAAGGGATCTCATCTTGTTTAATGAGCATTTTCTTCTTGACGAAATTATTAACAGATTTGAGACCAATCAGAAGTCCGCTTTTTGTTGATCGGCCAATCAAATTTTCGAAAATAATGGCGCTCTTAAAATCAGTCTTTTCTGGCCGGTTAATATTTTGATTTGAATTTTGACGAAAAATGATAAAATCCCGAAAAGATAATTCAAGCAAGCGAGTTGGAATCAGATTTTGTCATCTTCGAGTCCTCAAAGTCAAACAACGCATTCCACGATTTCAAGATAAAATCTTACGGCGATCGGGACGTTTCCGATCTACCGAATCTATTCGACAACGACCCTTTCACTTATTATCAATTCGACCAAGCCTGTGGAATGAACGAATCTCCGCAACTCATCGAGATTCGCTCGACAGAAGCCGGCGACGAAAATAGGCCTCGGAAGATTCTCTTTGACTTCATCGAGCTGACCATTTATAGCGATACTCTGAGCCTCCCACGGGCAAATCTCTCTGACGAAAAATGGGCTGACTTCGCAGACAAAACGCCAGTCTTCCAATACAATCAGATGTATCTCCTCATCGGCGACGAAAGAATTCAGGCGTTTCAAAATCCTTCCAAGACTGGATCCTTCATTTTCAAATCAAGTTCCGGCAAAATTGTCACTTCGCTAATGACGCTGGAGTTTCACTCGAAGCATTTGAAGCTGTCAAAGTTATCGGTGAATTGGCTGGAATGCGAAATTACTGGCAAACTGAACCCGTCGATCACTTCCGGAACAATCGTCAACCCGGCAGGAAGCACGCATCCAATCTGCTACCGATATTCAGGAGAAGACAGCTTCGACGAAAACTCTTACACAGGAGAGCATTGGAACGAGGCAATTCTGCCGGGGTTCTTTAATCCAGTCGCAGACTCTCATCCAGACAGAAAGTACAATTTCGTCGTCGTCAAAAAGAGCAGTGGCGATTTCTCGAACTTCGCCGAGGTGCAAAACGCCTGCTCCCAGTTTGGGATGAGCTTGGTTTACCCTTACAACGCCGCGGCGAATGCATTCTGGCTGGACAGACTCAATGAGCAGCAATCATCGCTCCCCGGATTGCGCCTCATGATAGGTCTGATCTACACGCTTTTTTCGACGAGTTCTGGAGCACTTGTTCCTTCGGAAAGCGCGCTTCCAATCACCGACGACGCAAATGATCCGAATGGCTACGTGAATTTTGAGGGATTGAGCTACCAGCAGGCGTTTACTCAAATGAAGACCAATGGTAAGCAATTCATCATGGACTCGAGCACGGGGCAGTGGGTCGCTTTTGCTTCAGTTCCGGCTGGAATGGACGCGACTTTTTGCTTCAAAACAGAAGAAATCACCACGACTTGTTCCGACTCGTTTTGCGACAATATTGATGTCGGCCAATACGAGTGCAGCTGCCCAGATGATGGGAGTACGCTGGTCACCGAGCTGGGCGTGGACAAGTGCGTCGATCCTACTCCACCTTGCGATGTCGATGATCCGTGTGTTCCCCCAGCTGTTTGTAGAAACGTCTTTGACTCCTCTTTTTGCGAGTGCCCTGGCGAGGGTGTGACTGAGTTCCTTTCTTCTGACGGGATTTCTTGCGAAAGCATTGACCCATGCTCGTCCGGCCTGCATCTTTGCGAGCATCCGAGTTTGCAGTGCGTGCCGACTGATATTGATGGAGAATACACTTGCGAGAACACTTTCGAATGTCCCTGCGACATGGACTGCTTAAAGCCCCAATGCCTCGATCTAGCTGACTGTTCTGGACTCGGCTCTGTAACTTGGTGTCCCGAAATCGACTGCACTGAAATTGGAACTTACAAGGGACAGTACAGATGTCCAGTTGGAAAGGGCGGTCTTTGCGCCAAACCAGATGACTGCGAATTCGATTGTTCTACAATCGGGCCTGGATGGAAGTGCCTCAAGGAAAAGTGCCAAGCATATGGAGACTGCTCTTTCGAGTGTCTTAGAATCGAGGACAAGGGTTGCCAAGAAGGCAGAGATTGCAAAAATATTCAGGATTGCTGTCCTGTTTGTGGAAAACATTCAGGAATGGATAAATATTAAGTTTGTTTTTTGATTTTCTGAACGGATGTTTTTTTTCAATATTTTTTATTCAGTCAGCATAATTTAGAAGCATTTAGATTGAACAATTTTTTAATTTTTTTAGCGAATCGGAATATGCCTCAAGAAGAAAAATAGGCTTTTGCGGAAGGTATGTTTTCAGTCTGCAGCTTGATCGGCTACATCGAGCTAATGCTTTTGCGAGGCCACTCCAAAGTCAAGCTAATGGACCTAACAGCGCTGCTCGTCGAGGCCGTCGGGTCCGTTCTGCTCAACTAATCGGCTTCTTCACTTTTCCTCTTGGCTACTTTGGGGCGCCCTGGATCTTTCCTGTTTTTATGGGTGTTCTTGCCCTTTGCTTGGCTACACTTGTGAGTGGTTTCAGAATTCATCCCTTGCTCATAGAAATATTAGCCGTTGATGCTGGTCCCTCCAGTTTCATTAATGTTGAAAACAGTTCCTCGAGACAAACAAGCGACTCTTCAAGCTGTTCGAATGAGCTTTCAAAAGGTACTATCCCTCAACTAAGGGGCTAACCAGACTTAATGATTTTGATTCGTGCCTCAACTAAAAGATGTTCAATTTCTAGGTTGCGATTGTTCTCGGTCCACTTTGAATTATTGGAATTTCTTAATGATGGCGGCTCCTCTTTTCATGGCGCTTTTCGTCATTCTTCTGGAACGGCTCTTCAATTTTAGAAATTATTCTCAAAACAAATATTTTACAAAATGAAAGCCTCAAACAGGTGATCTTTTCCTACAAATTCTTAAAAGACGAGCGCCTGGTTCCTCCCTCGCCTCCCGCTCCTGTTTCACTCTAACCATTTCCACCAGCTGTGCGGCGAATCACCTCCAAGAGCAACAAAAAAAAAGAAAATATTCTTTCAAATGAAATTTTTTTTATTGAGATGATAACGTCTGCTACTCAAAACAAAACAAACAGACAAATATATTGTAAACTAAAGTTTTATTCTTTCTTTTTTTTCTTGTTTTGGCAAGACATTGTTTCAATAGAAAACACAAGAAAGGCCGACGATTGAAAAAAACAAGCAATTTTCTGAAAAAAAAACCGTTATCATTTCCTGACTTTTGCGATTTTTTATTCTAACCGAGTTTTATTGAGTTTAATGATCATTTATTTACATTGTTGATTTTACAGAAAAAGTTATGTTGTATCTTACAAAACAATCGCCAAAATAACCTTGTATTGTATTGTATTTGATTTTCTGCTTCTGCCCATCCGGCTCGCTTCTAATCTCTCCTCTGCTAAGCTCTTTTCCATTTTCATAATCAATCTCCTGCACGACGGCCTTGAATCGAACTCCGCCGTCTAAAATTAAATTTTTATAATTGAAATTTTAATTTTTACCTTTGTTTCCGATCCAGAGAAGATGCCCATCATCTCTTCCATAACCACCACCACCTTGGAATTTGAGATTCCATCCATTCTCCGCGACCTCCAACTTCTGCCAACTCGCAAACTTCGCGGAGAGTTTTTCGAAATTTTCTTATCGCTAAAAATTAAAAACTCCCGTTCCTTCAAGTTGATTTTAGGTTCGCCGAAGGACAGCAGCTTCACGATGTTTCGCACTTCTTTTTCTTCCATCTCATTTCTTACTCCACCTTTCCATTTCATTTTATCATCCTGAAAGTAGTGCCCGGCGCCGCTAACCGCTCACAATACTCTTCTTATATTCTTTAACACATTTCTCCTCTCCTCATCGACTCTTGTTTCTATTCTTCGAACTGGCTGAACAATTGGGGACGCAACTCTTCTCAAATCACATTCTCCTCCTTGTTGTCTTTCATTCGCAGCCGACTGTCGTTGATCTTTGAATTCATCTAGTTCTCTCTTCAAATCCGCGATTTCTTTCTTCTGATTTCCGTTTTCAATTTTTAAATTTTCTTCAATTTGATTTTTTCGCTCGTTTTCAGCCAAAATGTTTTTCAGGTCTTCTTCTTGCTCTGCCACTTTTTGCTTCTGTTTCGTGATCTCGGCGAGGAATTTCTGAAGAAATAGTCATAAAAATAGTCTTGAATTTAGTTTTTACCCTATTTTGTCCCTCAAGCTCGCTTATCCTCCTCTTCTGCCCCTCAATCAAACTCTCCTGCTGCTGATTGGTTTCCCTCAGTCTCCTGATGATTTCTTCTGGAGGAGCAATGATTTCATTTGGAGCTTCGCCGCTTTCGATTCGCTCCAAAAACTCGCAAAAGATCGCTTCGCCACGGAGTTGAAGCGCGTTTTCGAGGCGAAGTAGTTTTTGAGGATTCAGGCATTTTTGGAGAAGAATTTCGAAGTCGATGAATTCTTCGCTTTCGCTGCGGATTTGAGACAATTTTGTTCGCTTGTTCTCGCAGATGTTGTTCACTAAGACGGCTAACGAACTATCAATATCTCAATTCTTACCTATTTGACGTTGATTTCTTGTTGGCCTTCCATCAACTCGGCAAAAAGCGTGCTCAAAAGTCAAAAGTTCTTGAATGATGTGGCCGAAGCCCCAAACATCCAGGCGAGCAGATCTTCTTAGTGGTTCGGTAAACGACTCTTTTATCGAATTCAACATGAGAAACTCTCAATATCTCCTTGATAGAATATCAAATTCGTTCCTGGAGGAGTGTAAATCAGCGTATTCTTGATTGCATCGGTGCTTGTTCCTTGAATCGTCGCCTCAATCGATCTCAGTTGCATGACACTTCCGAAATCGCCGACCCGGATCTATTTTTCAGTCAGTGAAGTTCAGTCAACCAAGTACTTACAGTAATGCCATCTCCCTTGATGAACACATTTTGCGGTTTAACATCCAAATGCGCGATGTCCCTGGAGTGGCAAAAAGCCAGCGCGGAAATGATCTGGGCGCCAATCAACGACACTTCTTCCGCGCTTGTCCAGCGCCCTTGCTGTTTTCTTCGCCCGATCCAGTCGTTCAAGCTTCCAAGTTCGCAAAACTCCATGACTAAAAACGAAATCGAAGTGAGCTTGAACCAGTCCGGTCTTTCCATCGGCAGAAAATCGACGAATTGGACGATGAACTGGTTTCCGCCGCTCAGCATTTCCAGATTTCTAGCTTCTTCTTCAGTTTCCTCGATCTGGCTTGAACTGATCATTTTGATCCATTTCAAGGCGACGATTTGGCCGCTCTGGTTGTCCCTTCCTCTGGTGACGCCTCGGCCGCCGTCAAATTTCGACTCGAGGATTCCGGAGTATCGCCCATTTTTAGGCTTATTAATGAAAAAAATAATCTTTTTTTCTAGCTTGATAAAGTGCTCATATGACACAGTTTTTGAAAGCCCAGAACCTGAGCGTTAATTTGGGCACCATATCAAGGGGTCTGGGCCGTGCCCGCACGGCGATTCAGGGGCCCGGAAGTCCCAAAATAGGCACTAGAACGCTTTAATCGCCTTGGGCGACCGCCTCCACGCTCGAGAGGTCTCGTGACCATTTCTAAGTGAAAGAGCTTGTTCTGAGCTTTCAGTAGATACCAAACAATCATGCTTGCCTGTGCAAACGAGTAAGTTAGAAGCGAAAAGAAGTCGTTTTTGCACCCAAAATTAAGGGTACTACCTTCGATTTCCCCAACTTTAGCCTTGAATAACCATTTACATGGCATGGATAGCGGGTATCATATGGCCTCTAAAAGTTAAACTATCTTAGATCTTTAATCTGTCAGAGGCGTTTTTGAATAGCTCAATGAAAAGTCGGCTAATTTCTAGCTTAAAAATATCATTGTTGCAAAAATAGACTGAATAAACGGCGAAATAGCTCGAAAAATAGCTTGAAAACTCAGCCTGATTTTATTTTTTATATGTAAATTGAACCTTCATCTTAAAAATGACAGAAGGTTTTCTTGATTGAAAAAGGAAAAATACCAAAATTAATTTTTTGAAAATAGTGTCTCTATGATTTTGCTAAAATTGAGCATTTTTCAAAATTTGGCGACGCATTTTTGTCTCTAGAATAGGGTCCGGCAAGTGGTTTGGGGTGGTCAACTTGAAGCGGTCTTTTATATACCCACGTGATCCTTATGCTCTGGCGATTATAAAAATGTATGACTCATCACCATACGAGTTGGGAATAGGATTCTAGAGCCATTTGAAGTTCCAAAAAATGGAATTTTTTGTTTTCTCTTTTTGTTAAAAATGAGTGCCCAAGGGGGTTTTCAGGCACGCAGATTTCATAAAATATTGTCTCAAAAGCGCCGGAGGGCAATTTTCATTGATATTAGACGAAAATTCCCCCCTTCCCTGGCTTTTAATTAAATTTGGGCTTGACGGCCCGAAGGGCCGTTTCCCCCCCTTCCCTGGCTTTTAATTAAATTTGGGCTTGACGGCCCGAAGGGCCGTTTCCCCCCCTTCCCTGGCTTTTAATTAAATTTGGGCTTGACGGCCCGAAGGGCCGTTTCCCCCCCTTCCCTGGCTTTTAATTAAATTTGGGCTTGACGGCCCGAAGGGCCGTTTCCCCCCCTTCCCTGGCTTTTAATTAAATTTGGGCTTGACGGCCCGAAGGGCCGTTTCCCCCCCTTCCCTGGCTTTTAATTAAATTTGGGCTTGACGGCCAAAAGGGCCGTTTCCCCCCCTTCCCTGGCTTTTAATTAAATTTGGGCTTGACGGCCCGAAGGGCCGTTTCCCCTTTCCCTGGCTTTTAATTAAATTTGGGCTTGACGGCCCGAAGGGCCGTTTCCCTTCCCTGGCTTTTAATTAAATTTGGGCTTGACGGCCCGAAGGGCCGTTTCCCTTCCCTGGCTTTTAATTAAATTTGGGCTTGACGGCCCGAAGGGCCGTTTCCCCTTCCCTGGCTTTTAATTAAATTTGGGCTTGACGGCCCGAAGGGCCGTTTCCCCTTCCCTGGCTTTTAATTAAATTTGGGCTTGACGGCCCGAAGGGCCGTTTCCCCCCCTTCCCTGGCTTTTAATTAAATTTGGGCTTGACGGCCCGAAGGGCCGTTTCCCCCCCTTCCCTGGCTTTTAATTAAATTTGGGCTTGACGGCCCGAAGGGCCGTTTCCCCCCCTTCCCTGGCTTTTAATTAAATTTGGGCTTGACGGCCCGAAGGGCCGTTTCCCCCCCTTCCCTGGCTTTTAATTAAATTTGGGCTTGACGACCCGAAGGGCCGTTTCCCCCCCTTCCCTGGCTTTTAATTAAATTTGGGCTTGACGGCCCGAAGGGCCGTTTCCCCCCCTTCCCTGGCTTTTAATTAAATTTGGGCTTGACGGCCCGAAGGGCCGTTTCCCCTTCCCTGGCTTTTAATTAAATTTGGGCTTGACGGCCCGAAGGGCCGTTTCCCCTTCCTGGCTTTTAATTAAATTTGGGCTTGACGGCCCGAAGGGCCGTTTCCCCCCCTTCCCTGGCTTTTAATTAAATTTGGGCTTGACGGCCCGAAGGGCCGTTTCCCCCCCCCTTCCCTGGCTTTTAATTAAATTTGGGCTTGACATAGGCAGGGAACTAAAAAGTACAAGACTGAGTTGATCAATTTCAGTTTTGTCCCCATCCCCGCCCACACCCATATTTTATAAAATCTTTATTGTTCCAATTTCGAAAATCGTTATAGTTTTTCTATAACCGGATTCTTTTTCAGATTACCGAAATATTTTTCATTATTATGCTCTGTTATAATTAATAATAATTTATATCAAATAATTTATATCATTATTATATGGTCAAACGACCATGCATCCTGCTCTTCATATTCTTTAATTCGCGAAAACTGAAGTAATTTGAGGTCACTGAATTAAAAAGTAAACGCTTTCTTAGCAAATATCTTCAAGCAAAAGTCCTCCGGAGGACTTTCCCATGGCTGAAATATCGTATTTCAACCTCGAAAACCTTAAATATCTTACGATTCCCAACTCGACAAAGAGTGATTTACATTCCTATTTGTAGATTAGAGTCTGCGCTATTATAATCAAGAAAGTTTTTCGCTTCAAGTTGAAGTTTACTGTATTAAATTCTTGATTGAAACTTATAGAAAGGTGAAATTTTGGCGTTTGTTTAACTTTGAAATGGAAACTTTACAAGAAAAAACTGATGAAATTCAATCAATGATCCCTATAAATGAAGCTCAGAGTTTGTTCTTTAGGTTGAATAATCAAGCGATCAAAAAATATGACTACAGTAAAATTTTTCTTAATAAAAACAATGGTAACCCAAAAAAACACTCGAAAATCCTCAAAATTGCCTGTAATTTTTTTCTAGTTGGGTTTCAAGCTTCACTGTAATGGAATAAAATATGTTTTTTGACCTGAAGAATTCGATAAAAGTGAAATGGGCAAATAAAAAAATCTGACCCTGATCCATGCCGGACCCTACTCTAGAAGCTAAAATATCTAAGTTCAAGAATTAATGATCTCACCATAATCCTCATCTTGTTTTGAGCTTCAAAACGAGCCCTTATTTGAAAGTATCGGACACCAAAAATTTTTTCGGAAAAAATTCTTTATAGTACAGAAATCAATTAAAACTCTAATTATTATGAAAATGCTTGACGTTATGAATGAAACGTTCGGACCTTTTTTGGTCAAAATTTTATGAGGAATTCATTTCCGATGAAAAATTTAACATAACCAGTCATTCGGGTAATCGACGGTAGTACCCTTAAGGGAAATCTGGGCTTTTCTCCAGCAAAAGATAGAAAAATACCATGCTTTTTTGGCAGTTTATCGTTTGTAGATGACTTCAGGAGAGAGGCAAGCAGAATAACTTGACATCTACTGAAAGCTCAGACCCTCAGCTTTCTCTGAGACGTAGTCACGAGACCTCTCGAGCGTGGAGGCGGATGCCCCAGGCGATTTTAGAGATCTAGTGCCTATATTTGGAGTTCCGGGCCCCTGAATTGCCTTGCGGGCATAACCCAGACCCCTTGATATGGTGCCTAAATGAAAGCTAAGGTTCTGGGCTTTCTAAGGCTGTGTTATGTGACCCCTATATCAAGATAGAAAAAAGGGTTGATTTTTCCATTAATAAGCCTACCCATTTTTCTTTCAAGAGTTTTTAAAATTAACTAAAAATAAAATGAAATCTTATCAACTGCTGTTTTTTTAAACTTTAACAATGATCGTGCCATTTTCAAAAAAATGAAAATTACGAGAAACTCTCTTTTTTCTCTCAGAGCAAGACTGTTTGAAATAAGAGGGCGAGATTTGGAATTTTCCGCGTTTCAGAGTTTGCAGTTAATATTTGAACTTGTCTGCTTGCGCCTCTGCGTTATTTGAAGAGAGAGCAATAGAACGCGTAAAAGCTTCGAATTCTGAGTTTCCAAAAACTTAGACCAAGGAACAATTTGAAATAGACAAGTGACATGGTGACATGACAAGTGACAAAATCGCCGAAACTTAGAATGAATGAAATAATTGCCTTACAAAAACAAAAATCGTTTTAATTATAATATTTCACCAAACTATTATGGCGATCATCATGTCAAGTTTAAATCATGAATGAGTTAATGAGAGGGCGACTAATGAAATCAGCATTTTCGGGTAGGCGAAAATTCTCATTGTGGTCAGATTCTTATGTTTTTTTATGTCTTCAAATAAAATTTACGATCCTGCCCTCGCGATTAAAAGTAGGAATCACTGCCCGCTCCTATATTTTTCCAAGAATCTTGAAGCAGGGCGACGGTAAATAAGCCCCCTTGTCGGTTTAAATTGAGAGAATGAAGATCGGCAGAATAAAAGACGATCACAATCAGGCAGCAGTTTGCATCGTTTTAAAAAAAGATGAAGAAACCAAAGAATCTTTCTTCTTTGCCATTCAGGTTTTATTCCAATCTTCACCGAAAGGAATCATATCTCTTCTTGGACCTTCGAAGTCCGATCAAAATCAATCAGAATACTTCGATAGATTTACTAGTCATCTCCAAAATCACGCTCGCCAAGGTGAAAAATGGATAATATCTTCAGTCCCCATCAAAGTCTTCACGGGAATTTCGGGAGGAAAAAACGATCTTCCGAATCTTCTCCAAATCATTGATAAAGAAAGTCTTTCGGAAAAATTAAAAGTCAAACTGGATGAACTTGAAGATTATTCTAAAGTTTCATGGGAATCATTTGGTTCAAAAGAATATTCTAGTGTAATTCTGGTTCTTGATTCTGAGTTCAATAGTCAGGTACAGGGTTTGAACAAAGCAGCTATGATTATCACTATAAGTCTTTGCAAAAGCTGCAAATTCTATTTAAGAGTTTCTTAACCCAAATCAGGATGGTGCGCAATTCCACCTTCATTCTATTTTAAGACGGCAATTCCCATTTGAGTTCGCGATATTTAACGGAACGAATGAAACTCTGCCGCTTCTACACGAAATACTTGATAAAAAGTACGGCAGCGTCGTTTTGGTTGGAAATTCTGGCGGAATGGTCGAAAATCTCGTCCCACTGTTTCTTGAAAAGGAGATTTATACAGCAACAAAGCCAAATTTCGATAAACCATTGGACTCCTTGAAATGGTTCAGAAAGGAAGCAAAACTAAAAGCATCAAACTCTGACCAGCTGGATCATATTCATCGTTTAAGAAAACTCGATAATTCGAAAAAAGCAATGGTCAGGCTTTATCTCGACAATGGGTCAAGTTTATTTGATTTTAAATGTCCATACCGGGGCTTCTCAAAGGAAACAGACTTTGCTGCAATCGCGGAAATCTATAAGTCTATGTTCTCGGAGAGGACATTGTCAAAAGAGCAAAAGAAATTGCAGTTTCTTGTCGATTTATCACCAGATGAAAAAAGAAGTGAGAGTTTACTAGAGAAGATTGAAAGAATTGAATGTTCATTCATATCACCCAACTGGAAGCCATTTGGCAAGAGGGCGAAATTAGAAAATTTGGACGAATGCTTCAAAAGGCAGGATCCTGAAGAAAGGCTTTTTTGCCTACTTTTGTTCACTGGACGTTTGGATGAAGCTAATCTCGTTTGGCGAAGAAGTGAAAATGCAGTTAGCATGGCACTTGTTGGAGCGGCAATTTTAAGAGGAGCAGCGAATTCGAAACTGCTGCTCAATAGAGACTCAACTGTTACAAAACTTTACCGAGAAATGGCAGATTACTACGAGAGTGTTGCTTCACAGGCGCTGTCGAAATACGCGAATGAGTGTTGGTGGAGGAGACAAGACATGAACTATGAGATGTTAATCGAGACGAGTGATAGAATGGGAAATATGACGATGCTCAATCTTGCATATTCTGGCAAATGCTTCAATTTTATGTCAAAAAAGTTAGTTCAAGATTACCTCTCCAGAAAGGGATGGATAAATGAACAGAAAACAACATAACTAGGGATCACACGCAAAATAAAAGTCTGGCAGATTTAAGGCACCTTTACATCCTAGCTCAGAATCTGGTCGGGAGATGATTTAGACTCCACCAAAATCTCACTCCCAATTTCAAATGAAGAAAATGCGCAGTCTTGTGATTCAATCAAAAAATTTGCCTTTACTGAAAATGTCCGTCGAGTTTTTCGAAAAGTGAAAAATCGACTACAAGCGCCTAAAACCGTCTTTTGGGTAATTCTTAACCATCTCAACCAAACATAGATCATGATTTTAGCTCAATATGATTTCATATCTTACATATGTTGTGTTATTTGCAATCTTTCTGACCCGAATGTTTTGCTTCAAACCGACATGGCTGGAGTGGACCCTATATTTTTGGACTTTCACACTTATTGTTGAAGAGATACGGCAAATCTACGATATCGAGGATGGCTCTAAATATCGCAATCTCAGGATTAGGTTTTTCTTTAATCTGTTCCTGAAAGCTTCAGGTTGAAGCCTTTTGCATTAAACTTTTAATAAGAAAGCCGCTCGTAGTGATGTTTTAAAAACATGGTTGAGCTCTCATTATAATAAATTCGATGGACTTTCATGTTTATGCTTTGTCGTTGGAGCAATTTTAAAACTGACATCAAAGAAGACAAAGGGTCGTTGCTTTATACAAATCATTCAGCAGGAGAGTTCTAACCACTTTTAAAATTGTCCTCCTTTTCAAGCGGCGCAAAGTTTTCAGGAATTCAAGAATGTCCGACAGAAATCACAGGCAAGGGTCGGTAAGGAACCATTCATCAATTTTTCAATCGGTCAACTTTTGGCTGCAGCGGTGCCGACCCTAGATTACAGGGCAATTCTACGCCGCTCAAATTCTGTTTACACTATCTTTCATGCTGATGGCTTACCGGACACTTGATGTTTTTGCAGTTTCTGCAACTTTAGGGCCAAAAGTCAAAATGATTTCGAAGATGTTTGTTCAAATGTTTCAGTTTTTAAGCATAATGGGCGTTTTCATCGTTGCGTACGGAGCTGCCCAGCAGGGCTTGCAATACCCGAACGAACAGCGAAGCAGTCATATTTTCAAGGTATTTTTCGACAAAGTCAAATTTCAAATTTAAATTGAAAGAATATTTTAATTGGACCTTATTTTGGAATCTATGGAGAGCTGTTTCTCGGAGAAAGAACAACCTATGCGTTTGAAGATTTAGAAGATTGCCTTCTTCCTAGAGAGACTGTCGGGAATTCAACCGTTCCCCGCTGTCCAACGAAATCGACAGTCTCTGACATTCTTCATGGGATCTACATGATGATTGTGCAAATACTTCTGATCAACTTGCTGATTGCCTTGTTCTCATCGACATATGAGAAGATTAATGAAAACTCGATTCAAATATGGGAGTTTGGACGGTATCAGCTGGTGAAGGAATATTATTTTAAGCCAAAGCAGCCGCCTCCTTTTATCATATTCAGGAACTGAGCAATACTGAATACTTATTGCTTTTTCTGAAGTAGTAATCATTGATTTTTATAGAATTTTAACAGTTAATAATAACTTATAATTGTCAATTCTTGTGCTCGTGAAAGTCACATTTACAAGTGTTTGAATCAACACGATGATAGAGCCAACACCAAATTCCGCAGAGAAAGCAAAGCAAATTCGGGATTAGATCGAAAACTGTCCGATGATTATATTCGGGAAATGCAAACTTACAAACAAGGAAAACAGCCTTAATCACTGTTGTTTTTCTGTTTTTTTTTTCGTAAACAAAATACACTCAAACCTGCACGTCGACAATGGCTCTATTTCTGAGGAATCTGAGGAGATTATTTTTGCTCTTTTGAAAATAATGAATCAAGGGATCGACGCGCACCCCCGAGAACCCGATACCGAGATCCGTTACAAAATTTTCTCGGATAAAAAGTAAAACGAAAATAATGGCATGAAATGAAACTCGCTTTAGACGAGCACCAAGTAAAGGTCTTTTCCGCTCAAAAGTATCAGGGTAATTTTAGACGCAGAAGTCAGCAGAAACTTCTATAAGTAAAGGAATAGGACTGTAAAAAGATGTTCCAATGACTTCTTGATTGACCAAATGATCTCCTTCGAAATCGAGACGTTCGATTGCATGTGGTGTATCAAGGCCAGAGACAACGAAAATTGAATTTCCGATGAGAATTGCAAATGCTTTGTGGTCAGCCTAAGTTCAAATCGAATTGTTATTTTCAATTTTTCTTGAACATACATTTTTATGATCTCCGATCTCCTTCCACATATCGGTTTGGAGGAGCCAAATCCCCGATTGCACAAAATAATTACTTTGGCAACCTCCAGCTAGCAAAAGACTGCCGCTCGGTAGACCCACCAAAACATGATAGCTTATTTCTCTATGAATTTTTAATGAATGAACCAGAATTGAATAAATACCGAATCGGGAAGTCGGGTAAAGACGACCAGCCTGAAAAATGGAGTCTTTCGACAGCCTTTCTACCTAGCCCATAATAGCTTCCTACTGTTGTCGGTCTTCCGTTGTAGAGGCCGAGTTTGCCACCGCGATGTTGGAAATTCGGTGTGTATGTTCTTGTCGAAGACAATCCATCGAAAAGTTCACATCTATTATTGTATTCGTAATCAAAGCAAATCAACGCTTTGTCTTCAATCGAAATTGCGGCCGACATCCACGAAAACCTGTGGATTAATCGAGTCGACTGCTCTATCCACTCACAGCCTTCCAATCGTGCTACCTGAACTCGATTTTAAAAAGAAGAATATCGAATTTCTACTTTTCTGTCATCCGGCCATCCACCGAAAATATAGACGTCGTTTTTCAGAAGCGCATTAATGGAAGAGTAAAAATTGCTGTTTCTCGGCGCTCCGATTCTTACTGCCGTCTTAGTTGATCCGTCCAAGGAAATCGAAAATGCTTGGTTCAGGCGCATGCCCAGGACCAGGATTGCTTTCGTTTCACATCCGACAGTGTAAACAAAATTCATGATTATAGCGCTGCCGTCATTCTTGAATATCCGCACTTTTTTGTTGACAGTTTTTGCAATGTTCGATATGTCAATTTTCGAGCGAATTTTTCTTTCTTGTTGAGGGTTCTTTTTGAAGTTAAAATCAATTGAAAGTTATTTATTTTCATGAAAATTTCAAAATTTGAAATTAAACTTTTCCTCGGAAATTTCGAGGGAAGATGATTTCATCGAAACCGATGAGTTGAAATGAAATTCCACTTTTTCCAATTCTGAAGCGTTTGACTGTAAATAAAAGCGCTCAAGAAAATAGTCACATTCAATCCAAAGAGAGCTGTCTCGGCAAATTCCAAAACGTAGCAAAGTAATTCCGTCGAAGAAATTGCATTCAAGAATATTCATTTGCCTCCAAACGCCATTTCCAGGAAAAAAGATTTCGAATGCGAAAGTGTCTGTTCCATTCAATTCCATCTCGACGGTTGAAATGTGATTCAACCCTTCGAGCGAAGAAAAGAACGACTCTGGAATAATCGTTTTCAAGAGAGGGCTTGTTGGAGGAAATCGTTTCTGAAACACCGCGTTCTTTGCGAAATTGGGAAAGATGTCGTCGTGAAAAGCAAAATAGGGATTGCTCGTTACGTGAATTTTTCCTTCGGGCGTCTGTTGGACGAATTCAAGTTCGATGAACTCTTTATGAAGGATTTTATCATTTGTAAAAATTAATAAATTAGAATTCAACCAAGTTATCTCTTCTTAACCCCTGGCCGCATATCGACCTACGCGTAGGTAAAGTGGCTTTTCAACGCAATTATACTTTTGGAAAAACGACATTTGACATTTGTTCACATTTGACATTTGACATTTGAAATTTGATTATGTCCAGGAGATAGCTCAGCCTTTAATCTTTCCATTCCTGACCTTTCGAAAATTTTATCACGACTGAAAGACCCTCAAAAGGCCCGACCTACGCGTAGGTCGATATGCAGGCAGGGGTAACAAATTTTTCATGCGGGCAGGGGTTAACCCGTTGCCGAGCACGCAGCAATTTCGCTGCAACGACACGCCCCGAGGCTCGAAATACGGCATTCTTAAGGGTGTCAACAACGATTTTGCCAATTTTATTACCACAGTTTAGGTACCTTCCTGATATTTTATTTCATATTTTTTTAATAAAAATAATAGCTAAGACCCTAAACTCTCTGATAAATTTGGCGAATTTTTTATTTTGTAATCCGTTAACCCCTACCGCGACATCAAAAGTCCACTAAACCAGTAATTTGACTGAACTTATTACCACAGATACGGTATGTTCCTCAAAATCAATTTCTTATATTTTTCGCAGAGTGATAGTTTAAACACTTTTCTATCTGATAAATTTGGCAGAATTTCAAAATTCATCTTGCATGCATGTTTTTGCATGCATTATGTAAACATACGATTTTTGCTTATTTAAAAGTGGATTTAAGAATAGTTCCTGTAATCCAAATGAGGCTATTTTCACAGGAATAATAGAACAACTCTTCTTCTTTCTCGCTGCGCGCTCAGATTGTACACTGATTAATCCTTTAATCCCCTTTTCCGGCGCCAAAGAGCAGGTGTTTGAAACTTTTGGCGCGCAGTTCGACCTTGAAAAAAGTATCTGATCTTATCGATCTAGGTATCAGCGAATAGGAGTTTTTCTAAGCTTTCAGAAAATATACTGTTTGATATATAAAAACGAAAATTGAAAAATGAGCTTTCTAATAGTGCATTTCTACTGACCGCTAGTGCATTAGCACGCCTATAGATTGTTGCGTATCTCGTGCCCCAGATGAGATATTTCAGATCTGAAAAAGATTTGAAATCCTCAAAGGCTGAATAAAAAGATATTAATTAGTCAAATCATAAGACAGACCCTTATTCGATCGTTGTTGACACCCTTAATGGCGTTGAAGGCATTTCTACGCTCACCGCTCGGCATCGGGTTAGAAAAATGAAAATCCTTCCCGAAATTAAATTTGACTTCAAAAAGAGTATCAAAAACGTAATTTTGAACAAAGATCTTTTCGTCATTGATGATCACGTTTCCGAAATATTCACATTCGTCCTTGTTGACGCCTCTAAAGTCGACATAATTAATGTCATCGGGCGAAAATAATTTCGAATAGCAGATAGACTCGTCTGTGTATTTCACAAGGGAACCGATCCACTCGCGACCCAGTGTCACGAATTTCCCCTCAGCCTCCATCAACAACGAGTATAAGGTGTTCGACAGTTCTATACTCCTCGTCACAATCAATAAAAGCATTCTTCCGTCATCTTTCTTTTTCGAGTTGGTGCACTTTCCTTTGGCTTTATTGACAATAAATTTTTATTCTGAGAGTTCAAAAAATGTGAAAATAAAACTGTATTTTTGGATAACCAATAAGATGACTCCGTTTGGCTTAACGGCCAATCAAAAACCTCATCCTGTAAATCACTGTCATTCCTTGCTTAAGGGTATAGTCGTCGATTTGGCCGACTTCAGGGGGTTATAACTCGGGACTTGGAATATTTGGGAGGCTCTAAAATAGGTCATATAAAAGATCTATCCTAGATCTCACTTTTGTCACAGCCTTTTACGTTATTTCCAAGGAGATCATGGTTTTCGGATCGCTCAAAGTTGAGCTCTCGGCCGAATAACGCGAAAATAGCCTCTTTTCAAGGCGTTATAAGTCCAAAGTTTCTATATAAACCTATTGATTTTATGTTTTTTTTCTCAAAATATAGACCCTTATCTAAAAAATGACACAGCGTTATACTGTAATCATAAAATTTTCTTTTAAAAATTTTTAAAAGAACCAAGGTACCAAATTTTGACCTTTCACTTTGATAAAATGCCCTGCGGGCATAGCCCAAATTCACTCTACGTGCTCCTAAATATATGCCCTGAATATAAGCTTTCTAAAAATGTATCATATGGCACCCTTACAAAGCTCCTAAAAATGGTCAAAATTTCAAAATATTCGGCTAATGGTCAAAATGCACTAAATTTCGCCACTTTCAAACGCCAAATGGGTTAAGATAGCCAAAATGATCACGTGGAGGTTTTTGCTCAGAATTTTATGGGGATTCTAAAAATGTGCTCAGATTAAAAATTGGAGACCCGACCAAAATCGATGACTATACCCTTAAACCCGAAAACAGGGGTTAAACGATTTTATGGATCAGGGTTTTGATTGGCCGGTAGGCCAAATTAAGCAATCTTATTGGGAATTCAAAAATGCACTCCGATAAACTGGTTTAGTCCAAAAATAGGTGAAACTCGTTTCAAGGGAATCACATGTACTGGATCCAAGTCTCGCAACTCTGCTGGCATTCCGATTTCGGATTTCTTCCAACCTTTCTCCAATTCTTCGCTTATTCTGATTCTGTTCAACGCTACAGTCGTCGACAACTGGATATAATGGTCACCTAGCCGGACACTCATCAAGTAAAACACTTCTCTGAAGCTCACTGACGACACTTTCGCGTTGAAGTGATTGTTGGCGATGTAGCCCTGTGCTTCTTCGAAGCGATTCAGGTTGTAATCCGGAGCATAATAGAAGCATTTATTGACTCTTCCGGTCGGAGAACTTCTCATGATCAAAATTTGTCAAATTTTAAATATAATTTTATTTGATCTCTTTCAGATGACAACGACAGGAAAATACTTTCTTCCTTTGTCTCGACGACGAATCTCGATTTGATGAGTACCGATCGATGATCCAAAGTGAAAAACAAAAAACCCTCTGAAACTCAAACTAAAATACGACTAGCAAGAGGCTTACCCACATATTCCTATGTCGATTTGCAATAAATATCGGAGCATCGCCGTTTTCTCTGACTTTCGCCAGATTTCCAATGGCATCAACCAAGTAGTGCTCGCCATTGAGGAAAGTGGCACCGGTTGACTTTCCCGTTTTTATTGATTTGGAATCATACAACCCAATAAAGGGCACCCACAAAAAGGGGCAAAATATTTACTTAAAAATCAATCAGTAAACACGTGCATAGGGGTATAAAGAATCGGAGACATTCAATTGTTTATCATTTCCATTCAAGTTCGATAAATTTATTTGATACCGCTTTTTATTAATTCGAGGCGTCCAACGACCTGTAATAAATTCAGCGTCACCATTAGCTTCACCATCATATGTTGTGTACGTCTTTAAGTCAAAAACAGGAACCAATATCTGCCGAGACTTCAGCTTCTCGCATTGGTAATAACGACAAGGACATCCATTTCTACAGTATTTCTGAAACGGGCAAACTTCTCCAGCAGAATCGGAAGATCGTGTCAGTTCAAAGCAAATGGACTCACAGGGCGACATCGAGTTAGTCCTCCTTGATTCCAAAACAATTGAATTCGAACAAAGATGGCGGCAAATTTTCAGGTCGTAAAATTGTTTCTTCTGACAGCGGCGGAGATTGACTTTGTTTTCGTCTTGGGAGAATACGTGCGGAGGGACTTTCGTTTGCTCAATTTTAGAAACTGATTCTGGAAGGATGAACTCTTTAGTTTCAAAACATTGCTTCATCAAATGCCCGCAGTAGTCCATTGTTGCGATTTTGACGCATTCTTTGTAGTTTCGATGGCATTCAGAAGTCAGAAAAGTCGTTACACCTCGTGACCTTTGAAGCGAGTACCAATTCGCTGAAAATTGTTTCGACTAAGAAAATCTATCAAAAGGTACTTATGAGGATGATGGTTAGCCAGAATATCGAGCCAATGCTGAGGTAGGATATCTTTTGATCATTTGTCGAAAATCCATGTTTTGCCAGGGTTGACCTCTGACGGACTCTTTTCCTTGTCAGTTTCTTCTGAATCAACGTGGTTATTATTTATAACTTATTAATATCACTTTGTCAACATTTTTGCTGTGGGTTAAAAAGGTTGTGCTACAACTGTAAATTAGTAGCAATACTGTTAATTAAAGTCAATAACCGTTCCTTCAAGTCTTGTTTCCGCGTGTTTATGCTCCTCGTCGACAATACTTCTTCGGGACACAAATAGACCTTGTCATCCTTCTGCTTGAGAATGCCAATGCAGTGACAGTCCAGACACTTTCAATCTCTGCGTTATTTATATTTGCCTTTACCTGCATTCTTCACCTGAATTTTAGGTTGCTCAATCTGATTCGCACTTGTCTCTGTTTCTTTTTCAGTAACCATAGTTAGTGATCTCTTAGAGAGAAAAAGCTATCGAAGAAAAAAAAAACGAAAAAGTGCTGGTTTATGAGACTCGACGTTTATACGGAGATTATTTGACTGACAACTGGAAAGTTTAGTCAACGTCTTCTTCTGCCTGCTCCTTCAGCACCTGACGAAGCAAAAAATCTCCATCCAACTGTTTAAAGTTCATTCTACTGCAACTACGTTTTCAATTTACGAGGGGAACAAAGAAGGAAATTGTTTTTCAAAGTTTCAAATTCTTTTTTCGTAAAAAGATCTATCAGAAAGATGGGTTTTTTGAGCTTTGACTCGAAACACTCGAATTTTGAAGGACACGTGCTTTTTATGTAAAAAAAAAAAACAAAAAATAAAGCATCGACGAAACCAGGCCCAACGGCCTCCCATACATCACTCCCTGTGATCAGGGTTCTAAACGGACATGTCCGTGTACGGATTTTATCCGTGTCTGTCCGGTCTTGTCCGTGCGGACAGACTAGACTTTTAGTCTTTTGGTCGAGGAAAAAACGGACAGGCTAGACCGGACTTTTGTCACGATCCGGACAAAATCCGTATTTGTCCGTATTTGTCCTTGAAATCCGGACAACCCCAGACTTTTGTCTATGTCTGTAAAATCCGGGCAGAATCCAAAAAAATCCGTAAAAAAGCACGATTTAAGTTCGAATTTGTTTCAAAAAAGCCTGAACCAACGTCATTGTTTGATAAAATAAGCCAGGTTTTCAGTTTAAAATTTAAAAATATCAAAATTTTTGACTTTTTGCCGGAAAATATCGATGATAACTTTTAATTGATATGTCTTTTTGAGAAGCCGGAACTTTGAGGACCGAGTCTCAAGAAATCCGTACAAGTATCAAAACCATCACATGGGCAGGACAAAGCTTCGCATGTCAGTCCTTCGCTTCCACAAGTACACCTCTCTGCTTCAGTAAAAATTTCTCCATTAAGTTCGACGTAATCATCGTCTTCAGTTAGACATCCACATGATGTTTCAGGAACACAGACGCCGGCTTCAAGAACTTCTCCCTCTGGACAGCCGCACATTCCCTCGACAATATTAAGGGTGGAAACTCTTGAAGATCTGTTTCCGTCAAGGCGGAAGTCACGCCACCGCACGAAAGAGTCGTGATCGTCTAATAAAGATTTGAATAGCAAGCTCATTTCTTTTTTCTGATCGACGAAGAAGACGGAAGAGAGGAAAATACTCACTCAACACGAAGACTATCGCTGGAAAACGATCTGATTACGGACGAGAAGATAATTGATACTACCATCAGGGATCCCTGTAGTGCACTGACTCATCCGCCGCCCCATCAGTGCGCTTTCTTTTGGCCGCTTCAGAGGCAAAAGGGAAAGATGGGCGCTGTACGCTCGACGAATCAGAGCGCTGTATTTTCCGGCGCATTACAGGGATCCCTGATGTAGAGCTATTTCCATGCGACCTGCCTATTCTGGAGATTATGCTTATGTGAGAAGGCCACTTGTGTTTGATAATAACAAATTGAAATAAAGAAAAATCAATTGAAAATTCATCAAATTCCGTCTTCATAGACCTGGCCAGCGGGACCCTCTTCTTCACAGCCTGTCGCTTCAGCCCAATTGCAAATTCTCTCGTTATCAGCGGACAGTGGATCTTTGCCTTTGCTCATCAATTAAAGCATATAAGATTTCCGAAAACTTTGATTTGTAGTCCTGAAAAATCAAATTTTCTATGCGGGCAGAGGTTAAACATAATTTATATAGCACAGAAATCGGAGTCAGTTTTCATCAAAATCGGTCGTGCAAAAGTTGTTGCAATCGGAATGTGATCAATAATTCCTCCAGAAGTAGCGGCATTACCGTCCCAAAAAATCTTCTCAACATGAGCATTGCTGACTCCCACCGATGCACCACTGACCACGATAATAGTAGATCTTTGTTTTAATTTTGATTGGGTTTAATCTTTACACTCTACTTCTTCATAAATACTTCCGTTATAATTTGCAATAATCGAATAATTTGAGAAATATCAAAAACAAAAACCCAAAGGAAATGACGTTTCCAAGCTCAATCTTTTGTTGTAGAGTTCCGTTATTTGTCCAAATATCGTTTCGAAGAAGATCGATGCGTTTATATTTTGTCGATCCATAGTAACCTCCAAAAACTGAAGAAAGGGTTCCAAAATTTTATGGAAAAGCAAAGAATCCGCTTTCAATAAATAATTCTAGACCCGATACTAGAATCCCGTCGTCTACTTCAAGACAAGCTTGCATTGCTCGAGTTCTAAAATAATACTAACGAATAAACTAGTCCTTTATTCGTACGCAGGGTTATCATTCAAATAAGTCCACATATCATTCTTGAATACTCCGACCTTTTTATTTCTCAAAAAGGGTCTTTCAAATAAAAAACTATATTAACTATATAACATGTTAAGACCCTTACGTAAGTCCAGCAATCACTAGCGACGAATTATTATAATTTGCCATACAAGATTCTTTGTTAGGGTTTTCTATTTCGACGCATTGGTATTATATTAATTAATTTATCAAACCCGAAAGTTTATGAGTAAAAGTCGTTGCCGCTGCTAAAATAGATGTTTCTTCACCATTAAATTTGTCACATTTTCTTGTGTCATCACCAAAACAAATTATAACTCCAGAATTGTCATAGAGCGCAATTCCTGATGAGTGACGGGACGCTGCAAAATTTAATCGAAGAGGGAGCTCAGAAAACTCGCAACAGACGAATTTTGCAATCTTTATTTATGATTTATCTTTTTCATTTCGAAAGCTACCTTGTAGTTGTCCTGGTCGCCTCCAAAAATATAGTTTTCGTCTTTCCAAACTGCATGGAAAACGTTTTCAAAATATTCATCTGTTGAAGGGGCTATCTCCTGATTTGTCTGATCTAAAGTGTCCAGAGAAAGAACATAGCTGAGTCGCGAGTATCCTGTTTTGTCGGAAAGAATCAGAACTGAGTCGCGTTTTCTCATCTCCATCGAACATTCAAGCTCGAAAGAATCAACTTTGTCGACTCTTGTTGACATTCGGGGAATCTCATATTCTCGACTTCTGCAGGCACTTCTTGTTCTACAATTATAAATTAAATAAAAATAATACTTGCCGATGAGTGTTTAAAAAACCTCAAGCTCAATCCAATGTTTGTTATGTTGCTGTTGTCGATGATTGTAAAGTTCTTCCCAGCAATTTTTAATGAACAGCTATTGATTTTCACATAAAAATCCTCCGATGCTATTGATCCTTTAAAATTCATAGTTTCGCCGAGCTTGTCTCCTCCAGATATGATCAAATCAAAGATCTCGCTCTGTATTACCCCTCGTGCGCTATTTATCGAAGAAATCAGAGCTTCTTTTTCTGATTTCAAAGTAAAATTTGATTGCTTTGCTTCTGCGCACGTGATCCCTTCTGACGGAATGAGATGGACAACTTCTCCGTTAACCTCGATCGCGTTTAGTAGATATGCCTTTGTTTGATTGAAGCAGGTATTGTACGGAATCGCTTCTCCTTTTTCCAATTGACAATCCGTCGGGACAGAACTCAAGTTCATAATTTCCGGAGTTTTGGAAACATAAACGCCGGTCAGGTTCAGTCCAAAACTCGGCTCTCTGATATTGAAACATGTTTCATTCAAGGACAGCACAGCATTGTTATCTTGGCAATCCAGATCGAATAAAACACAAGTCTCCACATTCGTCAAGCATAACAATATGAAAAACCAGAGCATTCTCTCAATAAATGTCGTTGGATTCTGATTTAACTGTTGCGGGAAAAAGACAGGAAAATAGAATTTTACGATTCAAAATTGCTGGTCTCTCAACACCAAATCTGGGCTATTTACGTCACCTGAAGGATGTTATATTACGTCGCTTCCGACATCATCAATTTTATCCTTATTTGAGACTTCTCTATTCAGCACAGAGTTGCAAATTTTTCAAAAATTTCACGTAGCTAAGCTTAAAATCTTATGGAAGGCTAGTAGTAATGTCAAGAGCACTCTTGGGAAGAGTTTTTGTTATTCTAGTTGAGTGGTTAATTACTTGTTCAAATTGCAAAAATGGACTATTGCGGACATTTGATGAAGCAAAGACAGCTAACCTGCGAATTCAGAAGATTCAGGTGCCAGAATTCGTCTGAAGAGCCCAATCCTGGCCCCGGGTGCCAGGCTAGGCAATATGAATCGAGGGCCTAGGATTCAGCTCTAAGTCGAATTCTGGCTAGGGGGCCAGGATTCGGATTTTGGTCGAATCCTGGCTCGGGGGCCAGGCTAATTGCATATTTCCATTCTGATGCCTAACCATATTGTGAACCGTTTGTTTCTGCTCTCCATAAAAACTATCAATAAAAATGCTGAAAAAGTAGGAATCTTACCGATAAGAGCGGAGAGAACTGGAAATCGCGAAATTTAGCAGATTTGAGAATTAGATCGTCCTTGACCGCGGCAGGAATAACGAGGTATTTTGGGTAGCTGGAGCAAATGCCGAATTTCTGATTCTTTTCGAAAAGTCACCAGCGCTTGTTTCTCAACGAAACAAACCAGGCCTAGAAAAACTGGAAGTGTGATTTATTACAAATATACAAGAATGAGCGCGTTTTCATAAGACTTTCACCACCTATAAAATTTCCTTGATCTTTTGAATGAAAAAAGTCAATAGTGATATTTTTTGCCGAAATGCAAATATTAATTCGCTTCTTTGGACACAACGCCTCGCAAGAATATTACAAAGACACATGAAATTCTTACTTATTCTTTTTCTGCTTTTCGGATATTCTTCTGCGAGCGACAGAGACACAGAAGAATCCCAATGTAGAAAAAAGGCGAAGACTGTTTTTAATCAATGTGTCGACAAGTGTTCTGACAGCGATTGTTTTAAGAATTGCAGGATTTGGTTTCAAAGAATTATTGATGTTTGATTGAAAAAAATTGCAACCATATATGAGAAAAGAAATGAAATTGGTTAAAAAATCTTGCTTGGAAGAAATTGAAGAAGATCGGGCTAAAAAAGAACGGGAAGAAAAGGCGCGGCAAAAAATAATAAGCATTCTTCAAGGATCTTCGGTAAGAATGAAACGGCCAAGGCAATAGCGAAAATCATTTTCAGGAATCATCTGATTACGTTTCAGCGGAAGAGGAGAAAGAAACAGAGGTTCAAATATTCGAGCATGAGGCAAAACTGCTGGTAAGCATTTTATAAGAAAATCAAAGCTCTATTTAATTATAATAGGAAAAAGAAGACGAAATAGAGGTCCTACGATACCAAAAAGAGCAGCTCGAACGAAAATTAGAAGCAGAAAAAAATCTAGAAGTCGACGAACTTAATCAACAAATCGAAGATCTTCTTCAGAGAAAGAAAGAGATTGAAACTGAAAATTCGTCAACAGTAGGGATCGTCATTGGGTCTCTCGTCGGAGTTGGACTCATCGCTGGACTCATCGCTGGACCTAAGCTGGTCGTACTGTATTTGAACTATCGGTACAAAAAAGAACTGAGGCAGCACGAAACGAATGTCGAAAAATCAATGCACGATACGAGTGAACATCTCCTCTACACATAGCCAACATCGGCGGACACGAGTTTATCAGCGTGAATCCAGTTATTTTCGAATCAAGAGCCGATTTCTGCGTCTATAATCAGCTGTTCATTCATTTTCGACTTTCAATTTTGACCTTATTTCTGCGCATTTTTGATCTTAAATAAATTTATCTTTAGTTTTGAACTCATAAAAAGGCTTTGTTTTTTCATTTCATAACGAAAACTCTTGACCAAAAACAGCTGTGAAGATCTGAACGGAACGAAAGCTTTAGTTTATGGGAAAAATAACAACCCGCTTGTCTGACAACTCGACATGTACTTTTCTCCGTTTTTCTTCCTTCGAAAATGTCATTTTCTGAGCTTTGACTTCAGAGGCCTCTGAGTCAGAGCTGATTCAAACGAATTATTTCTCCAGCTTTATATTTATTTTAATAAGTTGCAGTCTGAATCTTTCGCTTATTTCTCTTGTAATATAAAAAAACAATCGAATAAAAAATAGAAGATTTTGAGCTTTTTGATGAATTTGATCATGCGCTTGAAATTCTAGCAGCTGCAAAAATGTCAAAAGAGGGGAAGAGCTACAATGGTCAATTCCAGCTTGTCTTTAATTTTAAGCGAATCGAGTTTTGATCGAAAACTTTTAAAAATTGATCATATTGTGGTGCTACAGGTGCAGACATTTTACTTGAAGTTAAATAGAAATCCCCATGTTACTTTACCTACTTTACCTAAGTTAACCTACTTATTATCTAACTGAAGCAAGCAGCATAAACCGATGCATAAACCAGGCATCATCATTTTGAGCTAAAGATGGATGGTGACGTACAGAAGGGAATCGATGAGTTTGGCCATTGGAAGCGAATATTGGAAGGGAATTTTTGCACAGTGTGTCAGGTAACTCGATTTGCAATTGAACGGGAAAAGTTGAAAAATTTTTCTAGCGCGAATGAGATGAGGTTCCACTGAGACAATTACGAAGTCCCGTGGTTTTTATTCGACTCTTTGGTTCTTTCTTTTCGGTTTTTCATGGTTTTAGAGCTGATTTTCGTCTTCATTGGACAAATTCGCATGTTGGTCTAAAGCAGTGCAGCCTGACTCAGGTTTTTTTACACAGAAAGAGTGTTATTTTCCCTCATAGTCTATAGTATCTATGAGTCATAGACTCTTTAAGGGGGTGGTGGTCGAGAATTTTTTTTTCGACTTTTCGAAATTTTGATTTTATTTTTAGATTCCTCAATAAAAAAGGAACATTATCTGTCCCTAAAATTTTTCGATTGGATCAACATAACTTTAGAAAATATCGATTTTCAGTCGGGAATTTACGATTTTTCGAAATTTTGAAATTTGATTTTCTGTCCTAAAATTGATATTTATATGATTTTTGCTGCGAGATATTGTGAAAATATATGATTTTAGTAATCAATTGGCAATAATTGAGAATAGTTATGATTTTTTCGAAAATTAATGTTCAAATTGGGAGAAAAATGACGATTTTTAAGAATACAACTCTTTTTTCGTTCTATTACAATTTTTTTTTCTATTTGATAAAACCAAGCCGAAAGTAGAAAACCAAAAGAAATTTCAGAGACTGTGCACAATCATACAAACAGTCGAATGACAACGATGCGGCGGATGACTGAGCGAATGATAACTCCGTTGTCAACAAGCTCTACAGGAAACTCCAAGTCGTAGTGGAAAATGGGATTTTATATTCTAGCCCCCCGGGCTATAAAGTTTGGCTATAAAACGAAACTGAAGTTTTACTTTTATTCAAAATGATCGTCAACCTTTTGTCAAAGAGCTCAGAGCTTAAATAGCCTAACATCACTTTGAAGAGAGACTCCATTTATGAAATTGGAATCTATCAAATTGGAGGCATCACCGAAAATGTTCTTAAATCACCACACATACTCAAGATAACTTACAATGGAATTTGCTTAACGGAAGGAAGCAACGTAGAAACAATTATGATGCTTCCATTCAGTGGATCAGCATTCAGATCCATCACAACGGATCCGTATTATTTCAAACTAGTTGCATGTGATTTGGAAAACACGTTCTTCAAGTTTCAAATCGTCGACTCCGCTTTAAAATTCAAATATGTTTATGCGCAGATCGCCATACGAGAGATCGAACAATCAAAAAAGCGAAAGTTTTCATCAAGGTGAGGTCAGTCATAACGAGAACTGGTTTATTTAAAAATCTTGTAGATGAAAACAGGTCAACACTGACAATCAAGGCCAACAAAAGAAAGTTTCAGCGAAAGAACCATCAAAAGAGAAAAGATCTACCGCAAAAGTCTACGCATTCTTTACTAAAAATGAACTTAAATTTTTATGCCAATAAAATTTATCGCGAAAAAATGTGCCTTAAATAATAATTGCCAGGATACAGGATTTCCGAAATTTTTGCCTTGAATTGAGGTGCCTCTTATCGGGGAGCAGAGGGATATCTTTGGCATGGAAATTTAATTTTTTACTTCTTTCAACCTCAGTTGATCTTTTTTTGCCTGGGGTTATTTGCAGGATGGAAAAACCTTGTAAGGCATGGGGTATTCTAAATTCCTGAGGGTATGAGATAGCTTCAAAATATAATTACAGAATTTATTGACAATGCACTGACTTGTTGACGTCTCAAAAATGCTGGGGAGATTTTTAAGATCCTGAAAAAAAATTTATCATCTGTCATGTAGGTTTATGACATCATGAGCATAATTTTATATGATAACGGGCTTTTTTTTATTCAACCATGCCAGATGGCTGTTAATAACTGTTGTTGAGCTTGAGGTTGGTGCTTATTAGTGGTGTTGAACTTGGAGATGGAGGTAGTAATTAACCACTCAACTAGAATAACAAAAACTCTTCCCGAGAGTGCTCTCGCCATTACTACTAAGGCTCCAGCTGATCCGAGTCTTTTACTGTCACTGTATGCTTTCAGTGCGCCCTGACCTTGATTGACGATTTGCTATCATATGCATAGTCCACAAAAATAGAAATCGAATTGATAATTGTCAAATCTTGCTAAAGAATTGAATGAATTTATCTTGTATTTAAAAAAGTATTTCAAAAAGAAATGGGGAAAATTTGAAAAGTCCTTAAAAGCACCACATATAATTTTTTACCATATAGGGATGTTTCATACATGTATACGAAATAAACCTGATAGTTTTTGGTGCCAGAACCAAGGTTGGTGCTGGAGTAATGACGTCATCAAGATTTTTTCCTATGATTTTAGTGTATTTTGGATGTATTGATTACTCCACCACCAGTGATGGTGCCGACACCAAAAGCTTATTTAACATACTACAGACCCTCCCAAACAAGGTGCAAAAGAGAGAATTGAAATATCTCGACTCTAACACCATCAAAAAAGCTCCACCAATTATGTGCAACGTTAAAAAAAACCTGTTAAACTTGTTGATCAAGTAAGCTAGAATAAAGCTCAAATCAACAAAGCAAGACTATTAAGCTGAAATCGGGTTTTATTGAGACTAGGAATTTGCCTAGAAGGAAAAATGTGTTTCAGTGGCAGTAGAAATTTCACTTTAGTTCCAATCAGATGCAGCGCGCTTTTGTCCTGGTCGTTTCTGCCCCTAAACTTGGCGCTAGCGAATTTTATGGACAATCAAGGAATACCTGATTTGCGTTGTTGTACTGAGAAGGGGGAGCCATGTGCGAATACTTTCCAGAGCCCATTCTGTCTTTCGATTGCGATGGATAATGAATCTGAAAGAAAATATTGGAAACAGCAAAAATATGATTTCTTCATACCTTCTGGAAGCCAGAATTTCCTCCTTTGTCAGGTCCAGCAAACTCAGATGGCGCTCTAGGGGCTCCCATTGCCCCCATTGTTGGCAGATCAATAGGTTCAGACATTGGTTTTGGCACGCTTTCAGCCAGTTTCGCTCTCTTGGACGGATCGTATTGAGTGACTTTTCCTGGGTTCGGTAGAGGCCCGGGAAGACCTGGAACGGGAGTCGTTTTCTCCACATCGGCGTGATGCTTCGCTCCTGATTGCTGCGGCTTGCCCCATCGAACATTCAAGCGAACTCCCTTTTAAAACATAAAAAAACGCTAGGAAAAATGATTTACCTTGAGATCGAGTCTTCCATAACACTTGTTTGCCGCGTGCTCGGCCGATTCTCGTTTCGTAAATTGGACAAAGGCGCATGAGTTTTTCTGGACGATGTTGATGCAAGCAACCTCGCCGAATTGGTAGAAATACTCTTGAAGATCTGTTTCTGTCAGTGCAGAAGTCACGCCACCGCACCAGAGAGTCGTAATCGTCTATTGAAAATTGAGAAGGGATTTGATCAGAAGAAGAGTGTTACCTTGTCCTCTGGAGGCGCCATGGAAGGCATTTCTTCAGCTCGTCGAAGGAGCTTGTCGGCGACGGGATCCTTCGTACCGTAAAATCTATCGACAATATTTTGAACAGAGAGCGGATCATCTGGATCTGATGGCTTCTCGTGCCGGTACGGACACTCTTCTCCTCTTCTACACTCGCCCTAGAAAGAAATTCGGATGGAGAAGAGATCTAAGATCTGACCTTGACCCAGAAAGAACAAATATGCGGCAAGTTTCGTTTGTAATACGGCCCTTTCCGCCCAGCCGAAATTCTCTCCAAAAACGCATTCGGCGCTGAATGCGCCTCTCTCAAATCGTCTCCTTGTAGCGCCAGTTCTTTTCCAAGATTTTGGTGGAAATGCTCTTTGTTGAAATCACCCGTCTAAATTAATTTTCAGCGCGAAAATTTGCCTCGAAACTCACCGGTATATCATCCTTCAGTCCCAGCGCATGATCTCTCACAGCCACAGGCAGCCCGTACTCGAGATCGAAGACGCATGTCTGGCAGACATTTTTCATCTAA
The DNA here is from genome assembly GCF_907165135.1 of Oikopleura dioica. Classification (NCBI taxonomy): domain Eukaryota; kingdom Metazoa; phylum Chordata; class Appendicularia; order Copelata; family Oikopleuridae; genus Oikopleura; species Oikopleura dioica. Next base: position 16,730,209 of record NC_137293.1, on the reverse strand, counting down.
GAAAACGCTCAAGATGACCATAAAAACGAATAGAAATAAGAAATGCACGTACATTCAAATACGAATACCGCCTGTCCATTATAATACCTTTGCGCAAGTCTGGCAAATTTCCGTTTTCTTGTATCTCATTCCCCTACCCGGGCACCACCTGAAAGTGGTAAAGGGTCGTTCACAGATGGAACATTCTTTTCCGTATTTATCCTTCATCATTCGGATGTAGGGATTGTCTCCGAGACATGTCGGGCAGAGAATCGGGAAGTCGGAGTCTTCCCAATTCTGGCGATTGTACTTGTTGTTGCCTAACGAAAGCGTCATTCTGAGAATAGAGGGGTGAGTGAAAGACGTTTTTCTAGGATTAACTGATGTGTATCTATTTTATTGTTGTTTCTTTTTTGTATTGCAATACATGTGGTCAGCTGCTGTGAAGTAACAGTAAAAGAGGAAAAAATAATCGAAAAAACGGTTGCTGCAGAACTTTGGGGGAAACTTGAAAGAACTGAACAAAAAACGCGCTGAATGAAATATCGCTAGTGGAAAATTTAGAGAAATAATACAACGAAGAAAAGGTTTTTTTCATTAATACATGTCGTCTTCTTCGGCCATTTCTTGCGCGAATTCGAGATCTTCTTGTTCTCGTTGGCGGCGTTCCTCGGGGCTCAGCGGGTCGTGGTAGCTTTTGGGCGGGAAACGCATCGCTTTGACGGACTGGGCGTACAAATTGTGGCAGAACTGAAAGAAGAAAGATTCAAAAGAGCCTGAGGATGCACGATTGGTACCTTGATTCGCTTGTCAAACGCCCGTTCGGGATCTCTCGAAGCATAAGTGTCCTTGGTATTCTGCGAAGAGACGTATCCAGCGTGGTGATCGAGGTTGGCATCGATGACGCCGTCACGAACTGCCTTGGCGACGATGAATTCGGCATCCTCAGGTCCGTCGAGGGCGAGGTGATCGGCAATGTCTGTTAACGAGATTCTAGAGTAGGCCAAGCTCATGCGACGGACGCCGGTTTTGATGACGTTGTGGCGGAGGCGGAGGATCAAAGTTAGAGTTCGATCCGATTTAAAGTTTTCGCCAAACTCCTCCAAAACTAGAAAATGAATGGAAAAATGAATTGACGTTTCTTTGGTACCTTTATTGAACTGGACCAAGTTGCCGATTCTGACCGCCTGAGTCAGAGCGAAATAGGGCTTCAACGCGCCTTCCATGGCTTTTTCAGTGAACCGCGAGCGCTCGGGAATGTCTCCGAGGAGGAGATCGACGACTGTAAGAAGCTTTGTAGCTGCTTGTCGGAAGCCAACGCCCGACACTTGTGGCGACTTTCGAAGAGCTAAAAAGGGGGATAAGGAGCAGGATTAGAGAAGAAAATACCGTTTGTGAGCATTTTCTGAGCGTTGGAGTATTCGAGTTGAATAGCTTTGATTCGGCCGAGGTAGTAGAAATATCGAGCGTATTCGTTGTTGTTTGCTAAAAAAAGAATGAAAAGAGGGATGAAGATAAATTGGTCTACCTTGCTCTGGGAAGGTACTTTTGGAAATGAGCTTCTCAGCCTGCTCGTACAGATCGTAATGGAGGTAGTTTCGCAGGAGCAAGTTCAAGAGGACGGATTCGGACTCGTACTCGGCGTGAAGAGTCACTGTTCGCAGACGCTTCATGTAAACTGTTCGTGCTTGCTCCAGGATTTTCAGCAACTCGTAAACTCGACTGCAAAAATCATCAGTTATCTTTCGAGCTTTTGGATGTGTACCTGTGGTAAAAGTAAATTTTCGCATTGAGAGGATCCATCGACCTCCGCTGGCCCAAATTATTTCCAGCGCGGATGAGCAAATTATCCAAAATCTCCCGCGCTTGCTCGAGTCGCTCCTTGTCCAGCAAGTAAATGGCGCTGATCAGAGTCAAGTAGAACTCGACTTCGATGCAGGGAGCTTTTGTATCGTTCTTCTTCGCCGAAAGGCCTAAAAGACCGAGGAGAGCGTCGCGGCGATCAAAGTGGAACTGAGAAATGACAGAAAGAAGGACTTCTTCGTCCAGACAGCGGCGGGTCTTTGGGAGTTGTCGGATCACCTGAAAATTGATGGATGAGATAAGTAGGTCGATAAGGAATTTGGGGTAGAAAAGGGGGACGATAATGGCGAGGAAAGGTTCATAAAAGGGTGCTTTCAAAGATTTCTCAAACAGAAATTCTTAAATGAATACTTTTTAACCGGGACTTGCGGCTTCGTAATCTTCGTTTAGAAATTATCAACGACATGGTAAATATCTTCAAATAAGTGAAAACTTTGCTGCATCACTTTTCTTTATAAATAAAGTCGTCAAAGCTCGCAAATCATAGACTCTTTTCAATATTTGAGAAACTTTAAAATGAAAGATTTCACTTTGAAAGTAATTTATTCTGTTAAAGTTCTTCAAGAACGTCGATCGAAATTAATGCGAATAAATTTATCAAGGAAAATATAAAAACTTACTTTTGAAACAATCCTGGGCTCTCGCTGCTGTCCGGCCTTTTCGAGCTCCTTGAGCTGCAAATTTACATCTTTGATGTGGAGCGCTCTCTTTTCCTCGAGTTTCTGCTCTTCGGTCTGCTCTACTTCCATGCTCTCGGTCTCTTCAACTGACGAAGCTTCTTCTTGCTTCTTTTTCGACTCTTTGGGCTTTTCCTCGCTCAGTTTCGTTCGAGAAGACCTTGTTGTGACCATCGCGAATCTGAAAGTGGAAAATTGAAGAGTTGCTTTTTTGATGACGAGACAAAATGCAGTAAATAGCAGAAATAGAAAGAAAGAATGAAGAAAAAATTGGGAAGCCGCACGCGGCTTTGAAAATGGAAATGGAAGGTACTCCCGGGCGGCTTTTTCTTTTTGGTGCTGAAAGCCGCACGCGGCTTCTCGATTTTCGTAAAAACCATCTGGAAAAAAGCAGCGAGCAAAAATTTCTCATGTGCAAAATTTTCAAGGAGATTCAATTTGTAAAAAAAGTAGATTTACGTTTCAATTTTCCTTTTTAGTTTTGTGAATGATTTTAATTATTTTTTTCTTCGATAAATAGTAAAATTTTCTTCCATTTCTTCTCTTCGAAAAAACGCTATATTCCTCAAAAATCGACCGCTAAACCGAAGAAAATTCTTTCGCGCGCGCTGATTGGCCCGCTTCCATTCTTTTCCGCCAATGCTCTTCTAGAAGAATTCAATTCTCGAGCTTTTCTCGTTGAAAACATCGATCTCCAAGCGAACTTTTTCCTTGTAGAAGTTCTGATGAGTCATAGTACCAAATTTTCGAACTGATGACGTAATGATTTTAAAAAGAAGAAATTGGTGAGGTTATCCTTTTCTTGCGCAACAGGGTCGAACCAAATTCAACGCAAGAAATTACTTTTTTCCATTCTTCAAAAAAATCAACGAAAAATTAAAGTCAGAAATGCTCAGACAAGTACAGAGATTAGTGAAGCCAGTCAGATGTCTTGTCGCCGTCCAGCCGCATGAGATTTTGAAGCTTGGAAAAACTGCGACGCTCAAAGGTAAAATTCAAAGAAAAAAGACGAAAGGACGTTTGTGGCTTTGGAAGTTGAAATTGAAGCCGCGTGCGGCTTTTTATTTTGAACTTGAGAATAAAATAGAGAAACCGCTCGCGGCTTCGAGTCATACCGAAAAAGCCGCAAAAATGAAATTATAGCCGCGCTTCCTGCGGCTTTTTCTATCATAGGGCCAGAAGCCGCAAGCGGCTCTTGTCCTCAAAAGGAAAGCCGCGGAGAATGCGGCTTCGATTTTTCGGTATTTCTGGGGCTTCTTCGCGCGGCTAATTTTCTCGAAATCGTATTTTTTAATTTGTGTTTGCGTCTAAAATTTTTTTAGAAATCACCTTTGCCTACATGGCTCTTGCAAAAGTCCATCATCCAGATTACGGCGGAGATCCGGAAGATTTCAGAATTGTCAATCAAGCCTACAGGGCGATGAAGAAGAAATTCGCTCAAGGAAAAGTTCAATTGACAGTTTTCTTCTTTTCAAAAAAAAGATCAGTTTTGAGCTCGAAAAAAGGGTTGGAAATTGCAGATGCAAAAACTTCGCCGTATTCCGTCGACGCAGATTTCTTCATTTTGGGAAGAGAAGAACAAGAGTGGGAAGCAAAGACGGAGAAGATTTTGAATCTCTTCAGGGAGCATTTAGTCCTCTCTCGTGGATCCGGGCAAGCTGGAAGTTCAAGGGTCAAAGATTGATAATTTTGCTTTAGGGGTGAACCTTATCGTAAGAGATTTTAACACGGGGTATTTTTTCACCGAGATTGTGAATAAAACTTTCGAAATCGGGCCCAAAATTGTCAACGTTTCGATTGAGTTTAGCCAATTAAAGCCTTACCCGTCCGTTTCGGATGAAAAAATAGGCAATTTTGGGCGCCATTTCTTGAGATTTAACGACAATCTTGGAAAAAATCGGGAGACGAGAAAATCTGACGATAAGATTGACCCCTTCCCTTCAATTTAGTATGACTGGAAAAGGTCCAGGGTCAAAAACAAACTCTCGATAGGGATCACCCCCTAAAGTGTTCAGTTGCTACAGAACGGGTTAAAATTTCCTTTCGATAAGTTTCATCCCTTTTCGCAAAATTTAGCTGGTGCGTTGCAAGAATAGGGTCGTAAAAACCAACAACCCTAACTTCTTTGAGACCATTTTTGACCCTACCTAAGGAGATGAATTCGCAGATTTCGAACTGAAGCTTCTTCAAGCGCCGCATTTGACGGATGGATTCTTGAGCTTCTACTGCTTCTATCTTCACAGCATTACCGTCAATAAGAAACTGCAGCTGACGACGCTGAAGTTGATAGATTTCGCGATCGGGAAAGTTTTTTATGTTCATTTGGAAGACAAACTCTGCAAAAACTACAGGTAAAAGAATCCTTTCATCAGAAAATCAAATTTCGTTAGATATTACATCGTTGAGGAAGACGACTTTATAGAAGTAACGCTAGATGGACTCAGTAAGCCGATTTACGTCGGACACGATATTCCAATCGACTATCAAAATATTGAGCAAAGCAGACATCCTCTTGTGGCTGATATCATAGACGAAATTTACTATTTTCTCGATGACGAATAAAGTGCTTTCTGATATTCATTACAGGGTGGGTATTTTGGACGAAATTTTGGGGAGCGCGTTTTCATACCCGCCCGCTGCCTCGTAGCCGGCTATAACATATCTTTGAATGATTATTTTTGTTTATTTATTAAAAATCCTCTTCAGTTTTCATGATATTTTCATTATCAAATTACTTAAATTAACAGTAAGGATTGGCAATTTTTCCAATGAACTTCGTCACCCGCTTAGTTTGTCGGCTGGTTTTCTTGCTCATGCAGGCGTAGTTGTCGACCCAAGCTTTCAAGCCAGCTCGAGCAGTGCTAACTTGAATGCAGTGATCTTCGGACCGGACAGCTTGCTTTTCCCAGACGGCAAAGTCGTTTTTACCGATTAGATGAGCATCGTAGGGGATAGTGCAGTTGGCATCGTAACTGCGAAGGGCGTTTCGAAGAAGTTTGTCAGTTCGGATTTGGAATTTGCCAGCGCGTTCGTGATCGGCGAGGACCTGGCCAGTCATCTCAATCCAGTCTTGGATGGTGGACATGGCCTCATCGTAGGACATCGGCAGACAGATGCACTCGAAAGAGCCGGCCTTGTTTTCGCATCGTTCTTTTGTGTCGTGACAAGTGTCAGTTCCTCTCGCACACTCATCGATGTCAACACAAACTCCATCGGCATTACGTTCGTATCCGCTAGAGCAAGGACAGCCGTAAGAGCCAATCAAGTTGATACAGGTTTCGATGACATCGGAGCAAGTGTCCGTTTCAGTTGCGCATTCGTTGATGTCGACGCAATCTCCTGCGTCGTCTCGATCGTATCCAGTCGAGCAGGGGCAAAAGAAAGATCCAATGCTGTTGACGCAGGTCTCAACGGTAACTGCGCAGTCGTGAATTCCATCGCTGCACTCGTCGATATCGACACAAACTCCCGCGCCGTTTCCAGCGTAGCCAGAAGCGCAAGAGCATGAGAAAGAGCCTTGGCTGTTATTGCAGACTTCTGTTACATCATCGCAACTGTCAGTGCCAGCAGCGCACTCATCAACGTCCACACAAACTCCGGCGGCGTTCGTAGCGTATCCAGGAGCGCAAAAACAACTGTACCCGCCAGCATAGTTGTTGCAAACTTCAGTGACGTCGTTGCAGCCGTCGATTCTCTCAGCACACTCATTTATGTCGACACAGGGCTTTCCGATGTCGCCATAGTAGCCTGAGGCACAATGGCATAAGAAAGAGCCGGGTTGATTGGTGCAAACTTCAGTTACATCGTCGCATGTATGTATTCCCGCTGCACATTCGTCGATGTCAGTGCAGTCGTTTCCGCCATATCCGCTCTTGCAGCTGCAGGAGAAAGAACCGGCAGTATTGGAGCAGTTCTCAGTAGCGGAGCAGTTGTGACTTCCGGTTGCGCACTCGTCTATGTCGACACAAACTCCGGCGTCGTTTTTCGCGTAGCCAGGAGCACAGGAGCACGAGAACGAGCCTTGGGTATTATTGCAAATTTCAGTTGCGTCATCACAAGTGTCAGTTCCAGCAGTGCATTCGTCGATGTCAGTGCAACCACTTGCACTACTTCTGTAACCGCTCTTGCAGCTGCAGAAAAAGGAGCCAGCAGTGTTGGAGCAGTTTTCAGTTGCAGAACAAGTGTGGCTTCCGCTTGAACACTCATCGATATCGACACAGTATGGCTCCAGCCCGCTGAACCCGGCTGGGCAGACTACACGAGGCTCGCACCTGAACGATCCTGGCGTGTTTTTGCAGATTTCACTGGTGTCGTCGCAATTGTGCCACCCTATTTTGCACTCATTGATGTCAGCACAGCCAAGGGTAGTCCATTTGGAGTAGCCTATTTCGCAATCGACCATCGCCGGGTCAACTCCGCAAAGCTTCAGATGAGTGGTACATTGTGCCCTGTCTCCGAAAGCGGAGCAACCTCTGTTGAGATAGCAGCAATATGCAACGTCGTTTGGATCGGCGTGGTCGCACGAGCCGCCGGAACTCCTTCCGCTCTCTTTAAACTGGTCATAGAGTTTTTAGCTTTTTATTTCCTTTTCCCCGTTGGGCCAAAGTAATTGTAAAAAGAATAAAAACTTTCATTTGCTGAAAAATTTTTTTGAGTTGCTGCTTTCGCCGAGCTCTTTTGTAGCAACAATCGTTCATTCTAGCGCCAGGGAGCGAGATGGCGCGAGCGGTTTAATTTGTCAAAAAGTATTGTTTCAGGATTTGATGAATTTGAAATCCCTGGTCAATTTTTCCAAAAAATCAAATTTCCGAGTTTCATAATTTTGACCCCGAAAATAGATTCTACAGGTCAAAAAACGATTTTGAGGCTTTATTTTTAGAGGATCTATCTTGACTCTAATACCCTCAAAATTGTCTTTCAAATTGGACTTCTAGCCGAAAAATGACAAAAAAATGTACAAATTTTGACAAAAATACACGGATTTATTTACCCGCTGGCCTCAAGTTCTCACTAAATATTTAACCCCCCTGACACATTGAGAACCAAAAATTAGGCTTTTGATAAAATTCGATTCTTTTGCTGGGAAAGTTGACTAGGGGGTCCTTAATCAAGACTCTTAGGTCGATTTTGCGTTCGCTTTCCTATTAGAGAGTACATCGACGTATTTACGGTAAATCCTCTCGCCGAGCTATCGCTTGATTTTAGACAACGTTTTGCCAAAACGAACGTTGTTTTTGGTCCTTGTAAGCGCTCTTTCTCTAGCGTTATTCTTGTTTTGGCATTTTTCATGATCCATGTAAGTTTAATTGATAATACAATGTTCGAATATATGTAATGTTGAAAGTGAAATTATTCGTGAAATTACAATTAGAAGTGGAGTTTTGAACGCAAAAATTATTTGGAGCTGGCAGATTTGAACTCGGTTCCGAGATTGAAAAGTTCCTTGTTGGCGACTTTTCCCGTCTTTCCAGTTTCAACGCACTAGTATTTCAATCGTTATTTTTTTCAATAAAAATTCTTACTTTCAGCATCCCAGCGGCCAGTAGTTCAGTAGAAATGGATCCACTGGAGCCGCCAAGCATAGAATTGAATGGTTTCATGATTGTTCTGAAAATCGCTTCGCCCGTTCGGGATTCTTCTCTGTCGCACATCAAGAGGCCCGGCTGGTAAATCGTCAATTTGGGGAAATTGAGATCGGTGCAGAAGTTTTCGACTTGTCCTTTTACTTGGGGGTAGAGAAAGAAGGAGTTGGCGTTGGAGCCCTGACTGGTGAGAAGGTGGAAGTGCGAAGCATTGGCATCTTTTGACAACTAAATATAATCATGATTCATGATTGTCAATCATCCATTGATGCTTGGCTCGGCAACCTGTGTAGAAAACCTGAGTCAGGGTCTGAAACATCACGCAGCTTTTCGTTCGAGATCTTTCAGACCCTGACTCAGGTTTTCCACACAGATTGTGAACCCAGAAAATATGGTCACAAACCTGAGCAATGTTCTGGCAATAATCCTTGTCGACTTTTATGAATCCTTCTTTTCCAGCTTTTCCCCGAGTAGTTCCAAGCAAGCAGAAAACATGTTCGTGTCCTTCGAAAATCTTTGAATCCAGCTTTTCGAAATCGACAATTTCTTGCTTGAAGAACTCGTCAAGGCCGTCTTTTCAAATGTTGAAAATTGATGAATGTTGAAATTTATTTTTTTTCTTTTAACATTTCCCTTTGTTTCTTCTTCCTGCAAGCGTAGCCCCGGTAAATAAATTCGAAGCTTTTATTTGCTTATTAATTAAAAAATCATTCATTTGATCAAATAAAGCATTTTTACCTTGACAAGTTCTTTGCCAGTTTCGCCAGTCCAGCCGAAGATTAGGGCCCGCATAATTGCAAGTTGTGAATTTCTGCGATTTTCTCTATGATTTCAAAAGGCGTGGGAGATTTGGTTGATTTTATTGGTTCAAAATGGAAAGTTCGAGAACAGGTATTTTCGGAGATCAATATTTAACTACTTGCAAAAATAAAAATAGAAAAAAATAATATTCAAGAAGAAATTGTCGTATAAATTTTATTTCAAGAAGAACAGCTTTCATAATTTTACATTTTGATTAATTCCGGCAATTATTTCATCCGCCGAGTTTCTCGAAGCCTCCCACAGTGCAGATTCCCTCATTGCTTTCAAGAACTCGTGGTGCTTTTTGTCCAAATCCGAGGAGGCCAGTTTCGAAACTGCGAGAATGTGGAAGCCGAAACGAAGGCTTTCGTAACGGAATCGGTTGGTGTGGACGAGGGAGAGAATGTAGTGGAGATCTTTGCTTTCGTCGAATTTCAGGTCGTCGTCGATTTGGGGAAGGTGGTCGGCGAGCTGCACCCCGGGGTTTTTCTTCGTTGTTTTCGGGTTCTGGAGATTTAGTAAATTTCCAGCTAATAAGGAAAGATTACCGTGTAAAACGCAAAAAGACCGAAAGCAAGAATAACCCAGTTCAGGTAAAACATCGACCAGAGGAGAAGAGTCCTAGTCGTTACCGGCGAAAAGACGAAATACCCGATTTTCTGGCCGCTAGAATCAGCCAGTTCTTGAGGAAGGTAGCAGCCGAACGTGACTGGATTTCTGGCGGGAACGAGGTAGATGTAGTAGCACAAACAGTTCTCGATTAAAACGCAGGAGAGGCTTATTAATCTAAAAAATATGGTTGTGAGTTTATTGGGAATAAAAGTGGTACCTCAAGAATTTCAGCTTTAGCCGGAAATCAGCTTGTTTGGAGTACTTGTTGAGTATTTGATTGAATTCGGTGAATTTTTCGACTTTGAAAGATCTTTGAGAGGTTTTTAAATTTATTAATTATCGATGAATATGATTTTTTACGATCGAAAAATTATGAAACCTCTCCTGACATAATCTTTGTATAAATTTGGCTGAACAAAAGCTGAGTTTTCCGTCGCAGTTTGCGGATTATTCGAATTGTCAAGTCTTCCATTGCTTTTGGCTCGTTTGATGAGGAATGCGACGCTGTCTTGAATGGACTCTTCTATTCCGTCGATGATAAAATCCAGCGCTAAAAACTTCGGTAATTGGTAGGAAACAATGAAAATTATTACCGTGAGCGAGCTCGCTAAGATCAATGACTCTCCAAGCGAGATTTGCGACCAAAGGAATTAAGCAAAAAAGAACCATTACGTAGGGAAACATCGAATAGTGCCAAATCGACGTCTCCGTTATTTGACCGTTTTCGACCTCGACTGCTTTCATTTGGGACCAGCAATATTCAGTGATTGCTGGTTGATCGTACCAACGATCGAAGGGTCGGGAGCCGTTGTTGAGAGGCGTCATTAGGACCAAAGAACTGGAAGAGTACATTTTGTCTCCAAGGAGAACTGCTGCGGTGAGAATTAATGAAGGAACTGCGGCGATGAAATGGATGAAAATCCTGAAAAAAAAACAAGGTTAGGGTTAGAGTTTGGTCTATGCTGCCCAGACTGGGCTCAGCAACCTGTGTAGCAAACCTGAGTTAGGATTTTTATTAGAGCTACTTCAGAACCCTGACTCAGGGTTTTCTATACAGCCCCTATTAGGCCTGCATAATACAGCTTGCTGACTCCTGAAATTTGCATTTTACCTGTCAGCATTGAGCATCAAAAAAGGCAAGCTCCGGTTTCTCTTTGTCTCTCCTGATAATTTTGCAAGAACATTGCTAGGATCGACAAGCCCAAAAACCCCCATTTTAACAATTCTTCGGTTTTCTCTCTCCTTTTTGAACGGGGTAACTCTCGGTCTGGCAAAGGTTCACAAAAGTCGTAAAACAGCGGATGCAAAGCGACTCTTCAAAGCGTAAAAATGATTACGAACGTTGTTCACAGGTAAACCGCGTCTACTAGACACATTTTACTGTCTCTGCGCGAATTTTTATTTTTCGAAAACTTCTTCTCTCTATTTGAAAACAAAGCCTCCAGTCGGGTCATTTATTCATTAAATATTTTGAAGGGAAATTTTCGCGGGCATTCGAGTATGAATGGGTGACGTCAACTACAGTGGATAATCCTATCTTGGGTAGGTCACTTTAGTGCGTCGCTACCCAGTTTAGGATTAGGCCGGCGGCGCCATTTTTCTCTAGAGAGATAGGGATTTCATTTTCAAAGTAGGGCCTCGCTACCCAGTTTAGGACTAGGCCGGCGCTACCCAAGATAGGATTATCTACTGTATGAAAAACTCTTCTCAAAAAACGTGGCAAAAGGCTGCTTGAATTTTTTTACAATTATTTGTCCATATTTGTCATCATTTTTTTCAATATAATATAATATAATAAATTTTTATATTATATCTTTTAATTTCTAAAAAATGGTCAAGAAAAGTTGCTTCTTGATTGCGAACTTTCAAAACTTACCTTCCGTGTTATGACATTATCAGTTACCAGTCGAGCATCTTGTTATCAACAAAAAGAAACATTTCAAGGCGTTTCTTTCTGCCTCCGAGCGAAAATATGCTGCATCGTAGCAGGGCAAAAATGGAACAGAAGTGGGCACTATTTGGCTTTTTATCCGGCTTTAAATTCACGAGGCCAACTTAGCGGTCGTCAATCCTATTTGAAAGGACCTCTCCGTGTTTTAACAATGTTTCCTGTCTGATGATAGTTTAGTGGGACTGGAGACCAAGCGAAGGTCCAGGATAATCCTCTCTGAAAACAAACTTTTGGGAAAAGTTCGAAACGCCCGTAAAATTCGTCATTAGTTTTTATGACAAAGAAAGCAGAAGAACATGTACCTTGAACTGGGTTAGCGACCTGTGTAGAAAGCCTGAGTCAGGATTTCAAAGAGCTTGAACGATACGCGAAAACTAGAAAGTTAGATAGATAGTTATCAAGTTTTAATTGTAGATGACATCGATAAATTATCGACGATAATGATAAATTAAATAATCTTGACTCAGGTTTTTTACACAGGTTCCAGAGCCCAGACCATACATTTTACATGAAGGATCCAAACTCTTGAATTTTTATTTGCCTACCTTATATAAACATATTTTTCTTCTTGAATAAAAATTTTATTACTAAATTATTTTGAATTTTGAAAAATTATATGATATAAAATAACAAGTTGTTTTTAAAACACCCACTTTCAAAGATTATTTCTGAAAGAAAAAAACAGTATTGAACGACTCCTGAGACGAAATTAATCGTCAACTTATGCACTAATCCATTTACTTTTGGTCAAAGTGTGTGAATGGAGTTCTCTTGCCTCGGCCATGTAAAGAGGTACTCGGCTCCACCGCGCCTTCGCCAGGAAAAATGGTGGCGCTGACCACTGATCGCTTCAAGAAGCTAGGTTAGGAAACCAACCGATCAGCGCTTTAGGCAGTTCTTGGCATGCTTTATAAACGACTGTTGAGCCGGTCACTCTTTCACTTCCTTCTTCAGCGAGTGGAAAGAAAGCAGTTTTCTTTCCAGCTCGCGAAGAAAAAAAGATGAGAGAGCCGCTGCTGAAGATTCTAGCGCTGAATGGCGTTAGCTACGTCAGCGCCGATGTTCAATTTATCGAGTTCTGGGAGGAAGCAGACGAATTCGCGGCCGAGATTTTCACCAAGATCAACTTGGTCAGCGGCAAGAAATTCGCCTCGTCTTTTCAAAATCGTTACGAGAGAGCCAAACGAGCAGCCGAGTTCTACCAGGATAGCGGCCCATGCGACTCGTCCTTCACCGACCCAACCTACCAGCTGGTCGAAATGAAGAGATTCGATCCACGAGAAGCGATGGCCACGAATCTGGTGAACTTGGCAGATATGCTTGATGGCTGGATGGATTCATACGCTTGCCTCGAAGCTCATGATAGAGTTTCGGGAAAGAAAATTCGAGTTCCTAGACGGTCTGTCAAGGATATAAGAAAGCTTTCCGAGCGTAAGGAATATCAGGTACTGTAACTACTACTTTAACTTGAATTGAAAACAAAAATTAAATTAAGATATTCTATAAAAAATATTTAATTAACTTGATTTCTAATGAATATTCTTAGGAGACCGAGTACGCGTACGAAATATCCGCAGAAGAAATGGATTTTGATGAAGCTCTTGCTTACTGCTATCTCCGTGGAAGTTGGCTTGCCGAGCCTGCTGGCGATAAAAACCGCGTCGGCGCTCTCCGAGAAGCCTTGAGCGAGACAGGACGCTACTGGTACGATGGCGACAACTCTTGCACTTCCATCAACGGTGAAGGAAGAATCCAGGCGGAGAATTGCCAGGAACAACTCAAGGCTGTCTGCGAGTCCGGGCATTTCACGGATAAGTGCTACGCTGGGTCTTACAAAACTTGCGTCAGCAGTGGTGATCCTCACTATACAACATTTGACGGGGAATTTCATCACTTCCAGGGAACTTGCGAGTACACGATGGTGGAAGTCGACACTGTCCAGTACCCAAACATGCCTTGGTTCAAAGTCCGCGCGGACCTCGCTGCAATGACGCTCAATTCACCCTACACGTGGAACCGAGGCTTCGTTTTTGA